>NC_139229.1:43366508-43905052 GCF_977018435.1 Lepisma saccharinum
AGACGATTACATAAACAAGCGAGAATGATCGTTAGGGGTTTCCTGATTCTTTCGTTTGCTACTCGAGTGTTGTAATTCACTGTTGTATCAATAATAATGGTGAGATCTGTCGTATCTGTTATTTCAAGAGAATGGGTTCTCGTTTAAATCTTAAACAAATTACCAAAATGTATTACTTTTTCAAAATGTCCAGAAATGCTGAATAATCATAAATAAGGGAATTCTAACTGGAAATATTTTTACTTCCATTTTTAAATTATCAGGAACTGAGATAAATGAAATCACATGGAAACAATTACATGGTTTTCCATTCATATGCGCATTGACTAGCTCTCGTCTTCTTCAGTTTCGTTCATAGTACCAGTACCGTTGAATTCTTTCGTAAAAACAATGAAATATTGCAGTACGTCCCTTTACAGCAAAATCCAATATTATAGCAAAGAAAAACTATCGGATGCTGCTCACAGAAGGGAAAGTTATACGGTCACAGAGGAACAAACTACAGAAACAAGAGACAGCATACAACTGACAATTGCAAACTGCCAGCAATAGGAAGGAATTTTCATCCTAGAGGCTCATCTTCCTGCTTCCGGGAAATCCACCCCTCTTCCGAGGCATGTACATCGATTTAGAATTCAGGTCTGCCAAACTATAGATGAAACACACAATACACCTTGAATTCCTGGCACCTGGCTGGAGCCTACCGACTGACCACCAACAGGATATAAATTTAGTACAACAACTTTCTCTTTTCCTCTTCATCTATTGTTTGCAAGAATTAATGTATCAAAGAATGGACTTTTATTTCACAGCAGAAACTAAATTCCGGCTCACTTTGAGTCCAAAATCGCCAATAATTTATGACACTTACATAGCAATTTAAGTATCGCAAAGTACCTGTTAAAATGTTACTTCTATCGTAAAAAAGTAACTCGGTTACAGTTACTCACTTTAAAAATTAACTAGTTACAGTTACATTTTCTCAAAAAAAGTAACTGTTACTTGTAACTAGTTACTTCCAAACACTGATAATAACCATACTTAAAGCCTACTGAAACAATATTTTGAATTCCATTAATTAATTTTAAACATAAGACATTTCGACGAGTTTCACAATATTTTACGTACTTCAAAATCCTGTAACTTCAAATAAACTTAATTCACTGATTTCCACTTTTTGTAGTCAGCAAATTAGATAGAACTATGTCATTTATGTAGCCTACATTCAATCAATCAATCCTTTATTGTTTAGATTTCAAAAATTAAGTTTTTCTACTACTTTCACTAACAAAAATAAAAATGTACATCCCCCCATTCCTTCCCTCGCCGAAAAAATTAACCGTATCAGAAACACGAACAATTGACAATAAATAGTAACAGTAGTTAATTGCTTCTTGTTCAAATATGTCGTAAAAAAGAAATTTCCCTAACAATGGCAAATTACTCACGACAGTAAGTGAAGTATTATGCCCTCACCAAGAAATAAACACATAATAAAAACATACTTACAGGATTTCGAAATTGATCATTAACTTGTCTTATAACAGACAACATATCTTCTAATTTCGATGAAAATGTGTCTGGATTGAAATCATTCAGTCCCAGCAAACTGCCAACCTGTAACATCAGAAAAAGAACAGTAACACAGCACAGGAACACACACTTAAAGCAGGAACATTATATAATCAACCAGTGACCTGGATCTTGCCCTCAGGGATTTCAATCATTTTTTGTATGTATGTATTCACTCGCTCAAACCCATTCGAATCTCCAACGCACAAACATACCACACTCGTAGTGGAATGATTGGCAACGTCACGAATTTCAGAGCCTACTGTTGGATTAAAGATTATAGATACTCGAGTTTGGATTCCAATTAAAAATTAACCAGTAGACCTGCATAAAAACAAGTTACATCGAAATTTAGCTTATTCAGTTCTGCATTAATATATGCTAACCAAATATTTTTTCGAGTATGCCTTTTATTTTTTATTGTCGTGAGAACAAAAAAAATAGTGCTGCATTTTTCGAGTTTTACAAATTGTCCCTTACTCTAAAATTATATAAATAAAAAACAGGTGGTCCAATCGTGATGAAATTTTAGTATGGTTCAAGGAGAAATGTTTTAAACACAATTAATTTTCAGATTTTTAAAATTTGACAAAAACATGCTCCACATGCATCTTTACTCAAATTGACAAATTTTGCTTCTGAGTAACATTTACACAGCACAAGTCTTTGGGGAAAACTTTAGGCAGAGTGTTCATGAAAGTTTTGAGGCATATTATGGGGTTTTGGGAGCATTTGGATAAATCACAGTTACACTGCACTACTGCTATATGCATTAAGCATCAGCTGATAGTGAAATTGCAGACCTCCCATTCCGCAGCACATGCATATGTGATCACGTTTGATTCAGGGTTGCCAACTGTCCCATTAACAGCAGACCAGACATTCATCAAAAGTAGCAAAAAGTAGGAAAAATTTTCTCCCGTGCCATTTTTCACAATACTTTAAAGTATCCTTTGCTTTAGAAAGCCGCGGGAAATAGAAGTGAAAGATATGTTCACTGAAGATCAACATTTGTATTTTCAAGTCCAAAATAAAAACATATTTTATTTTAATTCAAATGTGGGTTCTTTTTCTGTGCATTATGAGTCTACCTAGCACAATTTTATTGTCTAGCAAAAAAAAAATATTGCTACAAGTCTTAAAGATAAGTATAAAATATAGTGTCAAAAATCAATTTTCAAAAACCGCCATTTTGAGGCCAGAAAACAACATATAATCGATTTAGAGAGAAATTTCTCTGGCAGTTTCATTCTCCATTTAGATGTTTAGAAACCTGTTCAGGTTTTATCCCTTTACCGAAAAGTGAAAATTTCAATATTGAAGACTTTCTTGGCATTCTGGATCACTGTGCTTTACATGTTATTTACACTTCAGGCATAAAATCATTTTTACTCATAATTTTCCAAGCCTAGTCATGGCAATCGGGGAGATGCAAAGGTGTTGTTGATATGCAGATTCATGATTCATATCTATGTAGAGAGCCATTTCAACCACTGGATGGATGGAAAAATATTGATGTTATAGACTTCAGCGGACCTCCGCGATGGTGCAGTGGTAGTGTCGTTGCCTTCTAATCAAGGGGTCCTGGGTTCAATACCTAGTGGAGGCACACAGTGTTTCGGATCCCACTTTAAACTGTAGGTCCAGTCCAGATTAGCCTTACTGTGCATAAAGTGGACTTAAAACAACAAAATAATCAATCAATCTACAGACTTCAGTCTTAATTCTTTCCTTTGTACCTGTGAAATGAACTGCAAAACTCTTGAATGAACTCTTAAAAAATAACATTTTAGATTTTATTTACTAATGCCACACTTTCTAAAGTTAGAATTATCCTGAGATATATGCAATTCATGGAAAATTGACTAATTCTGCTGTAAATATTTGAGAAGCAAAAATGGACCCCTTTATACAGGAACAAACTTCATACTCTGGTAATGTGTGCCATTAGAAGGTATGTGTATATTTTGTGTAATAAGTGCAGTTTTAAAATAAAATTTAGGATTATATTCACAATTTTAAAAGCAAAATGTCATTTTCTATACAGTTTTTGATCCGATTTTCCACCGCTATAACACCGAAATTTTATTTTATTTGCCATTTTTGAACCTGAAATTGACTGCTTTTGTACCAAAATATTGCCTTTTTACATACCAAAAATATGTGCCTCTACCTTTCCCTGATGATGTCAACAAGATCTTTTAACTGTGTTTGCAATGTTCAGGGTGTTATCCCATTTGAAATGTTACTCATAATATAAAACATACAAACCTGTGACACAAAAGGAGAAATTTTCATCTTCAGCCGCAACAACTTTCCTAATCCCTTCTCAACTACTTGAGGGAAAGACAAGAGACGAAGCGTGTGACCAGTTGGGGCAGTATCAAAAACAACAACAGAGAAGTTCATTCCTTTCACCAATCTGAAATAAATAATTTAAAATATGTAAATGCACAACCTACACTAAAAACCTGATTAAGTTAATAAGCTTAATTATTTACAAGGGAGAGTCAAATGAAACCCTCAAATATTTTTTATTTTTAAATGTATTGAATACAAAGGTTATATAATGTGCTGAAACCATCTCGAAAGGATGAATCTACATGTCTAATATACTATGTACAAACATGCAGATCATTATTTCGTTGGTATGTGTTTGCTTAATTGTGTTTGTTCTCTAACTGTTAATGTGTTTTACTGGTGATATTACTATGTGTGAAACTTGAATGATGTTCCAGCAGCACTGTTCATGGCACCTGATCTCCTTGTCCATTCTACCCCTATGTTACCACTGGACTTGTCCAGTCAGTGCATGTACGCTTGCATCCATGGTCTCCACTAAGATAGACATGCTGCATTTACATCACCTTTTGATCATGGTGTGCAATACAAATGTTCTAGCATGGACACCTCTAGAAAAAGGAACTATTTTGGCTGTAAGCATAGTCACCCATGGACCCCTGTTTCACTCATTCATCGGACTTGACAGACTTGCCTCCCAGTCTTTTTCCAAACATGAAAATCACTGGGGGTGATGTCTGGAGAACATTGTGAATGTGAAATACACTCAAAAGACATATCTTGGATGGTTGCAACAGTTGAACGGGCATTATGGTGTCGAGCATTGTCATGTTGAAGCAGAGCACAGGTACTCAGAAATCAATGCTGTTTGGAACTGACTGCAGAATGCAAGTGGTTCTTAAAAAGATTTGCATATGTTTCACTGGCGACTGTTTCCCCTCCGAGCAAAGTTCCAAGTGTACTCCTTGTTCATCCAGAAAGATAGTTTCCCACAGATGGTTGTGAATGTGGAATTCTTTCAGTTTCGGCACTTTGCTCACTTTCTTTGTTCGTTTGTGTTAGTGGAACCAGTGACAATTCTTCCTGGGAAGCCATAGCTTTCATCTGCAAAGCACCACACACATTTCTTCCATGTATTAACAACTTCGATCTTTCAATTCTGCAGTCAGCTGGTGTTGAGCCCACCTTGAAGCAACTTTCTGGAACTGAAGAACATCAAGAACAATATGGTGTGCTGATTCGTAATTCCTATCCATGTAGGCAGCTACTGTTACGTGTCTATTTTCCTTCACAATGGCTTCAATTGCTGCAATTGAATTGAATCGACTATATTACTAGCGAGGTTTCGCTGTTGCTGGTCTACCACCTAACACCAAAAAGTACACATTAAATTTAAATTATATTCAAGATTACAATGAAATAAAATGACTAGAAAGTACAATAAAATACAATAAAAATGAAATCATAGGCAATAGAACAATTTGAGCAATGAAGTTTAATTTCGAAAATAGGTAGTTTGGGCTTTTGCTATCAATTGCATTGTGCAGTGTACAAAACAAGTGCAGTTTTTTCCATCGATAGCCTCTGGTGCAGGGGCAGCACCAGGGGGTGCAAAGTGGTGCTTGCGCACACCCTAATTTTCTTCCGCACCCCTTATTCAAAATCTATGTTGAAAGCATTAACTCTTACAGTGTCATATGTCGTGGTCACATTTAGCGCCCGAATGTTAGGTATTACAGTGAGACCGCTGTTATTGTATACAACAGTCAAGTATTTAAGAGAGAAGCCACAAATATTTTCCTCTACTGTCGGCAGTCTCTATAAAGATCAGTATTTTTGTTAAGAATTGTTTCTTCTTTTTTTGTTTTAAGTGGCCTGTACGTGTTTTTCGATATTTGCCTGTAGCTCACAGTTCTTTTTTTTTTTTTTTTTGCATTGTTGTTAAATGGTTTTATTGTCCGCCTACTTGTTGTTCCAATTTTCTCCAAGTCGCACTGGAACAAACATTTCAGGTGCTTTCAAGATATATGGTGGTGCTTGGGAAATTATTTAACGCGAGTTCTATCGTGACGAATAGTTTACCTGTTAGTTCATTCTAGATGTTCCACGTAACATGTTTGGTAAGTACATATTCAGACTTTGTCGAGGAGCCCATGTTCGAGAAGAATGTTACAGTTCGTCAGGGATGGTGCAGCAGAAGGGGATTTTAACAAAGATGAAGTTTATTTATTTATTTCCCTTCAACAGAGACAAGTGTCCAATTACAGAAAGGTAATATCAAAATATTACATTTTCATTTACAACTTGTATGTACACACGTACACATTCTCCCTCCTTCCTCCTTTACACACACACACACACACATATTCACAAACATAGACAGATAATACATAATATATATATATATATATATATATATATATATATATATATATATATATACACACAGACATCTTGGTGACAGATCAGGTTTACTGCTTAACTGTGACAACAGAAATTATCATATATTTGCACATTTCATCTGAGTTACACAAAACAAGTATCACAAACACTGGTACAATATATCATTACAACAAACTTCAATATGACAAATCCAATTCTCATAATAAATACATTATTAAGAGAGATACAGTTTTAACATATTCATAAATTTGGTTCGTGTCATGCCGAAATCCAAGTCCACCAAATGATTTGAGATCTTGTTATATTGAAGTGTCATTTTTTGTATTGGCGAACCTTTATACATTTCTGTTCTTAGGATTTTGTATGAGAGTAAACGTCAATTACGCAAATGACCCTGTCTTACATTAAAACATATTCTCTCTAGTATAGAACTACTATCAATATGTCCATTTATTATTTTACACAGAAACATTTGTTGAGAAAATCAAATTCATTTAATAAATCGTTGTATGGTATTTTAAGAATTATTGGTGATATTCGATACTTCTTATAATATAAAAATCTGAGAAATTTCTTCTGTATACGTTCAATCATATTTTTCTGGGAGTCACAGTTTGGTGCCCATACGGAACAAGCATATTCTAATTTGCTTCTAACTAAACATTTGAAGAGCATACACAAAGAGCATATATCATTTAAACTTTTAGAATTTCTTATTAGAAATCCAAGATTCCTGTAGGCATTCTGGGTAATGCAAGAAATATGCTCAGTAAAAGTCATATTATGGGTAATAATTACTCCTAGGTCTTTAATTGAATACACTCTTTTTACAAATTCGCCGTTAATAACATACTTATCATTTCGCACATTATTTCGTGCTCTAGTAAATATCATGTATGAACATTTCTTAATATTAAACTTGATATCATTCTCTACACTCCACCTATGAACCATCTGTAATTTCCTAGTATCCGTAATATCCCTAATTTAAGTAATAATAATAAGTTGCCGTGGAATTTGCGTTTTGTCCTGACACCGAAGCATCTACGGCAGACGGAAGATAGCCAGTGGCACAACCACAGAATGTCATCACCCTCCCCCCCCCCACCCACCATTGGTTGGAAATAAATTCTATGGGGTGGGGGCAAGGGGAGCAAACATTGAAGTAAAAAAAAATCAAAGTTAGCAGAATCTATAAGTAGCAGAACAAAATGATACACAAGATGGAATTAAGTGTGTTCATGTATTTCTTTATTTTTTCATCCAGACCAGATGGACAAGGGCACTTTGGGTGGGAAGGGGGGAGGGAGAGGCAATTGGCATTCTCTATTTCAAATTTTATGCAAATAAAAATATTTCGTATTTTCTTTTTCCCAAATTCATAAAAGTTCAGAGCCGTAGCTTAGGGGCAGCGAACAATCTAATTCAAAACCTTATAAGAGAGAGAATGCGGCACCCTATTAAATTAATATTGTTTTCAGTTTGCAATAATTTGTATCTAAACAATTTCTTGCGAGCAAAGCGAGCAATATCATTCTTTTCTGCAATTTATTGTAAATTACTAGAGAGACAAGTAAGACTAACTATGTACAGCACTTCTTATGTACTAAGCAGTTTGGTCTTTAAATGCAAGAACAATTATTTGGATGAAAAGAAGCTCACACATTTTAGAGATTTATATCATTTTTGCTGTTGGTTTGTTATGAGGCGGATGAATTGATTATGTAATGCATATAAATAATATGTTATATATATGTATTTGTTGAGTGTCAGTTTCCAGAAAGCCCCGCACTACATTGGCTAACTGGCTGAACTCCACCCTGGCCCGAGTTATCCTAAATTCGTCGGTTCCCGCACGGTGTCTGGTTAAGTAACAGACGCACAAAGAAGATATATACATACATTTAATGTCTACTATACACATATACGAAGGACTATACTCTACAGCGCACTTGTAACTTCATCTCGCGACGAGACTCTAATTACGACTGTTCTTTTCTCGTGGCAAAGCCCAAGCAAAGAGCCTGACTCAACTCTCGGGATGTTCCCGAATTTACTTGTGGGTGTAAGTTCCCGTAATCAAGTATGCGGGAGGTTCCGCAGTTTCTTACTCCCACACACTTCACATACGAATAACTCATTTTTCACTTGATGCATATACACAAAAAAGGAAAATAAGATAAAACCACTAATTATATACATTGTTCACCGAACAGTATTACAGGAACTCAATTTAGTGTTAACATCTTGCATATGCATTTTCTTATTATTTACGTCGCTCCATGTTGAATATGTGTAAAACATATGTTGTACAGTCACGGACACTTCTAGGTTATTGTAGTTCCATTAAAATTCAACGGAGATGTTACAATCCAGAAGTGTCCGTGACTGTACATGTCATATGTACGTATGTACAAAAATAATTATATTTGTCATGCATTTTCTGTTTTTCAAAAATACAGTTTGTTTGTTTGTTTTCAATTATCTGTTAATGTGAAATTGAATGTGTTGAGAAAATATTTCAAATCGTTTGTCCAACACAAATGTTTTAGCACAGACTTCTCTACTTTTTACGTGATTTACAAGGATAATAACGTCGTTGATACTACTACTACTGGTACTACTAATAATAATAATAATAATAATGCCATTATTAAATTATTATTATTGGCACGTTTATCCTGGTGCTTGCCCCTCCCCCCCGACAAAATTTTGTGGTTGCGCCTCTGCTAAAACATGCATGCATATTTCATGCTTTCTTTATTTTCAACATCGCACCCCTTAAATGTTATTCCGCACCCTCTCAGCACCCCCAGATGATTAATCCTGGAACCGCCACTGCTCTGGTGTCACTACTCGATGTGCCAGACCTGGTTGAGGAGAATCTGTCACAGAAGTAATGTCTTTTAGAAACTTCCCAGTCCGTTCGTACACTTGCTACAGTGACAGATATGCATCAGCATAATTCACTTTCGTTATTCGATGAATTTGAATGAGTTTGATCCCTTCACTACGCAAAATATGCAACAGAACACTGTTCCTCTTTGGAGCATGTGGAGCTGCCATTTTTACACCATGCCAACATGAGCATCACTGTTGCCAAGTAACGGGGTAATCAATAGCTGTTTGGAATTTTTAGTGCACTTTTCGGGTTTTGATTTGACTCTCTCTTGTATATAATGTGCAGGGGTAGACAAAACTAAAAAAAAACATTCAAATACCAGCTTTTTTTTTCACAAGCCAGCTTCTTCTTTTTTCATATATCCTCTGAGAAAGCCATGAATGCAACTAAGATAAAGTTACACATTTTGAAATGTAAAGCAATTAATTTACTAATTATTACAATTGAGTTACAAGTAAATAATTATTGCACTGGAGTGGCCTTCCTACCAAAGACTATCCACAAAAGCATGTGTAACTATGCAAAACATTGTAATATATAGCCACAAAATTGCTGCAGATATTAAAATTCAGCTAGCAACAGTGATAATTTTTTTATAATGACATGACATTTTTTTCTTCTGATCTAATGAAGAAAACAAACATACATTTAAAAAACACATACTGTATACATTATTTAAAAAAAGGTAATGGAAATTTCCATAAGCAAACTATATCTTTATTGATGAAGGAATTGGGAGCATAAAAATCGAAATATCTAATTTGTTAAAACATCGCTCTGAAGCTTGCCGGTTGAATGCTCATTCACATCTACCAGATGCAGAGCCGAGCAATAAGAAATTTCCACTCGGCTCCGCACAGCCAGCAAGGCAACGGCCCTTGCCAGCGGTGAGTGCACCTCCACTGTAAATTTTCACTTGCACCAAGGGATACTCCAGGTGAACAGTTAGAGGTGCAGAGTCCACCACGCCACAAAGAAATCCTGAAGTATAAAAACCCCTGGAGATGGTAAATCGAGACCACATCATCTACAACATGATCGACGCTGATTAACGAGACCACTCCGAGAGATCACAACATCACGAGGCAGCAACAAGCATGCAGTATGATTGCAGCAGTATGAACTTTAAAGGCAGAAGCCAAGAAGCTAAGCTGAGTCCGGAGAACAAGGGCTCCAATAATAAAGCTGCCAAATCTCATGCTGCCTCTTACCGCTGTCAACATCTAGGCCAGCACTCTCTCCAGCGTCTCCCACCATCTCTAGGGCACCTGTCTCCATCCAGCCGTCGGCGATGCACCCCAACAATATTTTGTGCCCCCCCCCCCCCCATCACTTTTCCCTGGCGTTGCCACTGGATCCAAACTGGTATCGAACCCGGGACCCCTTGATTACAAGGCGACGACACTATCACAGTGCCATCGGGAAGGCCATCAACTCATTGGTATTGATAAATTTGTTTCAAATAAATCTATCAATAGCAAGTAATTTAGTGCAAAAGTCTGCATTTGGTCATTATTTTTATGAATACAAAAAAATTCATTCAGGCCATATGGCCTTGTTTTGTAAAGTAAATTAAGGGTTGGAGGAAAAAAACAGTTAAGTCAATGCTCGTCAAACTCCAGAAAAATTAACTTTTAATTGCAAAACGTTACTAAACATGTAAATAAAATGGTACAAAAACACATGCTTTGATGAAAGGAATTTCAAATGTATGAATCAAAAGCAAGCATGTTTTAAAGTTCAGCACATAATCTGCATGGCAGGAAATGACACCACTAATTGATTACAACAGAAAATTTACTTGACCTGCTTTTTCCCCTGACCCTTCAAAAGCTTACATGTCCAATTACATTATTCCTATTACAGTAGGAACACAATTTTAAGTTGGTAACATTATCATAAATAAATAAATTTAAATTGACTTTCTGTTTCAAGTCCACTTTATGCACAGAAAAGCTAATTGGGACTGGACCTACAGTTTAAAGTGGAATCTGAACCTCTATGTGCCTCCTCCGTGTATCAAACCCGGGATCCCTTGATTACAAGATGATGATGCTACTACCACTGTACCATTGAGGAGGCCGTAAGTAAATGAAACTTTGAATTCACAATAAATATCATATAGCATTTTGTAACATTAAACAAAACTACGTGATGCATTACAATTATTGCAGTTAGTTGTTTCTAAAATTTAATTACATCCACTTGAATATTAAAAAAGTAAATACATTTACTTCCAAGGCAGTCAGAAAGTGACATAACCTCCACTATGGCCAAGATCAAGAATGAGTGGAGCCCTACCTCCACAACTCCTTCTGCTGATGTGCCTTTATGGAACGGTGCAATACACAGAGGATACCTTTGTTTTTATACAAGGCTTGTTCAAAAAGTAACCGAATTCCTATTGTAAAGTTTGCATACAAATTCATGGAAGAGAACAGACAGTTGTGGTGCCTAGCTGTGCCCTTAGCTATTAACTTGACCCAGTTTCAAAGCTGTTGCTAAACAGCAGTAACGCAGTAGATTGCATTGAGTGCACGTGTGTTGAGTGCCCATAGCGATTTTCAGTTACCCTACCATGAAGGAACTGGAAGAGCAGCGTGTATGTGTGAAATTGCAGATTTTTTTCAAAGAGACATACAACATGTTACATGAACCCTATGACGAGGAATGCTTCAGTGGAACATGGTGTTATGAATGGTACAAACGTTTCAAATTGGGTTGAACCTCCAGCAAGGATGGAGTGATGTTGATCGTGTTCTTCGACTTCGGCAGGGGATCGTCCATTTCGAGTTTGTGCTGCATGATTCCAGTGAATGCAGCATTCTACGTTAACGTCATGGAATGATTACAAGAAAAGTTGCAGCACAATAGGTCACAGATGTGGCAAAACAACTTCTGGATAGTTCACCATCATAATGAACATGCTCATTCCTCACTCGTTGTCTGGGAGTTTCTGGCAAAGCACCAGAAACTTGTTGTCCCATAACCAGCCTGCTCCCCTGATTTGGCATCAGCAGACTTCTTCCTCTTCCCCACGTTGAAATCAACCCTCAAAGGTCACAGATTCCAGACAATAGAAGAGATCAAGGAGAATTCGCTACAGAACCTACAGGCCATTCCAAAACTGGAGTTCCAGCAGGCATTCCAGAACTGGAAAAAATGCTGGGAGCAGTGTGTCCACAGTGGAGGGGAGTACTTTGAAGGAGGCAGGTCCAAATAGCTGGTGAATATTAACATTTTCTCAATTTGTAAAAGTTCAGTTTCTTTTTGAACAGCGCTTGTATTTAAATCCAAAGAAACAATTAGGCAATCCTAATAGTTGCTGCTATTTACTAGTACATGCTTATCAAATAATACTTAATGCAGAATATATGAACACCTACTTCATGACTTCAGCATAGCTCATGGCCTCATCTATACCTGGGAAGGCTCCAACAATCTCCTGCATGACACCTTTGCTGATCTTCATTGCATCACTCTCGTTCTCGAAGTATTCCTCTGGCAGTTCATTAAAGCCTACACTCGGGTCAATTTCCTACAACAGAAGAAGGTTACACAAACATTTTATTTTCTATTCACGGTGGATACTCTACAACCCCATAAAATTATAAAGTACAGTGTTTTGAAAGTCCTGCAGGATTCTAAAAAGCTATAACTTTAAAGTAATAAGTTTATTAGACCGAAATATTGTTGTTTTTTTTTGTTTTTTTTTACACACAAGAAAATTTTAAATTACGTTCTGCCCATGCTGTTGACTGACATGTATGTAGGTGATTCCGTGACTCCAAGATGGCATCAATGGAGGATGTAGAGGGCACATCTTCACCCGCAAGGTCACCAGATCTTATGCCTTGCAATTACTGGCTGTGGGGACATGTCAAGACCCAGTTATATGCACAGAAACCAACAGATCTTGATGATCTGAAGTTCAAGATACTTCATGTGATTCACGATTCCAGATGAGCACTATCAGAACGCAATTCTTGGATTCAAACAAACACTTCAAGAGTGTTTGGACATTGGTTTAGTCAAATTAATCATGTCCAGGTGCATAAAAGCTATTGCACATTTCGTACATTGTCTCATGAAAATATTCATTGTGTTCATATTTTAGGGGAAATTACCTGAACTGAAGAACGTTGTTACGTTTGAGTGACATATGACAGTGTTTCAAATGTGCATGTAATTATCTATGTTTCCTTACAAATGTGACCCTACAACAACTGATGATCCTGCTGACACACAACTTGCTAATACTGTTTCCGTAACTAAGCTCCGTGTCAGGTTAAGTTTGCAGCAGGTTTTATGTATTAATCTGCGCGAGTACGGAGCTCAGAATCATCCGTGCCAGTCTTGCCTGAACCACCGAGCTCTTCGTATCACAGACAATGAGAGAATGCTTCCTTCGCAATACATACGTTACTATAAGATACATGCCCTTCAAGTTTATAGTATCAAAAAGCATTATTTGTTATTGGTGATTTAAACAATGTAGTGAATTGTCTGCTACTATTTCTCTGTTCGGTTTCAATTTATGAATCACTTCACTAAATCAGGAGCCAAATGTCTGTCCATTTTTTGGTGATAATCACCCTTCCCTTTCTTTGCAGGGAACAGTAAACATGTGTCTTCAACAAAGCCTTCATTGTCGTCAGTGAGTGAAACAATAAGCCTCCCCCTCCCCTGTCGTCGGTTGCTTCAGCCCTGGCGGTGGTTTTGCACGCTCCCACAGTTGAATCAATGTACGGCCCACGTTGACGCATGCCTCGTCCAAATAATTACCATGTTGCTGTTTTTTTCACAGCGATATCTTCTAATATCGCTGAGATTCTTTCGTCGTCAAACAATATACAATCGTTTTCTACTCCTAAACTCAACCGCGAATCATTCAATATCCAAGACAGTTCGTGTGCTCATTGACGGCAAATCACCTCACGCCCTGTTTTATTTTGGTCTTGTTGCCATAAGGAGGAATATGTATATAAAACAACTTGTTTAACTTTGAAGAGCTTTTTCCTTCAGATGATGCTCTAAATTACACTTGGGCAAAGCCGGGCACTCAACAGGAGACCTCGATTCAGCCATTCTCGCCGCTGTACAGCACGATTAGCACTGAATCACGATAGAAATAGGGTTAAAATAGTGGGATGTGCAACACTGATATCACTGATTCCACGTGCTTTGCAACGTATTCATCTCACTTGACTCGCTCTTTAGCTTTTGTACCTTCAGCGCTACCGACTGCCCAGTTGGCGAATCTGCAGATCCAAGTTAGTCTGCACAGTGATTGCAACCGATCAACTCCATGCCTGCTAATGGATGTATCATTTTGTCTGTATGTTACACATTAAATAACTGTTTTGTTGCAAGTGTGCAGTTGAGTTGGAATGGAACCCGTCTTGGCGGAACTATATTCTGCGTGCACGTTTGGATCTACATATGCGAAAACCTGTAGCGAACTTTACCTTTACCCGAGGCTTACTATATCATCTTCAACACCTGCTAAAATGAATATCATCTAAAGTAAATTTGGGTATAAGTTGTCAATGCCAAAAAAAAAAAGGGGGGGGGGCATTTAACCCTGAAAACTGTGGGTCAATTTAATGGAGATTCTGACCCCCAGGTTTCCTCCATGGCAAGAGTTAGTCACTGAGTTAGTGGGATTGGAGTTTTCTACAACATGGCACATGAAAAAGTAGCCCGGCTGCACCATTACAACTCTATTACATTCTGAAGAGAAAAATGAGCAAGCTTGGCAATTTCCTTGTGCGTCGATACAGGTCTGTGCCAGTTTCAGCATGTTCATGTTCTTTGCAACGCCATGGGATCAATTGTATTGGTGCTCCGATTCCCCTACTTTAAACCGGCCCTTGTTACTTCCCTTCATTCATCCAATCTCTCTCTTTGCACGCCTCTCCATGGGTGTCTCGAGAGCATATTAACAGTAAAGTCGTAATTTCGGAAATAATGGGGGGGGGGGCATACATAACATTTATATTTGTCCATAGGTTTCTTTAAAATGCAATATACAAGTACAGGAAGCGAATAAATTACTGGTAATTGGCAGTGCTTTTGCTTTAAATCAAAGATTTATATCAGGAGGATTACATAAGGTTTATTGTATACTGTATCTATTTATACAGCTGCATTACTCGAAGTCAATCACAAAACTCTAAAACAACAAAATGTGCACCTATGGCCTGCAGCCTACCCTCGACTTAACGATATTCCAAGTTCCAACACTTCCTTCTAGCAAAACTAGTACGGAGCATTTTATTTCTGTTTCCTTACTCTGCATCCTTATTTTAGCCCACTAGGCATTATTATGTGATCCAGAAATATCTGTATATGCAAAACTATTCTCATGGAAACTTGGGGGTTCCAAAACAGGGGCTGGTTTACATTAAAAGCTAACTATATTTTCCACATCAATCCATTTAGTCCACCATAAGTGGTCTAAACATCGAAGCTTCAAGGGACAAGCAAGGGCTATCCAATTCATAGTCCATGAAAGTTCACCCCGTAGAACTTGAATTTTCCACGGCAATAGCCTTTTTCAAACTACAGCTCAAACAACTGAGTAGCTAAGCATAGATGGATCAAAAATGCTGAAATGCACGATTCAATAAGTACATGCATGCAAACACAAATGTAAAATATACATATGAAAAAATATAAATTTTCCCTTCACCTTGTAGCTGGCCAGCAATTAATTAATATAACCAAAAAAACAGTAGAGATCAATCCGATTTACACAATTCTCCGTATTGCATTTTCAATGTTCAACTTCAGTTCACTTAGTGTCACACACCAAACAACAACTTTCTCATCATGGAGACATTCATACAGCATGCAGGGGCTATCTCACGGTATCGTGTGTTTTGCAAATTAATATGTCCTGATAAACGGAACCATATTTCATCTGTCATAAAGAAGAACAACGGGTATGAAAGTCCGGCTGCAATCATTGTCAGCAACCAGTGACAGTAAGCCAAATGTTAATCTTTATTGCTGCACAACTGTTACATGATAAGCCTTCATGTGCAATTGTTTCAGTATGCTTTGACATGTTCTTCTGCTAACACAAACCTGTCATGTCAATTTTCTTTGGACTTCTTTCAATGTGCATGCGAATATTTTCAACAATTTCAGGCATGCATACAGGAGTGTCTCTATTCTTAGTGGCATTACAAACGGAACCCATTGTGCACCACTTTTTCACTAACTTATGGATGCTTCTTTTGGTTGGCTGTCCAAGGTTAGGAATCAGATAGGGTTTTTTTTCTATTACAACAAATACTATATGTCATAACTTTGGCTGCACTACCTGCATTGACCACTTCTGCACAACGCCACCACAAAACTGGTTTCCAGGGGGCAGATGGCAAGCAAACAAGGCAGGCAACACAATCATAGCAGCCTATCCAACCCCAGACAAGATGGGAGTCATCTGAGTGTAGGCGTTGCACCACCCTATATGATACTACGTTAATTTTTACAAAATTTGCTGTTTCAGTAATGGGTTCCACCTGCATTCATTGTAAATCATTTGAATTTGTGATTTACAATTTTTTACTTGACTGCAAACTGCTCAAAGGTCTCTAACTTACCATGGCGAAGAGGTTGTTATATCCTTTAACAGGAGTTGGAATTTTTGAGAACTTCTGATCAAATGCATCTGAAATGTTATGTGCAGGGTCTGTGGATATTATTAACACATTTTCCCTCACTTTGGCCAGCTGGACTGCTAAGCTGCAACTGGAAGAAATTAACAGAATAAATACATTCTTGTGAATTTATATTTCTATACTACACAGATATCTTGTCAAAAAATGAACAAAGATAAATACATTAATAAAAATATTGTAATAATGACAATGTTTCTCCAGGTTTTAACACAATTACATGGAGACATATTGAAAGGTTAGGTCAAATCACAACACAGTAACCGTTAATTGGGGGTGCAGGTCCCCCCATTAATTCAGAGATGGAGGAACGAATGTGCCACACAACACACAAATCAAAACAAACCTGCTCAACACATTTGCTGATGGGCAAAATTTCTTAATATGTAGAACAGTCTGAATTATGATTGATTGATTTGCTTTGCTTTACTTCGCTTTTGTGTCACTTTTGGCTATGCTAATTTGTGAAGATGGAGATGAGTGATATGATAAAATTGATTAATGGACACTCACAAACATTTATGCCCAGGCTGGGATTCGAATCAGGGACCCCTGATGTCATAGCGAGTCTACATTATGGTAACAACTGTTTCTGCTAGAATTAGCAAAAAGGGATAGTGTTAGCAATTTGTAAAATTTATCTTTCTCAAATTGTTTGAGGTAAACACTTGAAAACTTCTTGGCAGTGGTAATCTGATAAAGTAAGACTTCAGGTGTTGCATTTGCATTCCATCACACGATAACCCACTTCGTATATCTGTTACAATCTGATGGCCTTCTTTTCTTAAGAGCTTCTAAACTCTAAAACAAATTTTCGCAAAATAAATTTCCATAATTTATCATGGAATGAAATATTGCATAATATACTTGAATCAGTTAATTTATTTACGTTTGTTTTAAGACCCTTAGTGCATACTGACATGAGCATTGTATTTCACAATTCATAAAAATGAGAAAAAAGAACATGTTGAAATATCAAACTGAAAAGTATGGCTGAAATTTACACAGGCGATGTTTCTACGGCCCTGTGAGCGCAACTAACGATGTCTCACAGCTGATTTAAGGTCCCGACATTCTGAAGGGTTCGTTGAAAAAGTACTGGAAAGGGTCGCCTCGGGCACTCATTGGAAAAGATGAAAAATATTTGAAAATTGCTTGGTTCATTTCTACCCATTCACGTGTCCTTAAGGGTTAATGATGGCATGTCATAGAAATCCACAAAATATACTTCATGAAAAATTTCATGAGGATAGAAATGATCAAATTAAGCATTTGTTTCATTAGTGTAATATTCTATAAATATTCATATTATCGCTGAAGATTTGTGTTGATGTGTCACAGTTCTGCAGCAAAAATATGAAACTTTTCACCGAATAGAAGATTTAAAAATAATTTCAGTTGGCTATTAAAAAGTGGGATGTTTGTAGTTGCATTTCCTTCTACTCTATGCACTCTGAAGAGCAGATTGTCAGTTTTGAAGAAAGTAGCGACAGAAATAAAAAGCTATAAACTAAACGTCGGGAAAATACATCCAAGACTAAGGTACTAACATTCTCAACCAAAGCACATTTAAGGGAGGAAGGATAAAGAAATGCACCGGAACTAGTGAATAAATATTATTTAATGTCTTAAAAGACATTAAATTTTATTGAAAGTGATTTGACAGGAACTTTAATAGTGGCAACACTACTGTATACATGCCACAAAACGGAACACGTGTTTCTCACTTATACCACATGTTAGTTTGATACCTAAGCTAGCTCCCAGTAAATGGACTCTTCCTTCCAACACTAGGCACATATGTAGTGACTTATTTATTTATTTATTGATTTAGTTTATTTTACTTCACGTTTTGTGCCTCTTGGCTAATTTGCAAAGATGGGGATGAGTGATGAAATTGATGAATGGACATTCACAAACAACCAAGTCCAAGCAGGATTCGAACCTGGGACCCTTGAGGTCGCAGCGCAATGTGCTAACCACTCGGCCACAGGGTCCGGCACATGTGCAGTGACAAGAGGAATAGAGTATTGTTAGAGTTGGCAGTCTAAGTGAAGTCAGAACCCCACTAATGTGAAAGTTCTGGTGATTCTCACCTTACCTCCAGGATAGACCATCAATATGCAGTATTACTGTTCATTTTTAGAACATAACCTGCGACCTGCATTGTCAAAAAAGAGGAGACACTTTCTGCTGAATCCTCCCATCATTTTGCAGGAGAATGCTCGGACACATGTAGCGCAACCTGTGGCTGATTTGTTAGCTCGATGGGGCTGTGACTTTGATTTGATCCCTAAGATGAAGCTTCCGAACTGTTTCAGAGATTATTCAGGCAATAGAATGCTCCATTCAAACCAACAGAACACACACTGATACAGAAATACTACGACTTCCACATCACTGGCAATGGTTGTACACAATGCTGGTGACTACATCAAAGAGCTGTAAAAGTTTCACAGAGGTATCTCTTTTGTATCATTTGTAAATAAATAGTTGCCACTACTAAATTTCCAACCCATGTACATAAAAGCTCACTCCCCTGATGCCCCTGTCCAATAGTCATTATTTGTTCAGTTTCCCTTCTTGAAATTACCTTTAATATGTGAAGTGAATATTCTAAAAACTTGGTTAAGTGGGATTCTAAGCCTGCTTATTATTAGCTAAAATGTAGTGACCTTCTTACACACAGGCTTAAATACATGAATTATCCTAATTACATGATCTGAAAAATTCTGGGCCTGTTTGGAAGAGTCCTGAATTTTCTTCCTTTCCAAATTGTAGACACCCTGTATTGTTACCAAATATTTCAATGCAATCAAACATAGTTTATATACATTACACTGTGATAAATGTTATTAGTTTCAATATTTCAAGCTTATTAAGAGTTCAGAGCAGGATGGAGCCACTATGTGTTCACTCCGAATCATGTGAAGGGCCAGGGGGAAAAATGATGAATGTCGATTTTTCGCCCATTTTGAGATCGCAGCGCTATCTGATAGCTCAGAAGCTGTACTATAAGAATGAGAAAGGCCTTGGTTGGGAACCGGTGAGAAGTGCCTGAAAAACGCATTATTATTTTGGCATATATTGACGTATTTATGAATAGAAATACTTAGTTTTTCATTTCCTGGCAAATCGTCTCGAATGAACATTCATCGTTTTTCCCCCTGGCCCTTCATCTGTTAAAATAGTTGACATGAAGCATTATGCTACTTGGTAGACAATTGTTTCAAAAGATATAAGACTGTCACATCAGGAATTTGTTTTGTAAAGAGATATTATGAATTAGGGATAATGTTGAGATGGACCTAAAGGAAAATGGTAGGGATGGAAAAGAGTATATAGATCTTGCTCAGGATAGGGACAGATGGAAGATATGTGTTGCTGCAGCCATAAACCTCCGGGTTTAAGAAAGCTAGAGTGTTAGTTAGTTGGTATTATGAATCATTTATTTTGGGGACATTTGATTCTGTATTTTACCATCTATACTTACTTATTATGTACATAATAATAACCCATGGCTCGACAATCCTTGAAAGGGGCTGGGCCTATCTCCCAGCTGCCAGTCTCCCTCCCATAATCCTACCTAGAGGTGTGGAGTTCTTCAACCAGTAATGGGGTGACGTGGGGTTAGCACGATGAATCCCCAGCCGTGTAGGAGATTTCAGAGACTGGGTTCAGCTACTCACTTGTACCTCCCCCAATTTCCTCACAATGGTGGGTTGCCACTGGTCCTATACACAGGCCGAGAACCCATGCTGTCCCGCAGTTGGAGCCCAAAGCATAGTGCCTTACACTACACAGCGACGGAGGAGGACTATTATGTACATGGTAATGTTTATTTTAGGAAATATTGTTCAAAGTGGTTTGTAACACATACTCCCCTAGTGTGTGCACAACTTTATTTATTAAATTCCTGTCATTCACATTGCTAAATCACATGAAGAACAACTATATCAACCCTCCGAGTGCCACCTTTTTTTAAATTTTGAATTATTTTCCTTACCAGCGCAATAATGGTCGGGAAAGCACTAGGTAAATTATCTTCACTATTTCACCGAAAACAGAGGCGTTGGCACCTTTTTTCTGTCGTTCTTTCAGTTTATTACATGCCCCTCAATTGACGGTCCCCCTTTGGCGGCACTCAGTACCGCACACGGGACGTTTCCTACCTTAAATCACAGCACACCAGCCATGAAGCTGGCGGAAATAAGAAGAATAAATCGACTGTATGCTGTTAGGAATGCAAATTATTTTACGCATAAATAGTTATACTACCCATACGAAATGTCTGAGTTATCAAAATAATGATATTGAAAAGTGACAACATTCAGTTCCTTATATTTGAGTCAGGATGTCTTTTCTTACACATACCTTGTAAGGGTACGAAAAACAAATTGAGATTTGAACATTTTAAAAATATTTTGTAAGTTTCTTCGAGGTATGTTTTCTACATTCAATTGTTTTTTCTGAGAGTCAGAGAATTTTGGAACAAATAGTTCCTTTCTAAGCCCATATAAGATGTATGATTTCAATCCATTTTGAAAAATACGTTGAAATTTTTTGGAAAATACTTTGATATTTGTGTGAATGGTGAGTTCACTTTTTTAGTGCCTTCATTACATGGAAAAGTTTTAATTACTTTCAGAAAAAATATTTTGGTGCATTTCTTCAAGAGTAAGCTTGTAATTGCACGAGACTGTCATTTTTTTAAAAAATGTCCGAAATTGACATGTTTGCGTTCATGTATATTTCCCCTGATTTCCAGTAAGTGCTAGTGTAATTCAACCTCAATTTGCATCAATAATTCACGTAAATAACGTTGGTTTTGAAGAGGTGGCACAGAGTGCCGTGCGGGGGAAATTTGTGCTGCTATGAGGACGTGGATGAGAGAGGGTTAAAAATATTATTTCCATAACTCATATAGCTTCAAAAATACATCTAATCCACAAACTACTTCAGCAACAGTCAAAATTTTAAATGAAACAAGTCTTATGCACAATGATTGACTCTGCCCCATCCCCCACCACCATGTTGCCAACATCATTCAATCAGCTTCCATGTGAGCCTACTAGTTTTGCAGCATGTAGCTTGTCACAACCTGTACACACAAAGTGCTCTGTTTGACTATATTTTTTAACAAAAAAAACCTTATTTCCTTTGTATGTGGGGAGTTGGTTTGCCTGCTCGTTTCATGTACCTAGTCATATGCTTATTTTTCTTGCAAATTATCCTATAAGTCTAGTCTTTTCCATGACACACCATGTAGCCTACTAGAAGAAAATGAAAAGTGCATGCAGAGAGTGAAACGTTATGGGCACTTGCTCCTATTGTGTTTTGCGAACCACACTAGCATGAAATATAGGGTGCACAAACAGGGGTGTGTCTAGTGTCTGTGTTTGAGCAGTTACTGATTATTTCCACTCTGCATGGTCATTTATATTATTATGTAAACTAAAACCCACCCACACTCCCCCGAACTATAATTTACAATGTTTTCTTAGATCTCTAAACTGATACATTTTAATTTCATATGGCTTATATTTAATTATAAAATTTGAAATCTTGCAGAATAAGTTAGTGTGATATATCATTTCACTGCAAGTAAAATAGTTTAATCACTTCATTACATTAAATAAAGTAGTCAAACCTCCTCACATAGCATATATCTCTCTCCCTTTAATGATATACTAACTACATATATTTAATTATATGAGAGCTGTACTTCCAGACTAATACTTAGTGTGTCATACAATTTAACTGCAAGTACAAAATGACAATCGATTTATTTAATGTAATTAAGTTTAACAACCTGTTCACCCAGTAACAAGCATGCATGCCAATACGGACAGTCACTACGTGTAATATGCACCTCGAATCAAGACTTTTAATAAAAATCATAGCTACGGAGGTACAATACGAAACGTCCAAAATGAAGAGATGTAATAATGAAATTACACTCCCACCTCGATGGATCTTAGTAACCACATCCGCACAACGATGTCGACTCACACCTGTCAACTTGGTAAGGGTCACCTTTGTGACCCTTAATAAGGCAACGAATGTGGGCAGCACTGTGGGACCTTTCCCTGTGGGACCTACCACTTGTAAAGAAACCCATTATTTAAATAGTACACAGAATTTTGATGTAAAACTTCAAAGGGAATTGTAATTTGTGTATTGTCAATTGCTTGGAAAAACTAACCACGAAATGTGATGGATTAGGCTACCAATTGTAGGTTGCAATTACTTCATAATCCACAGTTAGTGGAGGAAATATATACGATTCTAACAAAATGAGGTGAGGTAACAAAGTAGTGTACTATGCTACAATCTGTTGAATAAACTAACAACTATGTCTAATTGAACAGTCTTTTGAGGGTTTTCAAACCTGCATTCTTATATAGTTTTATTTCAGACAGTTTTGCTACTTAACATTGGAGTAGGGTAAATGCTTCGTTTTAGGCCACCCCTGAAATTTTGGTTTACTTTTATTGTGTACACCTATAAAAAAAAAGTAAAGTAAAGTGTTCCCCTGTGCATAGCACCACGCCATGAAGGCGTATAGGGGGTGTGGGGGTAACGCCCCACACTTTCTTGAGTGGGGGTGATGTGATCAGCATCATGCCCCTGACCGCCTTTACCCCCCAGGGTTTCCCCCAGGTACCCATGTTATTCGACGCTGGGTAGGCGCCGGGGCCGCTTCCACCGTTAGAAAAGTTCCCGGATTTGAACCGGCCGGGGATCGAACCCGGGACCTTGAGCATGGTAGTCAGATGCGTTACCGACTGAGCCACCGCGGTCACATTGTGTACACCTATACAGTAATATACTCAAAATCGAACTTTGACTGTTACAAAAAGTGATACAATACAAGCGCAAAAAAAAAAAGTCAAAGCTCAAATTCCAATTTTTATAGTGCAAAATTGCTAATTTTTGAAAATCCCTCTATAACTTTTGCTAAAATTTTATTTTTTAATAATTAAAGCGAAGTGCTAAGTTAAAAATAAGTGCTAAGTTACTTCCGGTCCACTTCCGGTTTACTTGACACACACCTGTGGGTTACTGTGGTGTCTTCTGATTGGCTTACTGTTTCAGATGCGGTTTGAGCTTAGGCTACTGAAAGGGTTTTTGTATTACAAATCAGTTAATATTGTAAGAATAGTTGAAGAGTATAGAGGTGTTTTTCCAGTGCTCCTCAGTAGTCAGAGAAGGGGGTACGAGTAAATACCCTCCTCTCCCCAAAATCTAACAATTTCATAGTGAGCTTTCTTAGTGTAATTTAACTGAAAATTATGATTTTAGCTGATTTTACAAGTTTAAAAACTGAAAATTTGTTTTATGCAAGAATATTACCAAAACGTTTATCAAAAAAATTGAAACGTTACCAAAACGTTGAAACGTTTATATAGGAACGATGGAACGTATTGTCATCCTCATCTTCACAATTAGTAAGTAAGTGCTATTAGTAAACTTACGAGGTAAAAAAATAAGTTTTGTAGGAATTCCCTTGTCAATATGCATACCATGTTGCTGCCTTTTAGTTTCTGAAATATGTTAAATTATATTACATTGAATATCAATTAACTAACTAACTCTCTAGCCTTCTTGAATCTGAAAGTTCATAGCTGCAGTTTTCCATTTGTCCTTATCCTGAGCAAGATTTATATATTCCATTCCATTTTTACAGATTTCCTTTTAGGTCCGCCTCCATCTTCGTTTTGGTCTCTTACCATCAGGTTTTCCCCAACAAAACTCTTGTAAACTCTTCTTTATTCTTTTCTCATTCGTGCCCACCTAGGTATTCGTGATTTAATCATCAATCTAATAATATTTTGGAAACAAATATAAATTATGTACTTCTATATTATGTAACTTTCACCATTCACTTGTTTCTTGATCCCTTTTAGGTCCAAATATTTTCCTAAGAATCTTATTTTCAAATACACCTCAATTTATCTTCAAGAGATCAAGTTTTCGTATCCACAGACAAAATTACTGTTATTGTATATTTTAACATTTACTATCTTAGATATTAAACAAAAATACAAAAATTTATGAAGAGAAAAATTATATGCATTTTCCGAATTAATCCTACTTTTCATTTGTTAGTATTACTCCTAAGTACTTGAATTTGGAAACTGGTTCAAAATCGAATAATTATCACTTAGTTTCGGCCTGTAATTTTCTCTTTGCTGCTTTGAAAAATATTTTAACATTATTCTTAATTGTATTTACATCATCTGCAGTTAAGTCACAGTAAGTACTTTGTTAGTTTCTTTTACCTTCCTAATAGCATATTCTAAGACAAAATTAAAAAACAATAAATATGATGTATCTTTGTTTTATAACTTTTCATAAATTGTATATTTATCAGACATATTAACAAGATTTTTAGGTATTTTAAACTCGAATAATTTATCTTTTTAGCATCTTTAAATTCAACTTAACTGCCAGGGATTGTATTTTTTTTATAGTGCCATGTGATTTCATAACTAACTAACCAACTAACTCTCTAGTCTTCTTAAACCCAAAAGTTCGTAGCTGCAGCAACACAAGCCTTCCATCTATCCATTTATATATTCTTAACCATCCCTAGCAATTTCCTTTAGATCCATCTCAATATTATCCTTCCATCTTCGTCTTAGCCTCCTCTTACCATCAACTTTCCCAACAAAAATTCTGTAAACTCCTCTTTTCTCTCCCATTCAGGCTTTGTAGCACATATCCTGCTCACCTAACTCTTCTTTATTTAATTGTTCTAATAATATCTGGATATAAATATAAATTATGTAGTTCTAAATTATGTAACCTTCTCCACTAACCTGTCTTCTCATCCCTTTTAGGTCCAAATATTTTCTTAATTTTATTTTTAAATACGCCTTAATTTATATTTGACCAAGTTTCACATCCATATAATACTACAAGCAAAATTACTATTTTATATATTTTAACTTTTAATTTCTTAGAGAGAAATAACATGCATTTCCTGAATTAAGTCTACTTTTTATTTTATTTCCTCTTTAATATAATTTTCATTTGTTTATATTATTAAGCATATCTTTTATCGATGTTTCATGAGATTTGGTCACCTGCGAAAATTAATCCGTTTATCTCCTTTTTAGTAATAGTATTTTATTTATATATCATGTCAGGTTAGAAAAAAAGTTCGTGCCTCAATCAAAGCGATAAATTGTGTAATAATATTATCTGTTTCAGCATTTGACTTATACCAATCATCCGTATATCGTCTCCTTCCTTCTCTCAGCTCATGAAGCTCGTCCATCCTATCGGCCAAATTTTTGCTTGCTGCCCGAAAAAGAAACTCGGGATTCTGTAACTTTTTAATACCACTTATTTTGCGAAGAATATCCATAAAAATCATCTCGCAGGATGGACGAAATTCAGGCACTATTTTGCTTAACTCAACAAGCCTCGCAACATCCTCACCTGTGTACTTAAAAATCTTGTACAGCAATTCAAGTGGCAAGTCAGTTATACAAGTTGTCATTTTTACAAAATATTATTTAAATAAAAGTTTTATATATAAATTTTCTCGGGGAAAAATACAAAACGCACAATCGTCAAAATTTAATAAAATTCTATTTACTAGAAAAAAAAACACTTTTAAACTTATGATAATTGATAAAATGTAACTTAAAAGACAATAATTATAATATTTTTTTCAGCTCTAGTATTTATATATAAATTTTCTCGGGAAAAAATTCAAAATTCAAGTATGTATATGACCCCAAAAATACAATTTAAAATCACTAATATAATCACATTTTCAGAACCTTTTTTTTTCCTTTCCCTATACTTATCAACATCTAAAACCAACACATAAGCCTACATCTGATGACAAATTGTTAACTTGTTAAGAATATCACGTCACATCTACACACACGCACGCACACTCAAGAAATGTTTGGAATGCAAAACTATTAATTTTGTCTGAGTAAAAACAACTAGGTTAGATGAGAATTCTTGTCAACATTTCCGTGTTGCAGAAGTTTCTTTGGAAAAATAATTGCAATTAAGAAATTATTAGCCCCGTCTAGTTCGATACACTTTTAGACATATTGTTGAGTGCAGGTGCATCCCAGCACCAGGCAAGTGTAGTAGAACTGTGTTTTTTGAACTTCTGCAACTATAAAATAATTCTTATACAATAAAATTGGAATTTGAATTCTTGCATAAAACAAATTTTCAGTTTTTAAACTTGTAAAATCAGCTAAAATCATAATTTTCAGTTAAATTACACTAAGAAAGCTCACTATGAAATTGTTAGATTTTGGGGAGAGGAGGGTATTTACTCGTACCCCCTTCTCTGACTACTGAGGAGCACTGGAAAAACACCTCTATACTCTTCAACTATTCTTACAATATTAACTGATTTGTAATACAAAAACCCTTTAAGTAGCCTAAGCTCAAACCGCATCTGAAACAGTAAGCCAATCAGAAGACACCACAGTAACCCACAGGTGTGTGTCAAGTAAACCGGAAGTAGACCGGAAGTGGACCGGAAGTAACTTAGCACTTCGCTTTAATTATTAAAAAATAAAATTTTAGCAAAAGTTATAGAGGGATTTTCAAAAATTAGCAATTTTGCACTATAAAAATTGGAATTTGAGCTTTGACTTTTTTTTTTGCGCTTGTATTGTATCACTTTTTGTAACAGTCAAAGTTCGATTTTGAGTATATTAGTATAGGTGTACACAATAAAAGTAAACCAAAATTTCAGGGGTGACCTAAAACGAAGCATTTACCCTACTCATTGGTCTTCGTATCCCTTTGTGTTTTTTATTTATCACTTAGCATTCATTTTTTTTATTTATCACTTAGCATTCATTATTTTGTCTATTCATTTTAGTAACTGTGTATAATATTAATGTTCAAAACTATGATTTGAATAGTTATGGATAAAAGTATTGTTAAGGTCATTAAAAATATAATATGCTCTATCATTTGGTTTATTTTAATTCGCTTTACTGCAACTTTTACTTTGCCGCAAAAATAATGATGATGGGACACTCACAAAGAACATCCATGCGAGACTCAAACCCAGAAGAGCTGGCGATGCAGCATGCTTTGCTAACCACTGAACATTAGTTTATGTGGAACAGGTACCTTGTCGACCATGAAGATGCTATTCTTGCTGTTTGTGTTCTTATTCCTTTGAGTTTTTACTTTTATTACTTAGCAGTTTTGTTTATATATTATCATTTTTGTAGTTAGAACATTGTTACGTTTTTTTCTCTCTTGTTACTTAGCAGTTTTGTTTGTATGTTTTCATTTTAGTAGGTAGTGACATTTTAATATTGTTTGAAATAATAAGAATGTAGTTGTTAACAATATTTATTAACATAATATTTTAAGATGGGCTTTAGTCTCTTTTAGAAAACTGAAGTCTAGAAATATGTTATGATGGGCATTGTCTTCATTAACAAATAAAACTTTAGAAACTAATAGAATAGTATGTAGTGTATGTTACTTTGGGATCCCATTAGCTGTGGTTGGAGGAGGCCAGGGTGTCAACCATGGAGAAAGTCCCCCAACCTTTTGACTACACCAACTGCCTTAAAATTAGATATTTTGATCTCTAATTTTCATACCATCTAGACAGTTGGTATTTCATTTAAAACGAAATCGGTCAGTGCGTTGTTAAATATGTTACAGTTACACATCATTAGTAAAAGCATTTTGCTATTCTTGTTTGGGGCACGTTATTACACCCTTTCTACAATTTTATCCACAAAATATTGAATACTGTTTTAACAATATTCTAGTTGCACCAGGAATAGTGTTTTTAACCTCTCACAACTTTACAGGTTTTTTTTATAGATACATGACAATCAGATGTTTCAAATATGAGAAGTTAAGAGTGCAGGCAATCGTCTCCTGCCTCCTCCCACAAATGTTGAAAAATGAGATCATGCCTCTCCAACCTCCTATAAGAACTAAGGGATCACTCTTCCCAAACTAACATTAAATCATCGTGAATACAAGAATAACTGGTGAGTTACTAGCCTCGGACATGATACCTAAAACTAACGGTAAAGCAGTAATGTACCTGCCTACCTTGTCTCTTTCTTGTCCTTTAACAAAAAAATAAGAATTAGTATATGAAACAGGAGAGAATGAGAACTTCTTGCTTCTATATCAAGCAATTGACTTCTTCAATACAGTGATATTTCGACATGACTTTGCTTTCTAAACTTTCGGAAAATGAATTCTAAAAAATTAAATGCAGAGTTCTAACCCTTGGCATGGAAGGAAATTCAAACTCATCATTACACTTTAGAGAAAGTAACTAACTGCAATCAACTGCAGTTCGAAGAAAATTATTATTACCTTGCTGCGTACCCTGTGCCTAAACATGCATGCTGAAACCTAGTTATCTCACTCTAGACAAACAAAAGTCTAAATTCACAATTAAGAAATGAGAGACGTGGTAGTTGATAAATACAGAGAAACTAGTACTCACTTTTAGAAATTTTCAGCGAAAAATGCATTCTCGCCCAGGACTCAAGCCTGGGTATTTGTTTTATTAATTTTCGTGGCCATTGCCACCATCCTCGTCGGAACTTGTTTACTGTAACAACAAGTGATAAAGTGAGTACTAGTTACTCTGTATTTAAAAGTCTAAAGTTGGAAAGAAAAGAGATTTAAGCCCAGGTATTTAAATTCCCAGGAAAATGCTATATACTATGTCTGAGACACCCTCAACACTTTTATGGGTGATGACTAGGGAACAGATTTCTAGGCACATATCTATTTTTCTTGCAATGTCATAGACATATGCTATTTAGAGAGCTTTGCATTTCACGTACACAGCACTCTTCTAATGAAATTCTAGAGGACCTAAAAATAGGGTTACCACATCACTATAAGGAAAATGTAGGTCATTGAGTCAAAATGTAGGACACAAAACATTTGCAATAATTAACACATATTTCTATAAAACACGTAAGAGAGCAATTTAAAATTGACACTTTTCAGTTAAAAAATAATATTTCTTAATTAATTCTTTAATGCAAAACTTCCAAACTTGTAATCATACTAAACAATGCATACTAGATATTTTCTCAAAATTTCAGGTTGAGTCAAAATACATTTACGAGACACTGGACAGTCAAACTCTTTGAAATTATGTGGACCAGTACCAAACTTTTTACAGACTATGGAGAAAAAAAAAATTCTCTCGTGAGTAAGTTGTGCTGATGGTAATGAAAGTATTCTCTTAACATTTGCATTATGTCCTGTAATGGCAAACAAATATTCAGCAATTACAGCAATTGAAATGGTTCCAGAAGTTTCATCTTGCGTAGCTCTTAATTGAATAACAAAAATTCTTGAGTTTTTCAGGCCTTTTTCTTTTTCTTCTCTCAACCTTTATTTATTCGACCCCTACTTCGGTGAAGTTGGAAATTAACAATTAAGAAAATAAATATCTATTTAATGAAAAAAAAAAGCAAAAGGCTAGTTAAAATTAAAACTGAAGCTGTATAAGAGATTTAGACTTATTTTATCAATTAATAAATACTAGACTGCATTCAGCAGACTAGCGAGGCTCTGGCATCTAGACTCATAGCCAGTATAATCTTATGTGGTGCTAGTGTTGTCCTCCCTATATGTTTGTGATTGTCCCTTCATCCATCTTATCTTACCACTATCCACACTCATCTTCATGATTAGCCAAAGGTGCAGAAAAGCTAAGTAAAATAAAATAAATCTCAAGTAGCAAAAGTTCTTGACCACAAGTAAAAATTATTGATTTCTTTACTTTTCTTCACTGGTAGATACCCTAAATAACTTTGTTCTTTGTACCCCTGCTTTACAATCCAAATAATGAATAAGAATGGGAAACATCTTGATCCATCAGTATCAACCCCAAGCAAGAAATTACCCTCATGCATTGAACAGTTACATCATCAATATGTGGCCTCAAAACTTTGTTCATTAATTGCTTCTGTTGTTCTTCTAGCATAAACTTTTATTCTCTTTTTGGGCAATGATTGAATCAAAATAACTTCCACTATTGAGTTTGGGAGCGCAGACTCTTTCTTTCCTTAACTTCCATGATTTCTTTTTGTTCAACTGAAACACATATTGTTCTAAGTGATATTATGTGATGCTCAAAATGTAGGATATTTTTCAAATTCCTCCCAGATGCCGGACACAAATCTAAAACGTAGGACATGTCCAGGAAAAACCGGACATCTGGTAACCCTATCTATAAATGCATAAATGAACCATAAATTCCTATAAATGCATAAATGAACTCTAAATTCATATAAATGCCTACAAGACTTATTTTTTAACTTGAAAAATGCCTTTTAAACCATTCACTTAACTTTACAAATAACTTATATTAAGAACTACCCTTAATTTCAACCACAAAGGTTTGAGAACTTGAACGAATCCAAATGGCAACAGAAGCAAATGAAGAGCAAGGGGAGGCAACCAACGTGAAAATTTTCGCCATCTTACAGCTTGCATCAAGAAATAAATCATTCAGTTGTTAAAACAGGGCCGGCATTATTCCCAGCCTCCAACAGTGTAAGAGCGAAGGAAGATTACAAGAATACCTCCAGTTGATTGGTTGTTTCGAGTGCCTGCTGTAATGAGTAGGAAAGTCAACCCTGCAAGTGACCAATCACGTTGCGTATTTCCGCCATTGACAAAACAGTTAGATGAAAGGAGAGGGTTTGCACCAGAAACTGTAACTGCCTGGTATAAAGGCTGTTCATCAAGGAGAGAAGACCATTGCAAACATGCCTGCTTGAGCGATGAGGTTGAGCTTTTAGCACACTTTATGCATAGATAGACTAATCGAGACATGACCTACAGTTTAAAGTGGGATAACTTTGTTACAAAGCGACGGTGCTATCACTATGCCTTGGAAAGACCAAAGGAAAGTTGAACTAACCATTGAAAAGGAACAAATGTTGAACTTGGCTGTACTTCAAGCGACTCAAAAACATTGGTACCAGATTGTATCGGTGGAAAAAATTCAGCGGGTACTTACCATACCGATACATCGGTATCGGTTCAGTCCTAAAATAAACTTGATCCACCTAATCTAACCACAAAAGCATTTATTGAACAAAAACTTCGAAGAAAGTGTACATTGCACAGATTCTGAGAACCAACAGTGCAATTCCCTTCCACCTTGCACATGTGACCTATGTAGGTAGGAGGAGCAGTTTGTAAACAAGACGATATTGAACAAATAGCTGTTACCAAGTACAGAATTACAATGGAGCCAAGTTCTTTTTGTTTTATATATATTTCATCATGCTACGTATGCATTTTTTACATGGTTTGATTTATGCCTGTTAAAACATACGGTAACAGTAGTATAAGCCGGAGACGGATTTCTTAAAATTTACAGGAGAAAAGACGAGAAAGTACTTACAGAATTGTGTTCTTGAGAACTTTCTGAAGCCGGAGATATTGTTTTTTAGAATCGTGCTACGTATTTTGCCTGTAAATAAGGTATTTTTCGTCAATCATGCATCTCCGTTGCGCGATAGCTCGTGCCACCATTACCGTCGACTACGTGAATCAAATGTTCCGTGCGTTCGGTTATGTAACACCCTCACAGTGTAGCAACCACGCGGTAGTTTTACAAGATGACGTGCGAGCGGGTTTTTTGTTCCAATTTAAGGTAACACTCTAGTTTACGTCCTTTTCCTAAGGAATACGTGTCATATATCGTTGAAAAGCTTATTTTATAAGGAATTGAACAACATAAATCCCAAAGGTAGGAAAAATTTCCTGAAAAACTAAATCGAGAAAAACCGACGTTTTCCGGATATGCGTAATTGAACATACTAAGGAATTTTTTAGATAATGAAGCACATATTTAGGGGTGAAATGAGTGCTAATGGAACCTAACCTAACAGGCCTAACCTAACCTCGTAAGCATACCTCGGCCCCGTGAATGGATAGTGGGGTTATCGTGAAAAGAAAGTGTAAAAAGAAAAAGGTACTTACCCGAAGAGATGCCGGGTGCCGCACCACGATCGCGCACCGCGAGCGCAAAGAAGCAATCACCATGCAGATAAGGACGTAAAGTAGAGTTTAGCCTCGATTTTCGCTTAAAAACCTTTTGTGAATAGTTTGTGCGGCATTTATCGGCGCACCGCGAACGCAAAGAAGCAATCACCATGCAGATAAGGACGTAAAGTAGAGTTTAGCCTCAATTTTCGCTTAAAAACCTTTTGTGAATAGTTTGTGCGGCATTTATCGGTTCATAAGTTTGGAAACACTGCACATCAGCTGACGATACTGCATATCAGCTGACGATCAACAACGTGAGTCAAGATTTGCCCGCCGAATTAGCAACGACCAATAAATGATTATAATGTTAAAAGTAACGTGTTTTTCATGGAAAAAAGTTATCGCCAGCTTGAAAAATCTTCCGCTATGCATATGAGGTAAGTAGCAATGATTTTTATTTGAAAACAAACGAGTTTAATGTGTCTCCGGCTTATACTACTGTTACCAAACATACTTCATAGTTTTAGCGATTACTTACTGTGTGTTTCTGTGACACTACATTTCACTTCTATATAATTCTGCACTTGCCAACAACTATTATGCTTTCGTTGTTAGGTTAGGCAGGTCAGGTTCAATTCTCTTAGCATTAAAATAAAATTCTTAAATGCTGAAGTGGCCAAAATGTTTGGAGATTTTGTTCAATAATGCTTTCGTAGTTAGGTTAGGCAGTGAAAGGTACTTTTAACATCTTATTTTTGCCCATAAATTGGACTTTTTCAAAATGAAAACTGCACTGATTAGTATCAGGAAGGTTCCAATTTATTTCCACTAGCCTACGATACTAACTGTCGATTCCATCAACGAAGAATGCCTTTTCCATTGGAAGCATGCATATTTTAAGTTGTTTTCTCAACATTATTCTTTTTATAAATCCAAACAGAGCTAATTACTTTAAGGAAGGTTCAAATTTCGTGTGATAATGACTGCCAAAATTCTACGATAATTAGTATTTTTTCTTGGAGAATTTTAACAAATCATAAAACAATCGAAACCATTACCAGAAGTATCTCGAGGTGAAAAAAAACAGTGTCAAGGAAACACACCGTAACTAATCGCTAAAACTCCTCAGCGTGTACTAACAGACGTAAATCGAAATCGAACCATGTAAAAAAAAATACCTTCTATCATGGTTAGTTCGGAAATTGAACAATCAAAACTTGGGCCCAGCTAATCTTTACATAGGGTAGTGGGAGGGGGGTCAGGATATTAGAAGAGGATCCATAAATATTCTATGGAAAAGGGGGGTCAGGATATTAGAAGAGGATCAATGGAAAGGGGAGGTCAGGATATTAGAAGAGGATCCATAAATATTCTATGGAAAATTTATCGCTACAAGAACGCAATTCCTCACAATTAATTAGAAACACCAATCTTACCTGCATGTTGTCTTCCCAACACCACCCTTTCCTCCAACAAATATCCACCGGAGAGATTTCTGCTCAAGTACATTTTTTAAACTAGGTTCTAGAGTTTCAGTATCACCAATCCCGCCTTCACTCATGGTTCCTTTATTAACTTCGCAATTAAATCTTCACAAGTAATTAAGAGAAATCGAGATAAGTTTGTAAAAAATGGAAAATCCAATATTATTCGAAACAAATTACGGTAATAGACAGCTCTCTCAAAAGTCCTACAAGCAGACAAGGAAATCACACATTAGAACAAATGCACATCACCCACTGCCAACGGGCATGTAAATGAATTCCTAAATGTACATCAACATTTGAAAATCAAGTATGAAGCACACTTCGAGAAACTCGTTAAAACTAAATGGAATAAAGTACAGCATTAATCTGTGGTACAGCAGCGTTGTAATTGCTTATTCAACTTTAGGTGATATGAAATGTATATGGTGCATGTAAACTACAAAAACAGCACAATAGGCAAATCGATTATCGCAGGTACAATAGCCCCGTCTAGTGCAGTGCAGGTGTTCCAGTGTCAGGTTGGTGTAAGGGTGGCGCAAGGAGATGACGTTCAACCAACTAGACGGAAAACGGTGTTCAAGTTCAGAATATTCAACAAATGCGTGTCTGCTGCTTTAAACGGTCATTAGATTATTTAGCACGCACCACGTGACCATACACCACACTTGCATCATGCTTGCACCGGTCCGGAAGGTAGTGCAGACACCAAATACACTACTTGACTCGAAATCAACGAACTCGGTGTTGCACCGTGCAACCAACTAGACCCCTTGGTGCAAAAAGAGTCAAAGCGAGTCAAAAAGTGCAGCCAACTAGACGGGGCTAATAAGAAGGCTATTCACCGGATGTTTACGTTTCTGTGCTTCCTTGGCGAGGGTGGGAACTTCACTTCCGGTTTTGAAATGCAATCATTGTGTGGATTTTGGTTACAACACGAGGTTGGAAATAAGTATTATTTTCTCTGGTATCTGTGCACAGTTTTCAGACAGATCCGATACGGAAAAATCGGATGATTCAGGCAGTAAAGCGAAAAGACTGGACACAACCCCGAGGGACTACATCACCGGAATAAATCAAATGAAAATATTTTACGTGTTTCGAAGATTATAATTGTCTAACGCACATGTGTTGACTAAATTTAAAAATTGGAACTGTTTATAATCATTCAGAATGGACATTTCAACTCATTTTTTTACAACAATTTTAAAAACTACACCCTGGAAAAATTACCCCTGCAAGTTCTCGCGTTTCTCTGCGTCCAGTTTAAGGCAAAAACGAGACTTCCAAAGTTGCGTGGCTAGCGTTGCGCTGAAAACACGCCCCGCCATGTTAATACGTCACGACTTAGGCAGAGCTCGTTTGTCGTCTGCTTTAAGCGTCCAGTTTACTGCGGGTAGCCCACGATGAGCGAACATGTACAGCAGTTTTACAAATCTGAACAGATTTAAATAATGGAAAAAGGAGCGATAGTGGAAAGGCTTTGTAATGAATGATCATTCTTCCATGAAATACTCCCTGCTGCTCACGTGCAAGATAAATGAAAGGGTTCTGCTGCGTGCGTGTTTCTCAGCAGGCCCGTAGCCAGGAATTCTTAGTAAGGGGGGGGGGGGGGGGGCGAAGTCAATCCTAGAGGGGGCAAATTTTTAATATATTGTGTTGCATTGACAGATATAGCAAGGAACAGAGAAGCACTTGCCCCCCTCCTCCAAAAGTAATAAGTAACAGGAAAGGGATGATATCTTGAAACCCCCAAGGAACAATAAAAGTTCGAGCAACATCAAGTAACAATATTTCGATAATGATCTTTCGGACTACCAAAGAATACAATGATAAAGTTTAACATAAATAGGCTAATTGGGACTGTATCTACTTTATATTTACAGGTCAATAATGTTAATAGACGATTAATATGTACCAACAGCTTTGGGCTTCTCTGTAGAATTGATTAAGGAAGTCATTTATAAGTCATGCTTCATAATGTTTCCCTCGAGTTTCCAGAATGCAAGATTTTTACGCACAAAGGAATCTAACGAGAATCCAACAACACCATTGTGTTGTGTTATGCAAGAAAAATCGAATTAATTAAATAATAATGGTTACATATTATCTAGACTTTGATGAATTGTGTAAAAAATTGTAATTAATTTTTTGTAGGCCTACTTGCTAAAACATTAAAACATGGGTCCGTTACTCCACCACGGATTCTATTTGCTTCAAAGAAAAGACTCTTGCATCACTACAGACAATGTTTGCCTACTGGTTAGGTTAACCATTTTGCAAAATATTGTGTTGTTGAAATACATGTGTTTGACACCCGACAAACAAATAGGAATCCCTGGATTGATCAATGACTTCTTGGATTAGGCTACAGTGTCATCATTAATATTTCATATCAAGTTTTATAGAGGGAAATGTTGTATCCTCTTTACATTATGAAAAATACCTTCCTTAATGACTTTGATACGAAACCAAACGATATAAGAGGCCCCCTTCGCCTTACCCCATTTCCGCGGCACGAGGTATCTGGGCCGCTTATCGCCACCACTTTTTGAGCAGAAGCGTGCAAACCCCAAATATCCGGTTTTTTTTAATGCTGAAACTGATTTCTGCCAGTCACAGAATGGCTTAGAATGAAAAAAATTAGGAGAATCCACTCCTTAGCAGAAGAGTTGACATAATAATTTGTCAAAAAATTAGGTTGTGCCTGAGGTACTTTAACAGACAACGTCTACAACAGACACAATGTAAATGTAATATAATTTGAGAGATTTTCAATCGTATTTAGGGCTTCCCCGATGGCGCAGTGGTAGCGTCATTGCCTTGTAATCAAGGGGTCTCAGGTTCGATAACCGGTGGAGGTACATAGTGGTTCGGATCTCACTTTAAAACTGTAGGTCCAGTCCCGATTAGCCTTACTGTGCATAAAGTGGACTTAAAACAACAATTCGAACAATCAATCATATTTATTTCACTTCAGCTTTTTTCTACTTGTCATTTTCTTGAACCTATATTCATAGGGTGCCGCCTGATAACACAGACAACTTTCACAGTGTGTACAGGACATCAAGGCAAGCAACTCTTTTCAGTCACTATTTACTTGTCTAATTCTACTTTCAATATTACAGGCAATCGAAATATGGCATCTTCTGTCCTTAATGTATGCAATCCCATTGATAGCTTCGCAGTTGCAAATGGTATTAATTTTTACTGCCGTTTAAAATTCTGAGAGCATAACATGCTATGGGAACGATATCACGCAAACAGTAAGGGTTAAAACTTAACTTTTCCTTTATAAAATGTATATCATAACACACACCTATGTTGCTTATCATATTTGATGCGTTTGCATAGAGAAATGATTCATAAGATTTGAAATTGATGTTTACACTCCATATGATGCATAGTATAACCCATATCAAACTACAAATTTTATCTTTTTCTAACCGAAATTATGAATTGTGAAACACTATCACATTTTCATCGTGTTTGATAATAATTTGAGCCAGTAAGCTGTCCTATATCTTTCACTAGCCGACCTCAATGGTGGGATGGTTATACAGTGTGTCCGAGAAAAATTATACCAATAAAGAATTTAAATAACTCAACAATCGTTAACGATAGAAATGTCAAATAACGTTTATTTGGAAGAGGGAAGGAAGGATTTTTTTTTACCACCAGAAGGGAAAAAATCATAACATAAATAAGCGCATGCGCGGCTTTGTTCGTGAGTAGTCTGTACAATGGCGCCCCCTGTGGTTGCAAAACTGTTTGTGAGTGTCTTCATCAATTTCACGTCATCACTCATTGTCACGATTAGCTAGATGTGGCAGAAAAGCAACGCTAAGTAACAAAAATCAAATATCCACTCCCTCTCTCTATCACATGAATCGCTATTACCAAAAGGTAGACTTGGGAAACAAAAAAATATGCAATTCAAACCTCATAGCAACACATCCAAACACATTAGGCACCTTTAATACAAGACCACTCAAAATGTCACAACTGTTCTATATACTGAAAATTGCGAAGTCTGAAACTGGAAGGGAATTCTTTCCCCCCAATCCTGATAAGACATTATACGGAATTCACCTTCATAAATAACAAAATCAATAAATGTCTTTGTTATTTTGCTAGAGTAATACAGAATATAATTGTAAAGATTAGTGAGAATTACAGGTAGGAATATGTTCTGTACTTTTCACAGGGGGGACAAGGCAGGCTCTCAGGGGGGGCAGTTGTCTTTTTATACCGTATCACCTCTTATATTGCAGAAATTGGCGTGTATACCAGAGTGTTCTAAACGTATTATCTTAAAATTTGTGAAGAAAATATTATGACGAAAATAATTGTAATTCCAGAAAAGGCATTCCTATAACATTAAGTTCTTGCCAGTCAGAACCAACCAGTAGCGAAGCGTAGTCTTACGAAGGAGGCAAGCAATGTTTCAGTACAACAAAACATGTAGTACAACGACATGCCGAGGGGAAAGATTCAAGGTTTATAGCCTCATTTACCCAGTCGCTGGATTTGTCAAAATATAATAAAGTGACTGTACTAAAAATAAACCATATGATCCGCAAACGTCACATTTACTTTTTTAAAAAAATCCAGGTAACGTTATTCATATGATATTAAACGTTTTGCATATGCGAACTTTCCGCATACGACTAAAGGGAGACGGAATTTCTTACTTACTTACTTACTTATTAGTACCTTTATTTGTTCATTATTATTTAATATGGTCAAACGGTGACCAAACCGATTTAGATAAAAAAAAAAATGGGAATCATTTGTTTATTTTACGCTGCATGATGTAATTTAGTATTTTTGGGCACCCTAAAAACCGCATTGGAGTAACTTAAACACTAAATAAAAAGTTAAACACAAACAATAAAAAATTCATTTCAAAGCAAAGAAACACATGCATAGACGATGTACTCACCACAATAAATTTCAAACTCTTGGTGTTGGTCGACCCCCTTCCACGATTTTCATTTTAACACTTATCTCTCTCGAGCTAAACGAAGCAATTTTCAATTGCTCAATAATACACCCGCACTTCACATCAACCGTTCCTAAATACGCGTTCATTCCGATAAATTCACAGCACAAAACACGAAGCAACAAACACTCACACTATCCCACGCGCTTTCCACAACTGCAAATACAAGCATCCACACAAGATCACTTTGAAAATCTCTGAAACAACAAAAAGTGATACCAACATATTTCCTTAATTTTATCCGTCACAAAGGAAAGATATATCAGTTTGGAAATAAAAATTACGCGGAGGAATCAGAATCATTTCAGCAGAACGAGTATGTACATTAATATTTAAGTAATAAAGTGTCATTCAATGGCGTGCCCGGGGCGAAGGGGGGTGGATGGTAGACATAACCCCCGTTTGGACCAGTATATCTAAGAAAAAACGTCAAAGGAAGGAAAAGATGACAAAATGGGGACCGTAAAAAGACCCTGGGAACACCACTTACGTCATAATAATAGAACTTAAAACATATTCGGGCCTCCCCGATGGCGCAGTGGTAGTGTCGTCGCCTTGTAATCAAGGGGTTCCGGGTTCGATACCCGGTGGAGGCACAAGTGTTTCAGATCCCATTTTAAACTGTAGGTCCAGTCCCGATTAGCCTTACTGTGCATAAAGTGGACTTAAAACAACAAATCAATCAATCAATCATTAAAACATATTCTTGTGCTCATAATATGCAGAATGTATACGATTTACTTCTATGCCATGTACAGTGTCTCTCAAAAGTTTTAGGACAACGACATTTTAAACTAGGCAACCCAATTTACACAAGGCGTTGGTGGGTTGCGTGTAGAGTTAGGCTCAATTTCAGGGTTGCCACATGCACAATAGATATTTATAAAATACGCGAAAGAAATAAAAACAGACGTGAGAGAAAACGAAAAGTGACAAAAGAGAGGAAAAGGAGAGAGCGAAAGGAGAAGAGGAAAAGAAGAGGAGAGAAGAAAGAGAGGATAGACGAGGAGAGGAGATGTAGTGAGGAAAATGGAGCAAAGATGAGAGAAGAGGAGAGTGGAGAGTAAAGTAAAGGAGAGAAAAAGAGAAGAACGAAAAGAAGAGGAGAAGAGTGCAGTGGAGAAGGAAATCTAAAACAGGAGAGGAGATACGAGGTGGAGATGAGTGGGATGGAGATAAGATGCGAGAAAAGTAGGGAAGGCGATATGAGATAAAAGCAGATCTAGCAGAAGGAGGGGAGAGGAGAAAGAGAAGAGAAGAACAGAAGGGACTGAAGAGAAGAGGTAGTTGCAGAAAATATCGTCTCAGCGTCAAGAATTGATGTATTGATCAAATTATGGACATGAAACATTCAATAACATTTTGAAATGTATTAGATCGGTTCGAAATGCCTTTTGGCTTAGTTCAGAGCAAGATAAAATCTTCCATGTAAGATCTTTGATTTTACCTGCGATTATACCACTAAAAACATGAATGTAATTTGAATATTTATAAGAATTATCCAATTTTTGTTCACTTCTCGGTTCGTTGAAATGGAGACTTTGCAATTTAATATTTCCCCTCCCCCCATCGTTAATTCCAAACTGAATCATTCCGTTTCACACGGCGTGGACAATGAACACAATGGGATAGGTCTAAAACTTACGAAAATTTTCTGCCACTGGAAGGGTTTGAACCTACGACCATCAGATTGACAGTCCTGAACGGTAAACACTACCCTACAAGCTTTCGCTCCTTAAAGTAAGTAGAAGGAGCTGACCAATGTGAAATGTAGATGCAACTCTCCTCCTACATGTAATGTGCAAACAATACTTGTTTGTAACAAAGAAAACGAAGGTAGTACGACTCGGCAAAAACATTTAATGGAGAATTGCACATGATGAAAACTTTTCGATCGATATTTGCGGAAGTATCCTTGCATTGAACTCATGTGGGAAAGGGGTAAAATTAGTACGTCCTGAATTGCCACAAATATAAATAGTTATTTCATTAATATTTGTCAATGTCTTTGAAGCAGTACACAATTATCGTTAGAGTATCATAATTCACGATCTTATACATGAAAATATCCCTTTTAATGTGTGTCAATTCATTTATTTGTTTATTTTTTATAAATTCCATATGCAGAACAATGTAGCCACTATACACTGCTATTACAAATAATGTTACCATGCTCTTGTTTATAATAAAAGGAGAATTAAAAGAAGAACACCTAGTGTGGAGGATCGAACCTGGGACCGCTGGCAGCCCAATCGAGAACTCTAACCACTACACCACGCCCTCACCTTCGATTGGAACAACAATTTTTAAGTATTCTATCCCTCCAATATTGTAAATGTCGTTGGGTATACATGTAGCTGACCTTTTACTTTAATTTTGAATTGCTTTCTTGTAGTATAGCAGATATCTTGGAGAAATAATTTTCGAAGTGATGAAGAAAAACGAGAATATTGGTAGTTGCGAATGTGAGTTATTTCTTCTAACTTAATATTGTGATTAGACATTATTAATGGAAAATATCTAGAGGCTTGAACATTGCAGGACGATATTCTTTTCCTGAGATACTGCAACAGACGAAATGCTTGTTTATTGCATTTAATGCAAGTCTCGTGTTCAGAACAGTCTTCTGAAATGTAGTTGCTGTTGCGTAAGGTAACACGAAATAATTACACCGTTTGCGAACTACCAAACGTTAGACGTAAACAGGCGGAAAATTTTATTCATAAAATCACTTCACATTTGACAGTATAGTCAAGAGAGACTCGTGGGACACTGTGTTAAGGTGCTGGAGTAAATTCTTCTTATTTTTCTTCCTCGATGAAGAACAATTTTTAAACTAGAGTAACAGGCGTTCTGCTCTTTTTTATTTCTTTTAAATTCTTCCACATTCCTTTCATTCGGTTAAAAATAAATAATAATATTGCTTGCATTTCTGTCGTTGACGTAGACCAGGCCCATACGTAGGATTTCTTTGAGGGAGGGCCCAGACCCAAATATATATATATAAGAGAGAGGGGCTGTTGCGCAAAGGATTATTATTATTATATAAGAGAGAGAGAGAGACAGATATTACAAAATAGTTCAAATAGTGCGAGCGCCATTGAAAAGTCATGATAGTTCTATGTTTAGAAAATAATGTATTTATAAATTAAATGTTGCGTACTAGGAATTATTATTACAATAAAGAACATATCTAATTGTGTGTTAAGAATAAAGAGACATTCTCGCATCACGATTGCAGTTCGAAAAAGTCGGGACAGGGATTGAAAGTAACGCACTGTCTGACTAAATCGCTGAATCGGACGTCTGGTAGCCTTGCATCAATGATTATAGAACTAAAACTACCCAATATTGCAGCCTGAAGACTTTTGCGCAAAGAACAGATTCATTTATGTAAGAACAAAATTGAAATTTTTACACATTTCTAATATCGACGATGTTATTTTCGTAGTTATTGATAGGTTCACATTTAAATATTTTTTCAGGGTTCGAGGGGGGAATGGCTCCCATGCCCCCCCGGGTACTGGCCTGACGTAGACAGTGGGAGAGAAATTTTGGAGAATCTTTCTATTAACTTTATTATTTACATCCGCCTTATGCTCAGATAGGTTTATTGACAATCGTGAACTTTTCGTTTAATATTTGGTTTTAAACACGGGAGAATATTGTTCAAATTTCCTTTCGTGCTCTTTTGAGAGAATATATACTTCTACAATAGCAATCGCGTTCGGAAACGGTGAAAGGAAAATGACTTGGTTTTCAAAGGCAGACAAGCTTGGTAACGTAGCTTGCTCGCGTTCAAAGTGACTCACTCACGCTATTCAAGGCCGCTTCTTATCGCAAAACGCACCCAGCAAGTTACAAGTGACCAGAGTCGAATTTGAAAGAGAATCTGAAGAATGATAGATTTCATCAGAGGCGGCTAGCTCAACATGCAATAGTTTAAGTCATACAAGAAATCTTATTGAATAAGTATTGGGATAGTAATACGTGTATCCGCTCCTTTTTAACAAAGTAAGCTCGAAGACAATCTGTATTCAATTTGTTTATATTGGCAAATTGGTCAAGCGGAGGTTGTTATAAGGAACTATTTCGTAGATGTTGATGTAACCGTTATAAAATTACAAATAAAGTATATTCACAAGCTTAGATATACTAACAACGAAGATATAAATTCAGGGTTAAATTTCAAATGCATGTGTATAGAATAATTCTAGAAGTACAGAGCTATATCAGAGTATTGAACTTCTTTTTGCAGGATAACGTTTACAATATTCACGCGACAGAATAATTAAGAACTCCAAGGGAAACAAGCCTCTAGATATTTTCCATTAATAATGTCTAATCACAATATTAAGTTAGAAGAAATAACTCACATTCGCAACTACCAATATTCTCGTTTTTCTTCATCACTTCGAAAATTATTTCTCCAAGATATCTGCTATACTACAAGAAAGCAATTCAAAATTAAAGTAAAAGGTCAGCTACATGTATACCCAACGACATTTACAATATTGGAGGGATAGAATACTTAAAAATTGTTGTTCCAATCGAAGGTGAGAGGGTGGTGTAGTGGTTAGAGTTCTCGATTGGGCTGCCAGCGGTCCCAGGTTCGATCCTCCACACTAGGTGTTCTCCTTTTATTATAAACAAGAGCATGGTAACATTATTTGTAATAGCAGTGTATAGTGGCTACATTGTTCTGCATATGGAATTTATAAAAAATAAACAAATAAATGAATTGACATACATTAAAAGGGATATTTTCATGTATAAGATCGTGAATTATGATACTCTAACGATAATTGTGTACTGCTTCAAAGACATTGACAAATATTAATGAAATAACTATTTATATTTGTGGCAATTCAGGACGTACTAATTTTACCCCTTTCCCACACGAGTTCAATGCAAGGATACTTCCGCAAATATCGATCGAAAAGTTTTCATCATGTGCAATTCTCCATTAAATGTTTTCGCCGAGTCGTACTACCTTCGTTTTCTTTGTTACAAACAAGTATTGTTTGCACATTACATGTAGGAGGAGAGTTGCATCTACATTTCACATTGGTCAGCTCCTTCTACTTACTTTTAGGAGCGAAAGCTTGTAGGGAAGTGTTTACCGTTCAGGACTGTCAATCTGATGGTCGTAGGTTCAAACCCTTCCGGTGGCAGAAAATTTTCGTAAGTTTTAGACCTATCCCATTGTGTTCATTGTCCACGCCGTGTGAAACGGAATGATTCAGTTTGGAATTAACGATGGGGGGAGGGGAAATATTAAATTGCAAAGTCTCCATTTCAACGAACCGAGAAGAGAACAAAAATTGGATAATTCTTATAAATATTCAAATTACATTCATGTTTTTAGTGGTATAATCGCAGGTAAAATCATAGATCTTACATGGAAGATTTTATCTTGCTCTGAACTAAGCCAAAAGGCATTTCGAACCGATCTAATACATTTCAAAATGTTATTAAATGTTTCATGTCCATAATTTGACCAATGCATCAATTCTTGACGCTGAGACGATATTTTCTGCAACTACCTCTTCTCTTCAGTCCCTTCTGTTCTTCTCTTCTCTTTCTCCTCTCCCCTCCTTCTGCTCGCTCTGCTTTTATCTCATATCGCCTTCCCTACTTTTCTCGCATCTTATCTCCATCCCACTCATCTCCACCTCGTATCTCCTCTCCTGTTTTAGATTTCCGACTCCACTGCACTCTTCTCCTCTTCTTTTCGTTCTTCTCTTTTTCTCTCCTTTACTTTACTCTCCACTCTCCTCTTCTCGTCTCCTCACTACATCTCCTCTCCTCGTCTATCCTTTCTTTCTTCTCTCTTCTACTTTTCCTCTTCTCCTTTCGCTATCTCTTTTTCCTCTCCTTTGTCACCTTTCGTTTTCTCTCACGTCTTTGTTTTTATTTCTTTCGCGTATTTTATAAATATCTATTGTGCATGTGGCAACCCTGAAATTGAGCCTAACTCTACACGCAACCCACCAACGCCTTGTGTAAATTGGGTTGCCTAGTTTAAAATGTCGTTGTCCTAAAACTTTTGAGAGACACTGTACAAATATCAGTAGATAGTTCTTTCTCAGATAGCTTTATTTTCACCCCAATTTTATTCAAAAGCAGTCAATTTATTGATTGTAAAATTTGTGAAAGAGCTCACTTGAATTACTGCGTAAATAATTTGGCAGTTGCAAACACTGGTAGCGGTCAACACTTCTGGCGTAATTTGAGCTGGACCGACCAGGAAGCAGGGTGCAGGACCAAGGTCCGTCCAATCTTCCCTCCCTCCCTGAGAAAACTCTTCACGGGGGTGCAGAAATTCCACTGCCCCAACTCCCAATGTCAACTTTTTTTACGCGTTTTACATTTCGCGAAATCTAAAATAATTTGTAATATAATATGATATATATGGAATTTAGAACAGTGGTAATAACTTCTTTTAGTTATTTTATGACTAACAATTATTATTATATTTGCGATCTTGTTTACGTGTTCATGAAGACAAATATTCGTTACTAGTTTTTGCTGGCAACGTACCCATAGATGAATCCTTCGGTTGAACTCGGCTATTTTCGGGAATCACGCAAGCTCGGAAAGCACAGCTTTTCGTAGAAGCTTTGTGGACGGGTTCCACCAGAATTTCACGCTTCGCCATGTGACTCCTTCGGAGGCCTTATTTTCCCGCAGAACGGCTGCAAGCATTGAGGCTGGTGCTTGCTACAGAGCTGCTGGGGCAGTTTGCGGCCGCATTTTTTCGCGAAATCGAGTGCGATGGAAACTAAATACGGTTAGAACATTAAGTACATTAAATGATATTCGAATTATGCAAGCAGTGCTTGCATTGCTTGTACTATATCTTAGCCTCTGGAACCAACCTATGTATTCGCAATGAACAAGGCTGTTGACGTGTTCAGCCATTGACTGTTACAAGTTTTGCTTTGTCACCCTAATGGGAAAACCCTCTACCGAGTGGCTGAATTATAGTAAATACTGCTATACTGCTAGGGCATAATTCATCTCCAAGAAATGGAGCACAGAATTTTGCACTGGAAGTTACAAGATACTTGTTTTACGCAGTAACAAGTGACTTTGGCTGTCGCTTCCACGGCTCATGCTAAGTTGACGGGACGAGTAGAAGCCCTGCCTGCACGCATTTCTAAGTGATGACGTCAGAGGACCTCGTGTCTGTGGAGACGACGTTTTTCCGTGACGTAGGAGGTGAATTTCAGCGGTGTTTGAAGGCGTGTTTCTCGAGAACCAAAACAAATATCGCCGAGATATTTTGCACAGCTCATGTTTGTGTCATTATCTGTAAAATGAATGGATTTAAAACGTTTTTCATGCCAAAGTGGAAATGTCCATTCTAAAAATTATAATTTTGTCAGGTCACACAATGTAAACTTTATTAATAACATTTTTACTAACATCGAAAGTATTTTCTTGAACGACACTTGCAAAAGTTAATAATAAAATACAATAAATGTGCATTTCAATATTGTAACTATAAAATGGAAAATAGTTGTGCTGGATATTCACTCGGCTTGTGAATCGGATCGAATAGCACGAGAAAATAAATAATAATAAATTTCGAATAAAATTTGTATTTATAATTAGTTTAGTAATTAATTATTGTAACACGTCATACAACCTATAAAAAGCGTTGCCGGTTGAGAATACACTCATACCAACTACAGCAGTCAATATGGAAAGTCGACGCGAACTGAGTGAGGCGGAAAGAGGTATGACCATTGGAGCCCACAGGTTTGGACATTCGACCCGTGAGATTTCCAACAAATTTCAGATACGCCGGTCGACAGTGAGTGATGTTATCGTGAAGTGGAAGAGAGAGGGGGTCATGACATGGCGACCCAGACCCAGTAAACTGAAAATATTCACAGATCGTTACCGTCGATGCTTGAAACGTGTTGTGAAGTCAAACCGGAAGGCGTCGTTACAGGAGTATCGATCGGCTTCCAGTAGTGCTGCAAGTGATCGTACTGTCCGCTGAGAGATCGTCGCACTTGGATTTCATGGTCGCGCAGCAGTTCACAAGCCGCATATCACAGCAATGCGACCTGTGATTACAGTGGTGCAAGGAACGCCGCCATTGGACTCTCGAACAATGGAAATCTGTCCTATGGAGTGATGAATCGCGCTACCAGATGTGGCGGTCCGATGGACATGTGTGGGTGTGGCGTATGGCCGGTGAACGCTGTTTACAGGACTGTATCGTACCCACAGTGAAATTCGGCGGAGGTGGCATCATGGTGTGGTCCTGCTTTTCGTGGTATGGTCTTGGTCCTCTTGTTTTAGTTCGGGGAAACATGAATGCCGATGCGTACCAAAAGGTTCTGGACAATTCTGCGCTACCGACATTGTGGGAACAATTCGGTATTGGCCCATACCTGTTTCAGCACGACAATGCTCCATGTCGTACGGCAGGCATTATCAACACGTGGTTCGAGGACATGGGTGTGCAAAAACTTGATTGGCCAGCCCAAAGTCCAGATATCAACAACATTGCACACCTTTGGGACGAGTTGGAGCCCCGCTTGAGAGCCAGGTCATGCCGCCTAAAAAACACCACTGAGCTGTTTGCCGCTATGCAGGAGGAATGGGGCAAGATTCCCGTCGACACGTATGGCAAATTGGTGGAAAGTCTTCTTCGAAGGGTTGCGGACGTCATTGCGGCGAAAGGTGGCCCTACACGATACTGATGTGGTGCTGCGACCGGATTAACGTACTCGTATGGGGTGTCCGGTGACGAATGGCACCATAGTATGTATATATATATATATATATATATATATATATCGTAGTGTACCTCTCATTATTGAGTTACACCAGTGGCGTAGCATGGGCATTTCGGGTGGGAACGCCAAGTCCGAAGGAAGGGTTGGCCCTTTTTTGCTTAATAATTTACTTATGGAATTAATTGCCACAGGTATTGTTTATTTGCCTCAAGTCAGCTGGATTTTCAATAAAACATTATCTATGCCTGTTTTAGCTAGAAAATGAGATGCCTCACTATGCCACAAATGTTTTGAACTCTGGTATTTTATACTTTTCGGTATGACGCTAGTCATTAGAAAACCTACCTGAATCACAAGCGCCTCTGAACAATAGTAGACGTCATTGTTGTGGGTGATCCAACTACCGATTGATTTGGTTTATTTTACTTCGCCTTTCTACCACTTTTGTTTAATCGCGAATATGAATATGAGTGATGATATTTATGAAGTTGAAGGGACACTCATAAAGAACACCCGTGCTTACGCCGGGATTCGAACCAGGGACCTCTGTCGTCTTGGCGCGCTGTGCAAAACACTCTGACACGGAGGTGGGTGGATGATCCAACTATCGTACACTCTACTGACGTAACAGTGCCGATTAGTAATTCAGACCACTGTTTATTGCATCTTGGAATGGTGATAAACATTTTAAAATTTTTTGTCCACAGACCATTCGATGTTAAGAGTTTTTAAATGAATGCTAAACATTTCCACTGACACAATATTAAGCAGTTAGATACTAACGAAATAATAATAATAAAAGGATAGGCATAGGCTGAACTTTACCACGAGAACTTCACCAACTTATTTGACAAATCTGTGTTCATCTTTTCGTTTTTAATACACATCGCTGTTCGTGCGATAAATTATACAATGCAATGGTCATTAAGAAATGGCATATTTGAGTTTGGTAAAGTTACGTCAGGCAATATTGCGTATATTAGCATCACATAGCACCAGTGGCACGAGCGCGAAGAACCGAGTAGGAATTCTACTTCAGAAGGTAGGAAGGGTCACATGAACCAATCACGTAGCCCTCTGCTCCATACGCTGGCGTACGAGAGAGCATTTGCGCGCGTGCTGTAGAGACCCAAGACAGTTAAGGAATATAGAGTTCTTTACGCCGAACCTGCCCGGCGTCCAGGCAGGAAAGGCATTGAAAAAATGCTGGAACGAGTGTTGTTAGTTGAGCGTTGCAAGCGGATCGCGAAAAATAGCTATTATAATGCCATGAAGGTCAAACATATATGAAATTAGTTAAGATTTACTTTATATTTACAGCATTTACGTATTTTTGAAATTTTAAATCAGGGAACGGCGGGCGTATGGGCGTACTATAACGCTACGCCACTGAGTTACACTTACCTTTGTAGAAAGCAGGAAATACGAAAGAATGCGTATACTTCAGCAAAATGCATTTCCAGCTACAGGAGAGGTAATGTGGAGTGGAGTGAGGAGAAAGAAGTAGGAGGAGTCTGGATTTGGAAGGATGCAAGTTCGGTCTTGGGACTGGAAGTCGGTCTTTGGCTTGGAAAGGGAACGTTTGTTTGGGGGTATTGTAAGGAGAGGGAGAAAGGAGTACCGAGTGAGAAGCAAGTACAGAGAAGTGAAGAGACAGTTTAAGATGCATATGAGAGTGTGTGTGTGAAAGTTAACTTTATTGATCATCTCAACTTACACGAGACAGGTAATTAGTGTTGCCCACGAGACGAGACAAGCGTTTCATAATTCGAGACGAGACTGACCACCTGTCTCGTCTTGTTTTCGAGACGAGACGGCTCGTGAAAAGTCTCGTCTCGTCTCGAAAAAAATACAAACAAAATAATTAATCAGGTGCAAATATTTATTTACTCGGAGTAAAGGATATTCTTTGAAAACCCAAACAGCGTCTATTACATAAAAAAAAGGCTATGTTATTTATTTTCTCTTCCGAAATCCAGTATTACTTCCATTTTGCAATGTATTCAAGCTTAGTAATTTTAAGCTGTAATAGTACTCCAGATAGAAGTACTTTGCTAAAATACCGATTCAGATATGTATCTGTATGAAAATATTGTGGGAGAGACGTATTCTTGATAATTTCTTTGAATGGAAAATTTATGAAAAATATTGTGAAAATTACGAAAATTGCGGGCTTTGTTTGCTTTGCCATAGTAATGAAATTTATTATTTGTTTATCCTTAAAACAGCTTAAATATATTTAACGTCTTTAAGGTAAAAACTACTGCTATAACGCGCAGGGTGGTATTTGTAGAGGGGATACGGGGATTTCCCCCTTCTGGGTACTTGTATTCTTCCTCTGCTTGATAAATTTTATCCATGGGGGGAAATGTTATATGGCATAAAGTCATTATCTCATGCTGTCCCTAGACAGTCAGTAGAATTTCCCCCACTGGAAATTTCTTAAATACCACACTGAACAGGTAAGTGAGACATACAACAGTTGTTATCTTCACAATACGATTATTCCCGCACAACGAATAAGGAATATTCCACATAAAATCGTGCCATCTAAGGAACGGACCTAAAGCAATTTTTGTAGTCTTCTCATGGAAGGAAGTGATGTGATTTTTGACCTCCCTTGCTAATTGTAATATTCCCCATCCAAACCCCCTCGCGGTCAGTAATAATTTTCTCTAGGTATCTCTCACCTTTTAACTTTCTATTAAGCATTCTGTCTGTTGAAACATGAAATTTCCCAGCGGAGAGAGAATTCCCTCCCTTCAAAATAATCGGCGAAACTGGAATTCCCCTTTCGCCGAAATTTTTCCTTGGATGGGAAATATGAAATAGCTAATGTGCCTCTGGGTAATTGGGCGAAACGGGATTCGGCAAAAAGGGAAGACATTGAAACTAAAATTGGAGCAAGAAAACACCTGAAGTCTGTGAGGAAATGTAATCAATTTGTGGCATAACTTGCCTGGGTGATCGTTATCCTCTCCTTCTTGTTGCGGCGCTTCAGCACGAAGAATTGCATTTATTAGAGCCCAACACATATATTTCTGGGGTGCGATGCGCGTCACAACTCAAGAAGCAGTGTTGCTAATGGAGCAGATAGAAAAATCGCTGCTGTGCACCGATGCACAGCTGTTACCTACAACAAGAAAATTAGAGAATTCAGGTCTATCTAACGTTGAGATTTAAACGTCATGCATTATACCAGGACTAGGATTAATATGTACTAACAAGTGGCTTTGTATGTATGTACATACATATGGAATAAAAATTCGCAAAATATGGACTAACATACATAAAATTACCAAAAATGCTGCAAAGAAGACTTCTTCATAGTGATTCCTTATTTGAGTGATTTCAAACAAAATAAATACTTTATTATTTTCCGTTGAATTAATGCACTGGTGGCGTTCTAACTGTTCACTCCCAAAACCCGTTTACACCGGTACAAACTCAGGTCCCTAGACAGGAATTCTTTGTAGGGGGGCGAAGTCAATCCTAGAGGGGGCAAATTTTTAATATATTGTGTCGCATTGGCAGATATAGTAGGGTACACAGAGGCACTTTTTCCGCTGCCCCAAAAGATATAAGTATCAGAAAAGGGATGATATCTTGAAACTGCAACGAACAAAAAAAAAAAAACCTTCCAGCAACATCAAATAGCAATATTTCGATGATGACCTTTCCAGATTGCTAAACAATATAAAGTTTAACATAAATAGGCTAATAGGGACTGTATCTACTTGATATTTACAGGTCGATAATGTTAATAGGCGAATTAATATGTACTACCAACAGCTTTGGGCACCCCTGCAACTGATTAAGGGAGCCCTTTATAAATCGTACTTGATAATGTTTCTCTCTAGTTTCCAGTATGCAAGATTTTTACGCACAAAAAAATCTAACGAGAATCCAACAACATCATTGTGTTGTGTTATGCAAGAAAAATCAAATTAATTAAAGAATAATGGTTACATATTATCTACACTTTGATGAAGTGTAAAAATTTGTAGTACTTTTTTTTTGTACTTGCTAAAACATTAAAACATGGGTCCTTAGTCCACCACTGACTCTATTTCCTTCAAAGGAGAGACTCTTGCATCACTTCAGACAATGTTTGCCTACTGGTTACGTTAACCATTTTGCAAAATAGTGTGTAAATTGTATTATATTATAGTTGAAATGCATGTTTTGACACCTGATAAACAAATAGGAATCCTTTGATTGATCAATGACTTCTTGGATTACAGTGTCATCATTAATATTTCATATTAAGTTTCATAGAAAGAAATTGCTTTAATAGGGCCCAATAATTTACGGAGTGCCATGGTATTCTGTTTAACATTTTTTTCATATAGATTGTTTGGCTTCCGCCACCCCATAGCTTTGGCGCTGAACTTGGACTATAAGAATAGGAGAAATTGCGAGCGAAGCAAGCAAGAAAATTTTACAAAGTGTATTTTTATTTGTATAAATTTTGAAATCGATATAGGGAGCAATTGACTTTCTGTGCCCCTTGCACTGATTTTGAGTGTCTCTTTATCAATTTCACGTCATTACTCATTGTTGCGATTAGCTAGAAGTGGCAGAAAAGCAATGCTAAATAACAGAAATCAAATATGCACTCCCTCTCTCTACCACATGAATCACTATTACCAAAAGGTAGACTTGGAAACAAAACTTTAAGCAGTTCCAAGTTCATAGCAACACATCCAAGAAAAACATCCGAACACATTAGGCACCTTTAATAGAAAAATACTCAAAATGCCACAACTGTACTAGATACTGAAAATTGCAAAATCATTTACCGAAGTCTGAATCTGGAAGGGAATCCCCCCCCCCCAGATACGACATTATACGGAATCCCGTACACCCTAATAAATCTCAAAATCTTTGTTATGTTGCTAGAGTAACACATGATATAATTGTAAAGATTAGTGAGAATTCCAGGTAGGAATGTGTTCTGTATTTTTCACAGGGGGGGCAGTTGCCATCCTGCACCCCCTTTAGGTACGGGCCTGACGCAACTGTAACGGCAGATAATACACGACCGTTTGAGAACTAATAACATGCGAACATGTTAAACCGCGACAATTGGACCACAACACTCCTCCACTAGACAATAAGCTGCACAGCTTTTTTTTTTTTTTTTTTTTTTTTTTTTTTTTTTTTTTTTTTTGCTATGAACTTGTCACCATCAAAGCATGGCAATTTTAACGCAGAAAACAATATTCATCGCATTGAGCAGCAAAAATGACAGCCTTCTCCATGCAATTTCTACAAGAACACGTGCCGGAGCCAAGAGTTGAAATCCTCATGGAGCCACATAATTTATTTGTTTTGAACAATTCCAAAATTATGAAATATGAGCAATTTGTGAATTTCCCGAGCTTGGCAAGGTTTTTGATTTCAACTTTGACAGAACTGAAGGCATTATGGAATTAACATTAATTAACAAACACACACTTTCACATACACACGCAATACAGGCACACAACGTCAACCCGGTCAAATACTTAGTACAAAATACAAATATGGAGCTTCCAATCCAACAAAACTCACCGTCACTTTACCTGCCTTTCTTCGTCCGTGACAGAAATAGTGCTTCATTATTACAGTTGGCAACACTAGTTACTAGCTAGCCAATGAACATGCACTGCATAAAAGAAGCAACCACTTCGTCATGCTATATTGCCACATTACCGTCCCTGCCGAATGGTGTGAACCGCGAGCTGGATCGCCATTCAATTGTTTTCAATGATGTTTGCATGAGTGTGTCCAGGAATGGAATATGGCGAAGGTTGGCGAGCAGCGTAGAACACTTGATGCTAAGAGAGAGGGAAACGAAACGAAAATTGGTATGGGCGCAACGGCAAAGATATGTGTGATGCATGTTGGTTCGTTCGCAAGCTACACTTCTAGCTTTTCGCCTGTCCTGTGTTTGTCGCATAGCTCAGACCGAAGTAAAAAGTGACCAGACCAAAGTAACAACCTATGTTAATTTCCGAACCTAAGTAGCACGACCAGCTGCACGTGTCACTGGGAAAAGGTATTTTTTATCACTGCCCATATCAATATCTCATTTCTAATGAATTTCTTGCGTCGGTTAAGCATTCTCTTATTTCTCCATACTTCTGGATGTTCCAACATTTCTTCGATTCCTTAGCAAGCTCTTTTGAGTTATTTCTGTAAGATTCCCCCTCGCAAAACGTAATTCGCCACACGATGCCTGTAACGAATTTGCCCAGACTATACCCTCATGTTCCAGATACCTTTACTTGAAAAATCCTGAAATATCCTCGACAACTGCTAACCCAAGGGCTTCCTTCCATTCATCTTTGAGCTAAACGATGTGCCATCTGCCATTGTTTATTGTAGGTCCTCTTCCAGCCTTATTGGGGACAATCGTCATAAAATTCTCGCCAGCACGAACAGTTCATTCATTGCGACCCCTCTTCTCAAAATCGACAGCTCCATCCTTACTACTGGTTGCAAACTCTAAAGATTTTGCACCAAAAACCTGGTAATAGGCCAATATAGTTAGATACTCTGCGTTGAAGTAAAGAATCTATATTGCCTGAATTCAAAGGAGTAAAAAGCGACATGCAAGAGGCAAGAAGTGACGCCTGCCACTTGGAAATGAACCCTCAGTAATAAATATAACCTTCAGAACCGAAGCGACATAACGAGCGGGACGTGTCGCTCGGACTTGACCTTTTTCTAATGTAGTGCATCGTGTCACCTCTGTCCGTTGGTAGCGCATGCATGGGGAAAGCCTGCTTAGAGACTAAAGGAGCTTGTGTCGCTTGTCGCTTGTCACTTTGGTGCGAAACCCTTGTGTCGCTTGGGGATTCCACCGATCAAACGCATGCTTGCACGGCGTCTCATGCCGCCACGGTGTGCAATACTGCTGTTGATGGGCTAGTTCCCAAGCAGCATGTGTTGCGTGTTGCTTCGGTTTGAACTCTCCCTTATATGAAACCTTGCAACCGAAGCAACGCAACAAACTGTTCGGGGTCGATTGTCGCTTGCGTGTTGAACGGATTAGACCGTTTTCTGAATACCGTATGTCATGTTGCCTTGGACTGTGAATGCTTGCTAATAAACTGAAGTTGCCTGTGTCACATGTGAACTACCATGTCGCTTGTCACTTCATTCTGAATGCTCCCTCAAGGGAGCGTGCAGACCAAAGCGACACGCAAGAAGTGACAGCAACCGCTTGGAATCGAAAACTCGGTAAATGAGACCTGCTGAACCAAAGTAACACGACAAGATGTTCGTGTTCTTTATCGCTGAAACTTAATATCGTGCATAGTGTAGCCTCAGCCTGTTAGTTGGTAGTGCATAGTATGGGGTGAATATTTGCCTATATACGGAAGGGGCTCGTGTTGATCGTAACTTTGGTGCAAACTCCCCATGCGGCTTGTCGCCTGTCGCTTGTTGCTTCGGTCTGAAAGCTCCCTTAGTATACGATGGATAAAAGAGTTGATTGAAGGCAGAAAAACAACAAAGTAGATTTCATTCTCTACCTATTGGTAATTAACAAACATTATTACCCGTCGTTATCCCAATCTTCTATTAAACAACATTGAATTCTAACTATAGTGTAAAATGAACTTGGAGTTGAACGGCATTGGGAGTGTCACTATTCATCTTAGCAACCCCGAAACCTATGGATTCCACACTAATATCGGTAGTTTTACATATCACTTCCTTCCCATACCCACCCCTAGGGGTGCCAGAGGTGTCTTGGAGTTGAACGGCATTGGGAATGTCACTATGCATCTTAGCGACCCCGAAAACTATGGATTCCACACTAATATCGGTTGTTTTACATGTCACCACCTTCCCACCCCCAGCCCTAGGGGTGCCAGAGGTGTCTTGGAGTTGAACGGCATTGGGAGTGTCACTATTCATCTTAGCAACCCTGAAAACTATTGATTCCACACTAATATCGCCCATTTTTTGATTATTTTTACATGTCACCCCCTTCCCACCCCACCCCTAGGGGTGCCAGGGGTGTCTTGGAGTTGAACGATATTGGGAGTGTTACTATTCATCTTAGTGACCCGAAAACAATGGATTCCACACTAATATTGGTCGTTTTCGATTATTTTTACATGTCACCCCCTTTCCACCCCCTCCCCAGGGGTGCCAGGAGTGTCTTGGAGTTGAACAGCATTGGGAGTGTCTATTCATCTTATCGACACCGGAAACTATGGATTCCACACTAATATCGGTAGTTTTTTATTATTTTTAAATGTCACCCCTTCCCACCCACAACCCTAGGGGTCCCAGGTGTGTCTTACCCCCACAGTATTTATTTCCAAAGTGTAGTTCACATGTGTACTAAGTTTGGTCATCGTTAATGTCACCAATTAGCTTAGCGACTCCCAAAAACTATGGATTCGACACTAATCTTTGTAATTTTTGACATTTTAATTCTCACCCCCTCTCAACCTCCATCCCGATAGGTGATGAACTTGGAGTTGAACGGCATTAGGAGTGTCGCTATTCATCTTAGAGACCCCGAAAACTATGGATTCCACACTAATATCGGTCGTTTTCGATTATTTTTACATGTCACCCCCTCCCCACCGCCACCCCCAAGGCTATCTTATCCACACAGTATTTCTTTCGAGATTTCAAGTGATACGTGTACCAAGCTTGGTTGAAATCGCTCCACTAGTTCGAGAGTTATGCTGGAACAAACACACACACACACACACACACACACACACACACACACATATACATATATATCCATTTTTATATATTAGATTAACGTCCTTATGGTTAACGAACCTTATTTATTCTCACTATACAGTGAACAAAATATTTTAAGCTTTTACCCACTTTCGTGAATATTATTTTATGATGTCTTCCAGTTTTAACTTTTGTTGGCATAATATCCTGCATTACTTTTACGAGACGAGACAAAACGAGACAGGGCAGAACCCTTCGAGACGAGCCACGGGACGAGACAAGCGTATATTTTTGAGATGAGACTGCATTTTCACAAGACGGGACGGGACAGACCAAAGTCTCGTCTCGTCTCGTGGGCAACACTACAGGTAATATCCTTTTCTTTCTAAAAGCTAACCTTGCCGATGCAGTCTTAAGGTCATTTAACCTAAAATGTGTGAGTTGCCATTCATTTACAAATTGTATAGGTTTACATTTATCTAGGTACCTCCTCAGCAAGTGAAGATGCAGCATAAGCGAGTGGCTATGAGCTAACACTTCCACTAAATTTCGATTACGACACAGTTTGGTGTTGTATGTGGTGGATTGCTTGGGCTTTCATCCATTTTTTCGGAAATGCGATGAGAAAATTGGTCTTGAACGTAGTGTTGGTATGGGCTTTCATTCATTTCACTTCGAAATAAATGAACATTGCGAAGTTTGGCACTTTATTAATTTCTGTACGCAATGTGATAAAAAATTAGCGTTATTTTATTTTTTCCATCAAACTCTGGCTTTTTTTTTGACGAAAAAAGTGATTTGATGAAAATGTGTAAAAATAGAAATAAAGAATAGCAGCGATCCCATTAACAACAGGAAATTCACTTCTTATTCCAAATTACAGTAATTAGTGTCTTGTGCACTATCAACCATAAGTAATGTTATTACAAATTGCATGCATTGGAACCCTTTAAATTTGCATTGGTGAACGTGAAATTTTTTATATAGTAATTGACAGCGACGAAGCGATTGTTAATCATGTTGAATGTTCAACATACATGTAAATGACGAATTAAATGCAACTTTAGATAGACTTGCGGAATTAGCAGAGAATGCAGTTGGTTATAGCAACACACCACACCACCTGCATCTTCCACTCCAAGGCAGAGGCATAGTCCAGTAGTTGCGTGTAGTTGTGGCAAAAATTTACCTATTACTAACTTGGCTAGAGAACCACGTAGGAGAATGGTGTACCCAGGTTTTGTTAACCAGTTCTTGTTAGAAGGAATACAGTTTCAAGGCACGGCAGGAGATGTGACGAAATTTTTCGATTGAGTATAAAGCATCGCTATTCTCAACGAATGGGCTACTGCAAAGAAGTTACAGATTGTCTCTGCGTAGAGTTCCAACATGAATGCGGGGATCTTAAATAGGAATGTAACTTGCCCCTTCCGATTAATACTATTTATGGTAGAGACAGTCCTGAAAGGGCAGGTACAAATATCTAAATTAACATTAATATAAACTCATGATTAGGTTTTATACTGAACTCAGCAATGCGAATGGCAGATAAGGGCGAAGGATAGCTTACCCTGATAGGTTTAGAAAATAGACCAATAGCTCCTGCTGCCCCAATGATTCCAAGCAAAATGATCTTGTGTCTCTCTCATGCGCACCTTTTAATCCCTCCCGTCACCTCTAACCAAAGGCCAGTGTTCTTCAGTGGCGTAGCGTTATAGTACGCCCGGCGCTCCCAGATTTAAATTTCAAAAATGTGTAAATGCTGTAAATATAAAGTTAAACTTGACTAATTTCATATATGTTTGACAGAGGCGTATATTTGGGGCTATCTAGGCTATCTGCGAAGCCCAGACTCAGGGAATAAAATACAGAAAAAATATCTATCAGAAAATGTGCATAAAATTGTTCATTTCAATAAGAAGATGAACCTGATTTCTTAGAAGTTGGAAACATTGCCTGCTTTCTTTGAATTCGCGAGATGGCTTGCCCAGCTGGCGGGCAACTCCATGGGGGTGACGGGTAAGCTTGACAGGGCTCCGATCAATGTTGCAAACCAATTTTTCCCACCATGTAATTTCCCCAGGATCAGGGAATTGTGGAGTCAAACTGTTACAGGAGAGAGAACAGGGTTGCATATGGCGGGGAAAAAACCCTCTGAACTTACTCAACAGTCTGGGCCAATGTTGCAAACCAATTTTTCCCAGCATGTAATCTTCCCAGGAATGGGGAATTTTCAAGCCAAATTATTGGGTGACATGGACAAGAACATCATTGAACGCTTGCAGAGGAGTTTAAAAAGAGGTCGTTGACCTTCAAACAACTAGATACATTGGGGAGTAGAAAATTGTTGGCTGAGCGGGAATGATTTACCGAAATGACAAGAACCAGTTCTAGTCGAGATCGCGTCGACTGGTCTTGGTGCGTGGAATTTATTTAGAGGCAGTGTGGATTGTATTCTTGTGAATGATATGTGATGTGTGTTGTATAGTGAACTGAAATGAGGGACATAATTAACAAGCTGTCTTTTCGGCTTATGAATGATGATAAGCTCCAAATCATTGTGGATTTTTCTTGTACATCCACTTTATGAACAGATAAGCTAAAGGGGATCGGACCTACAGTTAAAGTGGAATCTAAACCACCATGTATCGAACCCGGGACCCCTTATTTTCAAGGCAACGACGTTACCACTGTGCCAACAACAGGGACGGCGACAGGGGTGGGCACGGGTGGGCAAGCGCCCACCCAAAAATTCCTGTGCCCACCCGATTGCCCACCCAATCAAATTCAATAAGTACATATACTTGGGGATATATGAATGATTCAATAAATAAGTGTATTCTGGTGTACATAACATGTATTTTTAGCTTCTGAATAATATCTTTGTTAGAAATGTTCTCATATTATCAACCCATAAAAAGCCAATTTTGTCATTAGAAAGTGAAAGTAATTACTAGAGGTATTGAAAAAAAAACTGTGATCAAATGAACACTTCCATGGTTAAAAGCAGCTAGTAGGCTTAGGAGGCTCAAAACTATGCAGGGTATGATCAAGATTAGATCAGAATTGAGGGTGAACTTGAGGACTTCGCTCGCAATGCCTGCTTTTCTTAGTCTTATCAAGTTCAGAACCGTAGCTAGGGGGTGGATGGAGTCGGTCCTGGGTGCTGAACGATTTAAATAAAAATAAGTTGTAAGATTGATTTTTTGTTTTAAGTCCACTTTACGCACTGAAAGGCTAATCGGGACTGGACCTACAGTTTAAAATGGGATTCGAACCACTGTATCATGTGCCTTCACCGGGTATCGAGCCCGGGACCCCTTCATTACAAGACGACGATCTTACCACTACACCATCGACGAGGCACAAAAGTTGTAAAAGAGTGAATCCATTGGCGCCTCGTGAAATTATCTCCACCCTATTAAATCAATATTCATTATAGCCTGCAAAAAAATTGTATCCAAAAATTTTCTTGCTCGCTTCGCTCGCAATATGTCGTTCTTCTCTGTAATGAATTCTAGATTTCCATCTTGCATATATGTGAAACATATATCGTGCATGAAAGTTGTACATGTTAATGTAAAATACAATTATGTTTGGAATTCATTTATCAAGCATTTTCTGTCTTTCAAAAATAGTTTGCGTGCTTGTTTTCCATTATTAATGTGAAATTGAACCTGTTGAAAAAATAATTCAAATAGTTTGTTCGAACACAAATGCTTTAGCACCAACTTCTACCCCCTTTTTGCATAGTTTACGAGGGTAATAACGTCTTTGATACACCCGCTGCTACTACTACTACTACTATTATTACTACTACTAATAATAATACTAATAATGTTGGTCCCGGGTGCGAATCTCGGCTTATGCATGGATGTTTGTGAGTATCCATTCATCAATTTCATCATATCATCCATCACTCATCCCCATCTTCGCAACTTAACCAAAAGTGGCACAAGAAGCGAAGAAGCGAAGTAAAATAAAGCAAATCAATAATAATAATGTTATAATAATTTTATCATTATTAAATTTTTTATTACTACTACTACTACTATTATTATTATTATTATTAATAGTACGTTTATCTTGGTACTCCCCCCCACAAAAATTCGTGATTATGCCTCTGGATTGGAGTGAGGTTTTGGTGCTGTTCCGGGCCTCCACATACGTATATAAATCGCGGCCTGAGTATGGTTAAAATAATCTCCAAATAAACAAATAAAAACATCATCTTAGCGTTACTTTCTCCAGCAACACAATAAATTATTTCGACTTTTTAATTATTATTAGAATAATTTAATCAAGAAGACTTAGATGGGAAGACCATGCGACACGAATGGCAGAGGAAAGAATAGTTTACAGGATTCTTGTTGGGAAACCTGATGGTAAGAGACCTGTAGGAAGGCCAAGACAAAGATGGAGGGATAACGTTGAGATGGGCCTAAAGGAAATCGGTAAGGATGGAAAAGATTGGATTGATCTTGCCCAGGATAGGGACAATGGAAAGCTTGTGTTGATGCAGGCATAAACCTTCGGGTTTAAGTATGCTAGATAGTATAGTATAATTTTCATTAACTCTGCATTGAAATTCCAGAGGTGTCCCTTTTTTATTTCATTACAATTTTTATATAGCTACCTGTCATCTTCAAATATCAATATGGTATGTGGAATATCAACTTTATATTCGTTCTACTAATAAGAAGGAATCACAATAATCACTACAATACCGAACTGAATAAATTTTAAGTATGGAAAAAGCTATAGAATTATTCATTTGCTAATGAGTGGCTTATCCTATTTAGAAATCCTCGTTCCACACATAAATTTTGCCACATGAATCAGCCGAAGATGTCAACAGAATTGTAGATGCAGCTGAAGTAAAGAAGGAAAAGTTATGTCACGAAGTATCCAGAAGACGATTTTGTGAGTTTGATTTTAAGCCCACTCTTAAGCTCATATAGGCTAATCGGGACTAAACATACAGTTTAACGAGTAGTCCGAACCAGTGTGCATTGTGCTTCCACCAGAAGAGGGGCAGTCGAACACATGACCTCTTCATTATAATACGGCAGCGTTGTGCCATTGGGGAAAAAATATACAGAAAGATCTCGCACCAAACGTATCATTTTATCACCACAGAAGATGCATCTACTTTTAGAGGGTGATTGACTGAGACAAATATTTGAGACTTTCGAAAAACAACGTCATTGTTCATGGAATTAGCTGCCTTGATCCACTAATGAAACGCTGTGCGATTGAAACTACCACCTCAACTTTCTAAGAGGTATGAACTAATGAAATTCCATTTTTGCAAGAGTAAGTTGGGGTTGATTTGTTTTATTTTAAGTCACTTTTCTGCTAATTTTGATAATGACGACGATAAGGTTCAATGGTAATTAGATGAAAGTAACGAAGGGGCGAAAACAAACACATGCTGACACTCTAAATACAAACCCTCACAAATTATTACTTTGACAGTGGCTCCATGACAGTGGTTCCAGGTGCCAGGGACTCGTTGCCCTGCAAGAATAAAGTTTCCAGGGTATGCTGCACAGGATAGAGGTTGACATTCTAATGTGTTCGAAATGGTCACACCATACAACCCAAGTCATCTATGAAAATAGATGAATTATTACTGGTACGGTAATCAACTTTGATGAATTCCTTGTGTCCTAAATCATTTTGTTACCTCATAAAATATGTTCATGTAACCATACGTGTATTGCTTCTCCCGCATTAGTAACATGAAAGTTCAAAAAACGAATAGCAACTTAGCTAATAATCTCTTCAATTCTGAACAGATTTTTCAATCTTACTTGTTTATTACTTATGAGTGATATTTTGTCAAAATAGCCTTTCATTAGCCTAGGCATACTTCATGGACAATGAACGAACAATTGGTTATCCGTGTGTGTTTTAAATCATTCCTAATAAGACGTTCATTTTAATCCAAACATTCAGTGTCGGCGATTAGGAGGAGCGGGAAGTGGGGGATGCAGTTCCCCCGCCACATTTTGCCCCCGCACTATGACCTCATTATGCTAAGCCTTTTCTACCAAGAAAAAGTATATTGTCCTTGCCCCTCAAATGTTGGCACCCGATCTCCGCTGCTGCAAACATTCAGATAGATTTCTCAGTTGTAAAAACCTTATAAGCTAAGATAAGTGACCCCCAAAGAGTAAGAAAACTCTTTCAGTCAAAAACTCATACGATGAAAATACTATGCTCAGGAACATGCATTTAAATTACGAGAAACTTCACGATTGTCTACCATCGCACTTTCTATTTATCACTATCGCTGAATACATAAAATCAAGTATGTGTCTTGTATATGCAACACAAGCTTAAATAAACCTAATTCACATTTATTTTACTCTATTAACATGCATCAATGAATGTGACTAGAATGTTTGGCTGCGATGGGTAAACACTTCCTTGAAATAATTGTGTCCATCAGAGACAAAGCGAAAGGAAATGGAACAAGATGCGAGAATAGATTAGAAAAAAGAAAGAGGATAACAAGAAAAGGAAAGTGAAAAGAAGTAAGAGGAGAATCGGGAGTGTAAGAGAGAGGGGGATACATACGTCTTACATACACATTTATACTATATATGGTCTTACATTTATACTGCCCACCCTAATCTATCAATATGGAGCTTCTGCCCACCAGGTCGAAAATTTCTGGCGCCGCCCCTGGCCAACAAGGAGTACCCAAACTTAAAATCGTGAAAATAGGTAGGTTGAAATATTATTTTTATTCTCGTATGAAGGCCTACATAATATTTCACAATATGGGCCTCTTATTCATGCAAATAAGAACGAAATTCTTGAAATCATTTCCTTACTGCTAACTAACTAACTCCCTAGCCTTCTTAAACCCGAAGGTTCATGGCTGCAGCAACATAGGCCTTCCATCTGTCCCTATCTTGAGCAAGTTCTATATACTCTTTTCCACCCCTACCGATTTCCCTTAGGTCCATCTCAACGTTGTCCCTCCATCTTCGTCTTGGCCTTCCTACAGGTCTCTTACCATCAGGTTTCCCAACAAGAATCCTGTGAACTCCTCTTTCCTCTCCCATTCGTGCCACATGGCCGGCCCTCCTAAGTCTTCTTGATTAAATTATTCTAATAATATCTGGACATGAATACAAATTATGTAGTTCTAAATTATGTAACCTTCTCCACTCGCCTGTCTCCTCATCCCTTTTAGGTCCAAAGATTTTCCTAAGGATCTTATTTTCAAATACTCTCAATTTATGTTCCTCTTTCAATGTAAGGGACTAAGTTTCACATCCATATAATACCACAGGCAAAATTACTGTTTTGTATATTTTAACTTTTAGTTTCTTAGATATTAAACGAGAAGACAAAAGTTTATGAAGAGAGAAGTAACATGCATTTCCTGAATTAAGCCTACTTTTTATTTCCTCTTTAATAACTATAATTTTCATTTGTTAATATTACTCCTAAGTATTTGAATTTGGAAACTGGTTCAAACGAGTTGTTATCAATAATTAGATTTTGATTATTACCTAACACTTGGTTTCGGCCTGTAAGCATATATTTCGTTTTCTCTTTGTTAACATCCAAACCTATCTCTTTAGCAGTTTTGAAAATTATTGTAGCATTATTCTTAATTGTATTCACATCATCCCCCAGTAAGTCTACATCATCTGCATATGCTAACAACTGAGTCACACCATTTAATTTTAGTCCTTCTTTAGTTTCTTTTACCTTCCTAACAGCATATTCTAAGGCAAAATTAAAGAGCAATGGAGATAATGCATCTCCTTGTTTTAACCCATCATGAATTGTAAATTTGTCAGACATATTAATACCCACACGAATTTTACTTTCTGTTTCACTGGTGCATATTTTTATCATACTAACAAGCTTCTTAGGTATTCCAAACTCGACTAATATATTATATAATTTATCTCTTTTGACCGAATCATATGCTTTTTTGAAATCAATGAATAGCTGATGGACATTTTGATTATATTCCCACTTTTTTTCAAGTGTCTGTCTGATGTGAAAAATTTTATCTGTAGTTGATCTGTTACGTTTATCCACATTGATAATCACCTATAATTTCATTAGCATATGGGGTTAGTCTTGTTAAAAGAATGTTAGACAATATTTTGTATGTTGTTGAGAGTAGAGAAATTCCACGGTAATTATTGCAGTTCATTTTATCACCTTTTTTAAACACAGGAACAATTATGGATTCTTTCCACTGTTGAGGGATTTCTTTTTTATTCCATATTAAACAAATTCATTTATGAATTTGACATATTAATGAATTTCCACCATATTTAATTAACTCAGCTGGTATTAAATCAATGCCAGGTGCTTTGTTATTCTTTAGCCTTTTAATAGCATCTTTAACTTCAGTCAAGTTAGGTTCTGGAACTAAAGGTTCTGCTGTGTGGACTTCATTTACTTCTGATTTATCTCCTACATGGACATTTAAAAGGTCATTAAAGTAGTTCTTCCATCTATTTAGAATATCGCTTGGGTCAGCTACAAAATCACCATCTTTATCTTTTATCAAATTTACTTTAGGTTGCCACCCCTTTCTAAACTCATTTACACCTTTATATAGATCTCTGATATTTTTATTTTTGCTGTTTGTTTCAATTTCGTTAATTTTGCTTTTCAAGTAATCTCTTTTTTTACTTCTAAACGTGCGGTTAACTTCTCGCTTTATTCTATTATAATTGTTTAGATTTGTATCATCAGAGTTATTTAACCACCTAAGTCTAGCTCAATTTCTTATTTCTATTAGATTATGACATTCATTATCAAACCACGGCTTACTTTTTCTCGGTTTATGGTATCCTATACTTTCTTTAGCTGCTGATTCTATTGCATTAGGTATGTGCTCCCAATTCTTATTTACGTCTGTTTCATTTATATTTTCATCATCATTTAAATCCTGCAAAACATCAAATCTATTTGACAGTTTAATTTGGTAATCTTTCTTAATTCTTTCATCAGTAAACTTTCCTGTATCAAATTTTAGAACTTTTAGATTTTGTTGCTTATGATTTATCACTGAGAGTCTTTCTCTTAATTTAGCAATTACTAAATAATGGTCATTGGCACAGTCAGCACCTCTATGTGTACGAACGTCAATTATACTAGTATGCTTTGTCTTATCAATGAGAATATGATCTATCTGATTATGAGTTTTACCATCTGGAGAAGACCAGGTATATTTATGGATATCTTTATGTTTAAAAGTGGTACTTTTCACAATTAAATTCTTTGAGGTTGCAAAAGTAATCAATCTTATACCATTATCATTACTTAATTCATGAAGACTTTCTTTACCAATCGTGGGTTTAAATGTCTCTTCTTTGCCAATCTGTGCATTACAGTCACCTAACAGAATTTTCATATCATACTGAGAAAATTTATCAAAGACCTGTTCTAACTCTGTATAAAAATCATCTTTAATATTATCATCTTTATCTTCCGTTGGTGCATATATGTTTATTAAAATAATTTTACACCACCTACCCTGTAAAACTGCATATGATATCCTATCATTAATAAATTCTACTGTTTTAAGAGCCGAGATAATTCTATTATTTATGAAAAAGCCTGTTCCAAAATTATGATTTTCAGTACCACCATAGAAAAAAGTATAATTTTTAGTTTTACAATTCCCTTCTCCTGGCCAACTAACTTCCTGGACAGCTACTACATCTAATTTATACTTAACTATCTCATTAACTTGTGACGTTTTTCCTACGCTTTGCGTACAAAAAAGAATTACGTAATAATTCCGCGTGGAAAAGCGTCACACTTCCTCATTCTTCGTACGCCTTGCGTCTCGTTTGTCTTTGGTTGATTATACTAGTCCCCGCTAGAGGCCTCCACTGACCTCTCGCTCCGCGCTCGCTTCTCGAGCAGACACAAAAAAACAACAGTATCAGTTCCGACTTGGCAGACCCTCGCGAAACTGTCAGCGTGGCTTGGGTCACGAGAGGAAGGCAGGCAGAGAGTATGGTGCTGGTTTAAGTGTGGAAGTCGTCTCGCGGGCGAGACTTAAAACTTTTTTCTGATTGAGTTTGCACGCTATGTTACTGCTATTCTCTCTGAAATTCGACACGTCAACGCGAGACAGAACTATCTTTTTGGAACGGACCTTATACGTCTTGCAAGGAAGTTGCATTTGATTAGAGTGAGAAGTTTAACGACGCCCTGTTAGATTTCGTCAGTTTCCAGCAACGCTGACCTGTATCCAGAGCTATAGCCGAGGGACGAATTTGATGGACGTTTGCAGACGTTACCCCAATGTTCTGACGCTAGAACGAGAAGGAAGACCGCGTTCCGTTTGACTGACCGCCCTTTGCTGTGTCGAATTGGAGGTTGGAACATTTTGGAGGAGTTTAATGGAGGTATGTACAATGTCGATACGTTCTCTTAGTTCTGCGAAGTCCAAGTCGTGAACTGGGTTAGAATCCCGTGTCTTTATCATGATTGAGTCAAAAACTTAAATGAGTAAACTAAGGAAGAACGGGCTTCGAAAGTTTAAATTATTCTAAATAGCAACTAGCACACGTTGGCTAATCAATGTGACACGACTTGTTGAATATATTGTGATACGACAATGAAAATGACGGAACTTGCGACGTTCGCGTAACATTGAAATTTAGCGAGGCGTACGCGTGACAATTCCCATCCATCGTCGCGAATTATTAAATCTTGAAGTAATTAATATTAGGGTGGCACAATACCAAATTAATGTAGTGGGAGCATCAAATGTAAAAAAGGTAGAATTGTATAATTTATTGTGACAAAAGGATAACTGACTAAAGTGAGTAATTTGTTAATTAATTGTAAATATTCGGTTTGATGCCAAGTGGATTTTACAATGAGTACAAGGGAAAGGATTTAATTGTGATTGTAATTCATGTTGCCGTTGACGTTTAAATTTGTAATACATATTCCTGATACGTCAAATGACGGGTGGTAGATCGAATGCAAGATTTGTTAAAGTTACAATTGGAGAGATTTTCTAATGCAATTAAACTGGGTTTGTTCATGATGAAATGTTTCTCATGTTGTTGATAATTGAGATATTAATCGTTTCTTGTTCGAGATTGAATCTAATAAATTTTTGACTCAAGTCTTTAAAATCTGCACACTGTTCTATACATTTTGTTCACGAACCTTCCACACAAGAAAGTGAAGCTGCGAAGTTGCTATTGGTAAGAAAGGAAGTTATGAACTTCATTGAGTAGTATTGATCCTGCAGTTTTTTGTGATTAGTTAGTGCGTATTTTTTGTATTGCAGGATACTTTAAAGAATTGTCAAACCTGAGTGAAATTTTCCACGATATTTTGTGAATGCCATTGCCTATAAATTTATTTTGGTTGATTTAAAGGTGAGACCAGAACGGAGGATTATATTTTTCTTTGTTCTTTGGACACAGCCTTATCATTGGTTCTCCTTTGAGACTGAGGTGGCGGTGATAAACGCCGGCCAATAACCTCAACAACTTGAGACTTGTAACTGTTGGTTGTTGCTTAATTTAAAGCACGTACATTAATTGATCCCGGACCTGTTACTTCACGCTTCCCATAAGGCTTTATTGCCCCCTTTTTCTAGTACGCGACCAACACGTTACAAAGTTCCTGGTATCAGAGCAGGTTTTATTAATTTATATACAAGAAATATCACAAAATTTTTTTCCCTTCCTCACACTACTATTTTTTTTCGGTAGTATTGGTGATACCAACATTCCGATTTATAACTTTTTCTTGTTCAGTAAATTCCCTTGTGACCATACATTGTTGGTGCTTAACAATTTTTTTTTGTGTTAACTTTGGAGCCCCCCCTTTTTTTTGAGACATTCCCGTGCAAATTTTTTTTGTACAGATTAATACATAAGAACTTTTGTTTATTGATTCTAATTATTTTACAGTATATCTTGATGTTGCATTATTGCAATTGCCTTGTATTTTGGATATCGTTGGTCTTTTTTTTGTTTTGGCTATTTTTTTTTGCACATTTTGGATATCCTCATCGAGGAACAAATATAATGTCGCTTCCCTTTCAAGGCCATTTGCCACGGGTTGGGTCGACCTCTTTTCCCTTCCCACCCGTTAATATACAACTTTCATCTTTTTTACAGACCCCAAACTTGCACACACCCAGAGAACTTTTGTTGCCTCCCGATTATTCATATATCACAAATTATATTAGATATACAACTGTTGTCGATCTTTTACAGGTATTACAACCGATCGATGGTTCGGAACCCGACCAGTTGTTCTATATTTTGTTGAACCTTCATAAAATTTTCAAGCTAAACCTAATAGATTTAGAATCTTTACTGTTGATGGCATTTGCGTCCACACAAGGACCTCTCCGAGACACTTGGTATGATGCTCTTCACGAGAAATTCCCATGGCCAATGTTTATACGTGTTATGTGGTATCGCTTCGTTCCTTATTCCACAATGCAAATGTTGCTAGATAAATACCTCCTTCGTCCTCAGCGAAGTGGGGAATTTCTCTCTACTTATTTGAATGAAATTTATGAGGCTTATCACGTGTTACCTACAAATCGGCCTGAATCTAGCCTATTGGAATTTGACTCAGGTTTGAACTTTTCATTGTATATTTTGTATTAGAATTATAAGAATTATTGAAGAGGTATTTATTATGTAAAAATTAATTGATGTGTACAAGTTTTTCAATGAGTACTATATTCACATGCTCAATATTATGTATATTTTTTTTTTGTGTGTAATATTTTTGGACCTTTTTGCCTCTCATTTCATATCAAGTTGAATCATCAATTCTTGGACAATAATGTGTTACAGTATATCATCTCCTGTACTATTTTGATATATATATATATGACGGATGTTTGCCTGAATCTTTAACAAATTCAATATTGTAATTGATGCTCCTAATTCTTATTTTATTCCCCTCCCTTAGGTTTCCTCGCCCCTTTCCTATTCCTTTTTTTATCTTCTATTTTTTTTGTTTATTTTTCATGTTTTTCCGAGGGAACTTATGTGTTGAGTGTGCCACCCTGGAAATCATCGTTTTGTGCGTCAACCAATGCAAAAATAAATAAAGCCAACATATTGTTATTTAGGACTACCCATTGGATAGTGCATCGTTTATGGTATTATTTCTCAGAATTCTTTCGCCACAAGTAGGTGAAACCCAACGTTCTGGAGCGGTCTTTTGACCTACTTTTCGCCTTACGACATTTTACTATAAGGCTGTCTCCCCTTACGATATTTTTCTGTAAGGCTAGACCGGTCCCTTGACCTACTTTTCGCCTTACGACATTTTACTATAAGGCTGTCTCCCCTTACGATATTTTTCTGTAAGCTCAGTTCTAGAGCGGTTCTTTGACCTACTTTTCGTGTAGACCTAAATAGAGAATTCAACGCCCGAAAGTGGAGCTCGGTGGAGCTCGCCTTAATGGTTTGCTCTTGTAAGGCATGAGCTCCATTTTCTCGCAGTGTTACCAACTCCTCACTCGAAAAAATCACCAGGGTTTTTGTTTTTGGGTATAACCTAACCTAAAGCAAGGAGGTGGCAACCTTGCTTGAGGTATTTTCTCGCAGTGTTGCCAACTCCTCACTCGAAAAAAAAATCACCAAGGTTTTTTTTCTTGGTCTAACGTAACCTAAAGCAAGGAGGTGGCAATTTTGCTTGAGGCTTGCCTTACAGTGCATAAAGCAAGGTTGCCAACCCACTGATACTTTTGCCATAGCCTTTTACAAGAAAAAAAAAAAGAAAAGGGAAGAGTTAAACAACCGACAGCTTACCCACAGCCTTTTTTGCTCTAACCTAACCTAAAGCAAGGAGCTGGCAACTTTGCTTGTGCAATCAACCCGGTCGACCGCCCTCAAGTGGAGATAAGCGTTGCCAACTCCTCACTCGAAAAAAAAATCACCAAGGTTTTTTTGGTCTAACCTAACCTAAAGCAAGGAGGTGGCAATTTTGCTTGTGCAATCAACCCGGTTGACCGCCCTCAAGTAAAGATCAGCGTTGCCAACCTACATATACTAAACAAGGAGAGCCGGCACTGCCGTAAAAGAGAGAGAGAGATGGGTGGATGGTAATATAGTATGTGTGTGCGTGTGTGCGTATAATATGTAGCATTATTAACTAGAGTGTGTTGGCAATTTACTTGCAACTAAAAAAATAGAGATGCCAACGTTGGTGTAAGATGAAGAGAGAGAGAGAGAGGGAGATTTATGGCTGGCAACAGTAACGAGCGAATGCGCCATATCGTAATTTTCCAACTCCGTATATCGTGATTTTTGTAAACCTCTCTCTCGGGGGAAACACGATGTGTTATACACACGCGCGCGCGCGCCTGTATTGTGACGCAAACAAACAAACAAAATAATAATTGTTGTCTTTTAGGATACCTGGCCCCCTATAACCTCGCGAGGGTGCGTGGTGCCCAACGCAGTTCTAATGGCCGCGGCTAACAAAGCCATGCCTTTGTAGAGTTTCATGGGTTCTTTTTTTTTCCTCCCACCCCCTCAATTTGTTTAAGAAATTCGATTTGATCCTAAAAAACACTCTGCATCCTATTGGAGTGCTTTGGATGTGTTTTTAGATTAAAAATTTTGTAATTGGGGAATGTAGAAAAGCTATTCTTGCTTGTTGGCGATATTTTTTAAAACTGCTCTGTGACCCTCTCGTTTTTCACGTCGTAGGCGAAGGACTTCTCTGCAATCAGGATGACACTGCATAGGGTATCCTCGGGCAAGGCATCGTGGAACTCGCAGACGACCTTGATGTTGGTTCGATTGTTGACCACAACCTTCTTTCTCTTAGATGTGTTGATGACGGTCATGGGTCTCCGTGCTTTGAACTCGCTGGGCGTGTAGTACATGTCCACGCTCCCCTCGGTCACGCGTTTGTAAGCCGAAAACGCTTCGTAAAGTTTGAGGTAGTCGTCTTTGGTCACGTCGAGGTTGTAATTCTCGCGCGGGAACACTTCGTTGCGTCCATTCTTCAGATAAACGTTCTTGATCTTGCAGTCGTCGAACTTGCTGGAATCTTTTTCCTGATTCTTGTCGCGCCCGGTCTGAAAGAGCACTACGACGAAATCTGGCATGTCGAACTGTATGTTGTTGAACTGCGTCGTCACGTCGAATTCCATGTGACTTCCGGACGCCATCTTCTGGACGCACTGGTAACCGTGAAAGTGAATCGGCACCTGCGGACTTTTCAAGATCTCCGCTTTGTACTTGAGGGCGTAGTTTGTTTCGTATTCCACCACCGGCATTCTCAATTCCATGCTCCGGATGACGCACTTGGCTGCTTCGGGTAAAGTGTTGGCTATCGGCGTGGTGCCGTCCGGACCCAAAGTAGCGTATCGCATCAGTGCGTCGTTGTCGTTGGCCGCTCTTCGAAACGTGACCCTCAGTCCTCCCTTCCACATGATCTCCTTGTAGTCCGAGAAGAATCCTGGAAGCAGACGCATGGGAAAGAGCACCGTGTGACTTCTCGTCGATATTTTGGTTCCCGCTTCGAATCCTCCTGCTTGATAGTATGCTGCGTCCGTTTTGGATAATTTCAAAGTTCCCACTGCCGTCGACGTGATGCCTGGATAGTCTATTCTGTCGATGACGGTGTTGTGTTTCCTCACCTCCACCTGCGAGAACAGGTGAGGCACGAAGTTGTCCACGAGTATCAAGTTTGCTGCTGCAGGAAACGCGTCTCCGCTTTCTTTCTTCACCACGTCGAATTGAAGGTAGAGGTCCGCTCTGTGAGGATGAATGAACCCGTCGCCTACGTCCACGTCGTATTCGATCTCCCTGTTCGCCTCGTTGAGATTGGCGAACGTGCGACGGTTGGGAGGGAAAGATTGCAATTCGTAACTTTCGATTTGCTCCATTTTACATGTATGGTTATTTATTATACGTTGATCTCCACGATGGCAGTGGTCGTTGCACCTGCGAAATCCACCACGTCTCCTTTCTCGTTCGTCACCACCAACTCTATGTCGTCTATGCGGTTGCGACATACTGGAAAATAGATCGGCGAAGAGGGCGTGTAGATGATCGGTTCCATGAACTCGGAACTTGGTTTGAAAGTGGCGATGATTCCCGTCTGCTTGTGACTTCCTAACAATCCGTCCGAAGATTTCGTGATCATTCCTTCCGCCACGTTACAGTGTACGTTCAGAGTCTCTATGGCCAAGAATTTAGGAATATTGACTGCCGTGTGCTTGATGCCAGCTTCGAGTTTGGTGTCGTTCTCGAAACCTAAAAGTTCTCCCATGGTGCCCAGGTCCACGGTCTCCGTCGCGGATAGGATTTCCACTCTGTGCGTGACCGAATTTTGAGAAAGGTATGTGCCTTTGGGTAATTGAGCTTGCAAAGTGGAAAGATTGTATTGGCCTGGCGTGACGACGATGTGTTCGCTTCCGACGCTAATTTTGTTGTTGTGCTGCGTAACGTTAGGTATGAGGTACATGCTGTAGAATGCACGCAGAGCCACGGATTTAGGATAGACGATGTCGTCGTGCAGCGTGAGTTTCAAGATTGAAGATTCGCTCGTGAGATGGAACACGCCCATCGTGTTTAAGATTCCACAATGCTTTCTGAAAATGTTCCACCGACGGGTTATTTATTTTAGACATGTATGCGAGAACGGAAAGGCATAGGTGGCCGCAGTTAACATCGGTGAAACCCTGGATGCGTTTGTCATTGTAGTAGAGGTTGGCAACACTGAGATACTTCACCAACCTGGCAGGTGGTGTGCCACCGAACGAATCGAAAACAAATGCAATGTTATCGTCAATTTTGAGGTAGCATATCCAATGTGTACCAGGATTTTTGTAACTGTCCAGGTTGACCACGCCATACTCCTTTTTCTTCACAGCAGAGGGTAGAGAATCGGACATGAAAACACCTCTGAAGTTTTTTATTCCCAACGGTTCGATCAGAGATTCAATATCGAAGTTGGACAGGGCTTCTTCTTTTTTTTATATTTCTTCAAAGCATCGAGGTTGCTTTTTTGTTTTTTGGTTATACCTTTCCCCTTCTTCTCCATAGCCAGGTTGTGACGTTTCTGTTCTTCCAACTCTGCCTTGTTCTTCTTTGAGTCGATGACGGTTTTCGCGATGGCGGCACTTCCGCCGGCCAAACTTCCAACGGCCCCCAATGCCGCCAGGATGGCCGGGATGCTGAATATGAAACCTCCGATCTTTTGCTGTTTCCGCGAAAGCTGCAATCTTTTCAATTGAGGTGTGCTGAGCAGCAATTTCATTCCGTGTCCTTTCGACAAGCAAGAACGTTTCTTCTCGCGTTGTTTCTTGGTGAGTAACCCATCGAGAGCACCTAGATTTTTTAGATTGGAGTATGGTATCTGGTACACGACACCCTTGGGCTTCATGTTGATGCTCTATGTGTTATTTTCACGGTATGTTATTTATATATATATTCTGAGATTTTTTCTTGTGTAGTTTTTTACGGTATGTTATTTATATATTTTCAAGGCCTCGCTGTCGTTACACAAATTCTATTACGTGCTTCGTTTTCTTGCCAAGAAGTTCCTTTGTCCCCTTGTACACGATTCGAGTTTTGTTCTCGATTAAAATAGATAGCTTCTCGTCGGATAACATGTTAGCGTATCGATCTGGTAAAAATAGACTGTATTGTGCGTTGAGCAACAGGCGTACCTTGGGACCATACTGGGTAGAAACGATTGAACCGGAAGTTATCGTGTAAGATTTGTCGACTTCCAATTCCCGAATTTTTACATACTCAAATGACAAATTTAGCATTTGTTTTAATGCTTGGAGATCACTCATTTTTTCAGTCGTCATATCAAAAAATTTCAGAGTGTTAGAGAGAAATTTAATTGTTTTTCACGATGTGTGTTATTTATATATACCGAAGATTATTTTTTTCACGATGTGTGTTATTTATATATCAAGTTTTTTTTGACACGTATATATATTATTATTTTTTTAACAGAGGAAGAAAGTCCGTGCTTCGGAAAACGCGAGGATGTGCGTAAGGATATCTTCCTTCTCCTGCATAGACTTGTACCAATCATCAGTATACTGTCTTCTTCCCTGCATCGCCTCGTACAGTTCGTCCGACCTCTCCTCCAATTTTTCCCCTGCAGCCGAAAGCAGAATGTTGAGATCACCGCACCTCAGGCCGCTGATCTCCCGAAGAAGGTCCTTGAGAACCATTTCACAAGGGATGCGAAATTCCGGCATCGTTCTTGCCATGATCACAAGTTTATTAACATCTCCGTTAACTACCTTTTTGAATATTTTAGATAGTAGCTCGGGTGGCAAATTAGTTATGCAATCCATGTTGTTTTTTTACTGTATGTTATTTATATACCCCACCCCAATTTTTGTTTCGTGTTCATGGCGATGGTGGTGCCTAGTGCGGCGACCCGTTCACCCAACGATGCGTCTCTACTCACGAATCTTTCGAAAGCTGCGTGCTCTAACTTTCTGTCTGCTTCGTGACGTGCATTCAGATCCGTCTGCGTGGTGTTGTAGGCGATGTCGTGATCTTTGCATGCGGCGTCCAACGGATTCACACCCTTGTCTCCTCTCTCCAATCTTTTCTCGAGTTTGGTACCCGGTCCGCAGTACTGGTAGCCAGGTAGATGCATCTCGAAAGGTAACTTGTTGATGATGTCGTTCACAAGTCCCTTTCCTTCGGCCACGTTCCAAAATTTCGGAGGCAGCGTGTTGATGATTTTGATCAGGTAACCTATGCCCTTGTCGTCGTTTACGATGAAGTTGGAAAGTTTCGTGCTGATCATGTCCACGATGCCAACCTTCTCGTTGTAGAAATTACGATTGCCTGCATTCTCTTCGCCGGCTATCACCAACAATCGGTCCACGAGTTTCCTAACGTCGTCCACCCAAACGAATTCTTTGGGTAACGTGTTGTAGCGTTTGACGCCGCTGCCTGTTTTGACCTGGTTCCAAATCGGTTTGATGAGATTCCTGTACTTCTCGCCGCTGCTCGATTTCACCCTATTCTGCGAGGCGTCGTTGTTTTGGTACAAGGCATCCGTCATGATCAGAATTTCCTTGTAACTCTGGTAATCTTCGTCGGTGTAATCTTTCGGCTGCTTTTTGGCAACGAGTTCCCACAGTCCCACCGTACCCGGATACCTGGTCCAACTATCCTTGTCGCCTAAATTGACTTTAATGTCGTTGCCTTCGAAGGTCACCTTCGATTTCCCAATCTTCCACACCACACCGCCGCCTTCGCTGGTTTCCATGCTGGGATACAATCCGAACACTTCATCCTTGTCGAATTTCCCCGTGCTCAGGTAGTCTCGTGCCAAAGGCCCCAACTCGATTTTATCCGAAGACGTGCTACCAATGGCTCGACGTCGTGCCGGTGCATCCTTCAGTTCGAACGGCGTCGAAGGAATGCTCGAAATGGGCGTGGGTACGGCGTAACTTTTAGCTGCGAGCGGTACGAGTTCATTGATCAAATTTTTATTTTGTTCCGTGACACTTTTAATTTCTTTACCTAGACCGCTGATGGCATCGATCACGGGTTGATCCTGACGTTTCTTCTCTTCGTAGAATCCACGATTCTCGGATTTCCAACCTTTGAAGCGTTTCGCGAGGTAATCGCGAAGCTTGAGATTTTCGTCTTTGATTTTTCGTTTCGTCATGACGTTATTTATACACGTCGTTTCTCACAACGTCGCAACGTTTAGAAAGTCCTTGATTTTGTTTCTGTATTTTCCCTCGTTGGGTTTCCTCGTCATGTCGATCGTCGCGAATCCGAAATCGTCACCGTTCCAGCAAGTAGAGCAGCAGCGTTCCGAAAATTGATTCTAGTTCATGTCTCCGCCTACGTAGTCATCGTACGCGTGCTTGAGGTTGGTGTGATCTTGACGAAACAAACATATGAAATTAGCGTTGTCGCGTATTAACTGTTTTGGAATTTTGGAAAACGTTTGAGCTAGGTAAAAACAATCCATTCCTTTGTGACGACCTTGCGTGAAAAAGTTGCGAATTTCATTTTGATTTTCTAGGATGGCGTCGTCGAACACAACAACTGAATTTTCACGACAATCGTCGAGTGGTTTTATTTCCGAGGCGAACGTTGCAATGTCCAGACCATCGTACAGTTTCATCAGTTGCTGGTATTTGGATTGCTCCAAACTTTTCGAGAACACGTACAGGTGCCTGTTCTTCCAATCTAACCAATTCGGTGCGAGGAGAAAATTGTCCACGAGCAGTGTCGTTTTCCCACACCCCGAAGGACCTACGATCAGACAGCGGATGCTGTCGGGAAGCAACTTGCCGTTCTTTTTCTTCGTTTGACTTTCCGGATCCGGTAGACGCTTCACCACGTTCCACGTACTCACAAGATCACTTCGTTCGCGTCGATCCAACTCTTTTCTGGAAGTCCCAGCCATTTGACAAACAGTTTGTCACCTTTCCTACGCAATACTTTCTCGATGAGGTACGTGTCGGGGTGTTTCGTTTTAGAGAGTTCCTCTTCGTAAAATCTTCCTTTCAAAATCTCGCCGCTACTATCTTTTATTATATACGTGTGTCGGTTTCCGGGTAGAACTCGAACCACCGTAAAGAGTTCCGTGCTCCAATTTTTTGTGAATCCCTTCTCGAAGGTGCGTTTGAATTTGCTGATCCTCACCTGGTCTCCAATTTTGTATTTAGCTTTTTTTGTCGTGGGTGTGTACTTTGGACAGTAAACTGTAGAAATTAAACGCTGCTCGTCAGACTTGGTAACGTCAACTGGCTTCATGCCTATCGTTCTGTGTACCGTATCATTATAGGTGTCGACGAGTTCCGGCAGGATGTCGACCCATTTGTAATTTCCCCGAAGCGTGAATCGTTTCCACATGTGTGTTTTCAAGGTTCGATTGAATCTTTCCACGATGCTGGCTTTGATGTGACTGAAGCTCGAATAATGTCGAATCTTGTGTTTTTGAATAAACTTTTGGAATACGGCGTTGTAAAATTCTTTACCGTTGTCCGTTTGCAGAAACCGTGGTCGTCTGCCACCGTTTTCGCGAAAAATTAATTTGAATGCTTCCGTGACGCACGTTCCCGTTTTCGCCTTCAAAGGTAGAGCCCATGCGAATTTCGAAAACGTGTCTATGACGGTGAGGAGGTACTTGTTGCCCTTGTTCAATTTATGTATGTTTTTCAAATTGCCGCTACTCATCTCCACGAGGTCACTTTGCCAGAGGTCGTCGATGCCCTTGGTTACCACAGCCAAACGTTCGTAGTTGCGGCGTGCAGGTTTATGCAATTCTTCGACGATGGCTTGCCTAGACATTTTTTTAGAGATTGCGTTTCAAGAGAAGCACAAGCGTGATGGGATTCAAAGAGGGTGGCACTTCGCTCGTGTTTTGAATGATCAGCTTATCGCCGGCACTCACGTCGAAAACGGTGAGATCTTCGTCTTCGTGTATTTCATATATGTTGCGCGTTTCGTTCCAACGTGCCAGAGGAATGTTTCCTGCTTTCTGGACACCACGATTCGATATCAAGGTCATGGTGGGAACGCTAGCTTTTCTACCGTGAGACCAGTACGAAAATTCGTTTATCTGAATCGTGCCATCGAGGAGAAACTTGTAGTACGGATGATAAGGATGTAACATGTACAGTTTGTTACCTTCGACGAACGTGGAGATTCTCTGTTGATTGGGTATGCTGTTGATTTCGATGGCTTGCAGAGAATGCAGTTTAGCGAATTTAGTGTCGACGCCGAGCAGATTACTGTGAACTTGTCCGAGTTTATTTTCGATGGGCAGCAAATGCTCGACTATGGTATCCGTTACGGTAGAAAACGACGGTTTGATTTTCACTTCCACGTTCAACTGCTTGTAGTTTTCGTTGAGTTCTTGCAACTTGGCGCCGAAAGAAGCCAGCGTCGATTCCTGCGTGGATTCCAGCACTCCGACTTGATCTCTGATGTTGACGACGATGTTCTGAAGGTTCTCGACTTGATTCAATTTCGAGCTCTTCTCAGTAAGATCGTTCACGATGCTTCGCATCTCTGTAAACTGCGTGTGAAGGTCGGCGACGCTCTGGGAAGTGGGCAGCGTCGACACCAGCGAACTAATTTCGTCTCGAATCTGTTCCACGTTCGCCGTTTCCGTTTCTAGTCGTTTCAGCATTCGAGATATGTTTCTTTTCAAAGCGTGCAATTCTTTGGAGGTGGGGAGATTGGCCACTTTACTCTCGAGATCGCTCAAAGAAATTTTGATGTCGCTCGATTCGGATAGTGCCGTCACCGCCGTTTTCAATTTTTCCAAATCTTCGCTCGAAGGCACGCTCGTCCGTAACGATTCCAAGTCACCCTGTATGTTGTCCAGTACGTGATGAAAATGAGCGAGATTAGTTTCGACGTTCAAATTTTCTAAATATTCGATCTTCTGCTGAACCGTGCTCAACGTGTCTTGAATGCTCGTCAACGCTCTCGCTTCAGCGTGAATATTTTTAATTTCTTCGTTGATCAATTCCAAGGACGCCTGAAGCGTGGCGATGGTGGTTTGAATGTGTTCGAAATCTTGATAAGCCTCCAATTGAATTTTTATGTTCGCGACGCTTTTACCGATGACCTGCAGTTCGTCCGACGATGGTAGGTTCGTCATTGTATCTTCCAAAGTCTGCAACTTGGATTTAATTTCTTCCAACGTGCTGGTGAATTCTTCTTGTAATTTGGAAACGACGACATGCAAGCGTTCTGCATCTATATCGTTCACCACAGTTTGAAGTTCTGAGAAATTCTTTTCTATTGCGGAAGTTCGTTCTTCGATTTCGAGTTTCAATTTTTCCAAATCTTCATTTTTCGATTGAAATTGCTGTAATTTGGCCAAATCATTTTGAAGCGAATCCACGCTCAACTGTATATTTTGAACGCTGTCGTAAGAAGGTACGTCGACATAATTTTTTATGAGCGTTTTCAGTTCGGAATCGATTTTCAGAATGGGGTCGAGACATTGCGTTTGGAGCGTAGCGATTTCCGACTCTAAACTTTTGTTTAAGGTTTCCTGCAAAGCGATCAAATCGGTCCTCAACTTCTTAACTCGAATGTCCAACATGAGAATCTCTTCTGCGTGGTCTACACGCTTGGTGTTGCCGAAAATGTCGTTAGGCATTTTTGGTTAACGGTTATTTATAATAGGATAGACGATTCGTAATTCTACGAAGAGAGGAATAAGTTTATCGTAATCTCCGAGGAGTTCCACGTAAAGATAATCTCCTGCAGACACATCGTACGTAATGTTAGAAAGCATCTTGTCGTGCTTGATTCGAAAAATGTTCTTGCCGGTAGAAATTTTGATTTCGCCTGCGTTTTCCGGATTCACGGTGATTTGAAGTTTCCCGTCGATCGGAATTTCGTAGAAATGTAAATTGTTATTAAAAACATAAAACATCTTGCCCACGTCCTCATCCAATTTCGTCCAAATGCTGTTGAGGTGAATGATCAACAGACCGTTGAGTTTAGTTAATACGGAAGGTAGAAATTCATGATCTGTCGTCGTGCGGTGTACAGTCTCCATTGTTTGCTTTCGGAAACCAAAGAGATTCATGTTGGTTATTTAAGAAAAAATTGAGAACGTATCTAATATAAATAACACCACAAAAAAAAATGTGTGCAATTTAGTAACCATCTTTTTTTCTTAGCAAAAGAATGGAGAAGAAGGAAGCAAAACGTGCATGCGACCAATGTGGGAAATATATATCCATTTCTAACTTGAGAAGACATCGGAAGGATGTGCATGGCAAAGGATCAAGTAAGAGAGAGCTCGATGTTGACGATCAAGCGCCACGAAAGAAGCAGAAGAGTGCCGGCGAAAGTATTCGAAATATTTTAACCGAGGAGACTTTCCGATCTGAAGAAACATCTGATCTAAACAACTTTTTTCGCTCGGTCAAAAGCAAGTTAATTTCGTCTATCACCGAAGCTTTGTTGCAATGCTCGTTGAAAATCCACCTCATCGTTTCCGCCATTTACGAAAACGTAAAAAAAGAGCGAGAAACTTTCCATCATTACACTGGTGTAAAGAGCCTCCACGCCGCCGACGTCGATGAGGTGGATGCCATTTGCAACCAGATGATTGACGCTTTGTTGAACAAGCACGAGACTTTCCAAAAACGTGGATCGGGTTGGACACTTTGCGGTTCGTCTCACACTTTAACTTTGAAGGTGGCACGATACAACCCGATGGGAGCATCCAGCTACATCAATTTGCCCCCGGAAATAGCCAGTAAGAAAGCCATCATCAACATTCAAAATGAGGATAACAGATGCTTTTTGTGGTGCATCATTGCCGATCATCACCCAGCCAATGATGACAAACATCGTTTATACCACTACAACAAGCCAGAATATCTCTCAGAATTTGAAAAACCTATGTCTGGCATTAATTACCCCGTAAATCTACGAGACATTAGTAAATTTGAGGCACAGTACAAGACAGATAAAAACGAAAATATAGCAGTACACATCTTCGGATTAGACAAAAACAACACCATCTACGTTCTCAGACACAGCAACATTAAAAGTAATCGTGTCATCAGATTACTCCTGATCGAAGATGATGATAATTATCATTACTGTCTAATTCAGAATCTTCCAAAATTAACAAGAAGTCAAATTACCACAGATCACCATAAAATTGGAGTATGCGACAGATGCCTGAGTATATTCTACGGTCAAGGAAAAAAGAATGCTGATGAAGAACTCCGAGATCATCATGAAATGTGTAGTAAACATTCGGCTACGACTATCAAAATGCCTTCTCGAGACATGACATTTTCCAACTACACCGCATTACTCTGGCATCCCGTGGTGATATGCGCCGACTTTGAAAGTTTCCAACTTCCACTCGCCACATGCGAACCGAATCCCAGCGTATCGAGCACCACCGAAATTCTACATCACGAAGCCTGCGCTTTTGGATTGATGGTCAACAACACAGGCGATGTTATTTTACATCGTGGCAATGATGCTCCACAAATATTCCTTCAAACCTTGAAGCAGATGGCCATACAATTCGCTCCTCCACTAAGAGAAGACAAAGCAATGGAGCCTCTTACCCAGGAAGAGAAGGAAGCATACGACCTTGCCTCTCAGTGTGGTGTGTGCGAAAGTAACTTCACCCTCGAAAATGTCAAAGTTCGCCACCACAATCATCACACGGGAAAATATGTGGCCCCCCTGTGTAACAACTGTAATCTACAAATCAAAAAACCGAATTTTATTCCAGTATTCATTCACAATTTGGAGGGCTACGACGCCAAAATCTTCATAAAGGAGATGGGGTGCGACGCTCAACCCATTAGCGTCATAGCTCGCACCAACGAGAAATTCATTTCATTCAGCAAGAAGGTGGACGTTGGAAATGGCAATCGCGTAGAAATTCGCTTCTTGGACTCCTACAACTTTCTGTCTTCGAGTTTGGCGACACTCGCGTCTCAACTCACCGACGATGATTTGGTCGCCACCAGGAAATGTTTCGGCGACCAACATTTAGCACTGTTGAGACGCAAGGGTGTTTACCCGTACGAATACATGACGGATGCTTCCAAATTCTCAGAAACATCGTTACCACCGAGAGAAGCATTCTACAGTCGTCTTAGCGACACCTGTTGCAGCGAAGAGGACTACCATCATGCTCAGCTCGTGTGGTCTACATTCTCTTGTCAAACCATGGGTGACTATCACGATCTGTATCTGAAGCTGGATGTTACGCTATTGAGCGACCGTTTTCATCTCCATCGCTCGAGAGGAATGGCAGCATATGGTTTGGACCCCGCTTTCAGCTACACCACACCGGGTTATTCTTGGCAGGCGATGTTAAAATCCACGAAGGTGAAGATAGAACTCATCAAAAACGTCAATCAACTTTTGTTTGTCGAAGAGGCAAAACGTGGTGGAATCGTCCAGTGTCCCCTTCGATACGTCAAGGCCAACAATCCATATGTTGCCGATTTCGATGCAGGGAAGCCGACAAACTTCTTGGCATACTGGGACATGAACAATCTGTATGGTTATGCCATGTCCGAGACTCTGCCTATCGGAGAATACGAATGGATGAGCGAGCAGGAACTTCAAGATTGTTTGGAATGGAGTGAAGATCATAAAAATGGATGTTTCCTGAAAGTAGATTTGGAATATCCTGCATCGCTTCATCGAGAACACCATGGATTTGCGATGGCACCTGTGATGGAATCGACTCCGGAGAAGAAGCTGATGCTCACCTTCAAGAGCAAAGAGAATTACGTGGTGCATTATCGCCTCCTACAATTCTACCTCCAGCATGGATTGGTTTTGAAGCGCGTGCACTCGGGATTGAAGTTTAGACAGACCAGGTGGCTAGCACCCTATATCGACGGCAACACTCAACGTCGAGCATCAGCTTCTTCTTCCGCAGACAAAGACCTATACAAGTTGATGAATAACAGCATCTACGGCAAGAGCATGGAAGATGCGAGGAAAAGAAGAAATATCAACTTGGTCTCCGACCCGAAGAAAATAAACAAGCTCGTCGCTCAGCCCACGTACAAGAACTTCACGATACTGAGCGACACGTTGGTATTGATCGAACGTGCTCTCAGAAACATAACATTCGACAAACCAATCGCCGTGGGAGTCGCAATCCTCGAGTTGTCAAAGCTGGCCATGTACAAGTTTCACTACGACATCATGAAACCGCGCTATGGAGAGGCAATCGAGGTGGCGTACACCGACACGGACAGCTTCGTGTACAACATCCACACCAATGATCTATACGAAGATCTAAAAAGCATAAGCCACCATTTCGACTTCTCGAACTATCCAAAAGATCACGCGCTCTTCGACGACAGCCAGAAAATGACGATCGGGAAGATGAAGGATGAAGTCAACGGCCGCATCATCACAGAGTTTGCGGGTCTTCGAGCGAAAATGTATGCCGTGAAAATCCAGGACGAGACCGAAATAAAAAAAGCAAAAGGGGTGGGGCGTTCGAGCACAAACAAACTGACCGTAGAAGATTACAAGTCGTGCTTGTTCGACAAAAAAATCAAACGCATGACCGAACATCGGATCACGAGCACCATCGACCAGTTGCATACATCCACGATCAACAAAGTGGCGCTTGATCCCCACGACACCAAATTGAGGCTACTCGACTGCAACATCCACACCCGAGAATGGGGATGTCATGACGAGGAAGAAACCTGCTCGCACCATTAGACTTCTGCATCAAAAAAGTACGTATTATTTCTTGCACCACTTTTTTTAAAAAAAAACAATCATTCAGACTAATTTTTGCATTCACACTTTTTTTTTATATTTTTCTATCATTTTTTTTAAAGAAAAATAATCATTCACACTTTTTTTTATATTTTTCTATCGTTTTTTTTAAAAAAAACAATCATTCACACTAATTTTTGCATTTACATTTTTTTATATTTTTCTATCATATTATGTACACTATTTTGAGGATATTTTTTTTTCTTTCAGACGCAGCACCCTACGGAAACTTTTTTACTTCTTACACTTTCTATTCTTAACCAAAATATTTTTCTTCTCTTCAATCATAAAACACACACATTACACACGGAGGTCCTCTGTAGGGAGTTATGGGGGGGGGGGTTAAAAAAGAACCCATGAAACTCTACAAAGGCATGGCTTTGTTAGCCGCGGCCATTAGAACTGCGTTGGGCACCACGCACCCTCGCGAGGTTATAGGGGGCCAGGTATCCTAAAAGACAACATTTATTATTTTGTTTGTTTGTTTGCGTCACAATACAGGCGCGCGCGCGCGTGTGTATAACACATCGTGTTTCCCCCGAGAGAGAGGTTTACAAAAATCACGATATACGGAGTTGGAAAATTACGATATGGCGCATTCGCTCGTTACTGTTGCCAGCCATAAATCTCTCTCTCTCTCTCTCTTCATCTTACACCAACGTTGGCATCTCTATTTTTTTTAGTTGCAAGTAAATTGCCAACACACTCTAGTTAATAAAGCTACATATTATACGCACACACGCACACACATACTATATTACCATCCACCCATCTCTCTCTCTCTTTTACGCCAGTGCCGGCTCTCCTTGTTTAGTATATGTAGGTTGGCAACGCTGATCTTTACTTGAGGGCGGTCAACCGGGTTGATTGCACAAGCAAAATTGCCACCTCCTTGCTTTAGGTTAGGTTAGACCAAAAAAATCTTGGTGATTTTTTTTTTCGAGTGAGGAGTTGGCAACGCTTATCTCCACTTGAGGGCGGTCGACCGGGTTGATTGCACAAGCAAAGTTGCCAGCTCCTTGCTTTAGGTTAGGTTAGAGCAAAAAAGGCTGTGGGTAAGCTGTCGGTTGTTTAACTCTTCCCTTTCTCTTTTTTTTCTTGTAAAAGGCTATGGCAAAAGTACCAGTGGGTTGGCAACCTTGCTTTATGCACTGTAAGGCAAGCCTCAAGCAAAATTGCCACCTCCTTGCTTTAGGTTACGTTAGACCAAGAAAAAAAACCTTGGTGATTTTTTTCGAGTGAGGAGTTGGCAACACTGCGAGAAAATACCTCAAGCAAGGTTGCCACCTCCTTGCTTTAGGTTAGGTTATACCCAAAAACAAAAACCCTGGTGATTTTTTCGAGTGAGGAGTTGGTAACACTGCGAGAAAATGGAGCTCATGCCTTACAAGAGCAAACCATTAAGGCGAGCTCCACCGAGCTCCAATTGGTGTTTGTCAATTCTCTATTTAGGTCTACACGAAAAGTAGGTCAAAGAACCGCTCTAGAACTGAGCTTACAGAAAAATATCGTAAGGGGAGACAGCCTTATAGTAAAATGTCGTAAGGCGAAAAGTAGGTCAAAGGACCGGTCTAGCCTTACAGAAAAATATCGTAAGGGGAGACAGCCTTATAGTAAAATGTCGTAAGGCGAAAAGTAGGTCAAAAGACCGCTCCAGAACGTTGGGTTTCACCTACTGCCACACAATGTTATATGGCCATCTCTTATGTATCTGGTATCTTTACTGTCACTGTATGATCAAACTAGTGTTCGAATTCATGTAAATGTTCCTCCCCCCTTTTTTTCTTCGACATTATGTTTATACCCATTGTACGAGGGTACTCAAAATTGTCATATTAACATTTTACCTCATGGAGTCATTTCGATTGCAATCGATTCCTTTTCATGCTTCATTTTTCATGATTATCACGGTATCATATTTACTATGTACATTAATTAGTGTGTGTAACTTGTTTACCAATCTGTGTCTAGTCAAGATATTATTATATTCTAGTCTTAAACATATTGTTGGTGTGTGCTTATATATATATATATATTTATTGATACTTGTTTGTCTACAGTCACATATTTATGGTTCTTTTATATAGACCACTAATTGTATAGGTGTAGATCAGATGCTCCCAGAAGGTGTTATTGAATGTTGCTATAGTCCATGTGCCTTTTTGTTAAATTTTGCATATTCTAATTGTTCTATATCGGCATATATTTCTTCTTTTGCTACGTGGGGGAGTTTGTGACGTTTTTCCTACGCTTTGCTTACAAAAAAGTATTACGTAATAATTCCGCGTGGAAAAGCGTCACACTTCCTCATTCTTCGTACGCCTTGCGTCTCGTTTGTCTTTGGTTGATTATACTAGTCCCCGCTAGAGGCCTCCACTGACCTCTCGCTCCGCGCTCGCTTCTCGAGCAGACACAAAAAAACGACAGTATCAGTTCCGACTTGGCAGACCTTCGCGAAACTGTCAGCGTGGCTTGGGTCACGAGAGGAAGGCAGGCAGAGAGTATGGTGCTGTGTCGAATTGGAGGTTGGAACATTTTGGAGGAGTTTAATGGAGGTATGTACAGTGTCGATACGTTCTCTTAGTTCTGCGAAGTCCAAGTCGTGAACTGGGTTAGAATCCCGTGTCTTTATCATGATTGAGTCAAAAACTTAAATGAGTAAACTAAGGAAGAACGGGCTTCGAAAGTTTAAATTATTCTAAATAGCAACTAGCACACGTTGGCTAATCAATGTGACACGACTTGTTGAATATATTGTGATACGACAATGAAAATGACGGAACTTGCGACGTTCGCGTAACATTGAAATTTAGCGAGGCGTACGCGTGACAATTCCCATCCATCGTCGCGAATTATTAAATCTTGAAGTAATTAATATTAGGGTGGCACAATACCAAATTAATGTAGTGGGAGCATCAAATGTAAAAAAGGTAGAATTGTATAATTTATTGTGACAAAAGGATAACTGACTAAAGTGAGTAATTTGTTAATTAATTGTAAATATTCGGTTTGATGCCAAGTGGATTTTACAATGAGTACAAGGGAAAGGATTTAATTGTGATTGTAATTCATGTTGCCGTTGACGTTTAAATTTGTAATACATATTCCTGATACGTCATATGACGGGTGGTAGATCGAAAGCAAGATTTGTTAAAGTTACAATTGGAGAGATTTTCTAATGCAATTAAACTGGGTTTGTTCATGATGAAATGTTTCTCATGTTGTTGATAATTGAGATATTAATCGTTTCTTGTTCGAGATTGAATCTAATAAATTTTTGACTCAAGTCTTTAAAATCTGCACACTGTTCTATACATTTTGTTCACGAACCTTCCACACAAGAAAGTGAAGCTGCGAAGTTGCTATTGGTAAGAAAGGAAGTTATGAACTTCATTGAGTAGTATTGATCCTGCAGTTTTTTGTGATTAGTTAGTGCGTATTTTTTGTATTGCAGGATACTTTAAAGAATTGTCAAACCTGAGTGAAATTTTCCACGATATTTTGTGAATGCCATTGCCTATAAATTTATTTTCGTTGATTTAAAGGTGAGACCAGAACGGAGGATTATATTTTTCTTTGTTCTTTGGACACAGCCTTATCATTGGTTCTCCTTTGAGACTGAGGTGGTGGTGATAAACGCCGGCCAATAACCTCAACAACTTGAGACTTGTAACTGTTGGTTGTTGCTTAATTTAAAGCGCGTACATTAATTGATCCCGGACCTGTTACTTCACGCTTCCCATAAGGCTTTATTGCCCCCTTTTTCTAGTACGCGACCAGCACGTTACAAACTGTACACTGAATTGCCCCAGGCCGGTAAAGGCTCAGAACATTCCAGGTGCCTAATTTAATATCCTTATTCCTAACGTAGGTCTTATCCTTGGTCCAGGGTTCATTTCCTTACTTACTGTATACATTTCCGTGTTTTATTTATGAGGTATATATTTTTAATCACAGAGTCACATCACTTCAACTCGCCACCCCATATGAGTTAAAAAAAGAAAAACACCCACACCAGCAATTTTTTGTCCATTCGAACACTGATATGGTGCGATAGCCCAGGTTCTTAAACCAGTGTATGCCACTGATGTTTGACCTTCATGGCATTATAATAGCTATTTTTCGTGATCCACTTGCAACGCTCCACTAACAACACTCGTTCTAGCATTTTCATTCAATGTCTTTCCTGGCAGATTCGGCGTAAAGCTCTATATTCCTTGCTGTCTATCTGGAGGGAAAGCTTGGATCTCTACAGCACGCACGCAAATGCTCTCTCGTACGCCAGCATACGGAGCAGAGGGCTACGGTGATTGGTTCATGTGACCCTTCCTGCCTTCTGTAGCAGACGATAGCGGTAGAATTCCTACCCGGTTCTTCGGGCTCATGCCACTCGTGTTATGTGTACTGACGTAACTTTACCAAACTCAAATATACCACTTCTTAATGGCCACTGCATTGTATAATTTATCGCACAAACAGCGATGTGTATTAAAAACTAAAAGATCAACACAGTCAAATAAGTTGGTGAAGTCCTCGTGGTAGAAATTAAGCCTGCGGCTGCTCTACCACTTAACCCGCAAAACTATTTATTATTATTATTATTTCGTTATTATCTAACTGCTTAATATTGTGTCAATGGAAATGTTTAGCATTCATTTGAAAACTCTTAACATCGAATGGTCTGTGGACAAAATTATTTTAAAATGTTTATCACCATTCTCAAGATGCAATAAACAGTGGTCTGAATTACTAATCGGCACTGTTACGTCAGTAGAGTATACGATAGTTGGATCATCCACCCACCTCCATGTCAGAGTGTTTGCACAGGTCACCAAGACGACAGAGGCTCCCGATTCGAATCCCGCCGTGAGCATGGGTGTTCTTTGATGGTGTCCCTTCTTCAATATAATCACTCATATTCATATTCGCCATTAACCAAAAGTGGTAGAAAAGCGAAGTAAAATAAACCAAATCAATCAGTAGTTGGATCCTCCACAACAATGATGTCTACTGTTGTTCAGAGGTGCTTGTGATTCAGGTAGGTTTTTTAATTACTTGCATCATGCAGAAAGGTATAAACAAAGGTATAAAACACCAGAGTTCAAAACATTTGTGGCATATAGAGGCATCTCATTTTCTAGCTAAAACATGCATTGATGATGCTTTATTGAAAACCCAGCTGACTTGAGGCAAATAAACAATGCCTGTGGCAACTAATACCATAACTAAATTATTAAATAAAAAAGGGCCGACTCTTCCTTCGGACTTGGTATTCCCACTCGAAATGCCCATGCCACGCCACTGGTGTTCTTACCATTTCCTGTAAGTTTTATGCTACACATTTTTAATGCAGGATCTGACAAGGTCTGCCAGGGTCAATATTTCTTAAACCGAGCGGATACATTACGAACTCCCCCTTGCAAAACAATTTCCCAAATTGAAATTGTAATTATTAAAAATTTTAATTGAATCTTCTGCCATTCCCCAAAATTTACAAGGTACTTTTATTACATGAAAAAAAGGTTACATAAAATAATAATGTCGGAACCCTTCACATAAAAAATAACATTGTTTGAACAATATTGAAGCTCAGAGCTTGACTGCAGAAGGAAAGTCTTTTGTTTTCTTTAGCCACACTTTGGAAGAGTCTCTTGTAATCAAAATGCTGACGTTTGATCAACACGCGATAGCAAGTGTTGTTCGCAGGCCCGCGGAGTCAGCGGAAAGTTCAACACATTGTATTGTAACTCGAGACATGATAATGGCTCCTGCGTTTCATATAACAACACGGAGAGATAAATAATGGCATCTTAACAAGTGCTAACTAAGCGCCGAACGTAAGCTGTGAGAAACCTTGAGGCGTTATGTTTGCGGTCTTCCCTCTCGTCAGGACGACAGTTCAAGAGGCAAGAAAGTGACCGTGGTAAACACCAATCTCCGCTTGGATTGCTCGGCATTGAAGCGAATGCACTGAAGCCAATAAAACAAACAACACACTCAGTATTGGCTACCTACAACCACATGATGATAAGAAGATAGTTGAAGATTATATTACAACTTGCCATTGACTTCGTGGCACACAATGTTTAGGATATCGGGAAACATAAGATTCCTCGTTGCACAACATGTGGTGAAGTCAGAAGGCATGGCAATCCAGACACAAGCGAACCCCGGAGTCCTGGGGTACGATGCACTGTTCCGGGAGAGGCACGGTCCTTGACCGAACACAATTGCACTGGGGGGACGGGGTTTGAATCCCGGTGTGGAAAGTTCAGGAATACAGTTCAGCAGATGAAAACACGTTGGCAGTATGCAAGGTGTCCAAGGGTTGCGACGCCTCCGCCACTCCAAGAAGGGGAACATGAAACATGGCCACTGCTGGGGTGAAACTGTGCAGAGGTGGCCTGGCAGGTTGCATATCCACAGGGGTGGGTTCTCAACACATTTGGCACGTTGACTGTACCCAGAAAGTTCCAATATGTCCTTAAGATGCACTGCCTGGCAGGACAGAACAAAAGAGGGAGGAGGGACATGAAAGATGCTCATGTTTCTTCTTAAGGGGGTCAGAGCTGGGGGGGAGGGTGTGGTGTTGTTCTGTACCATTACGTTTCTTCAGTGTTCAGTCTATGTTCCGATCCTTGGATGTCACATGGGGTAGGATTTTCGTTGCTGCCTCGCTGGTCCCAATTGTTGGTAGATAATAGGGAACAGGGGCAGATACGACCAAGGGAATAGGTCGTACTGGTTGCATTGAGTGTCAAAAATCCGTGACAGCAGCAGGGGCATCTTGAGGGGTGAAATCCCTGGCAATTTCAGCTCTCGCATCGGTGACATACACTGCTGGAATCCAAAGGAGGCTGCGGAGCTCCAAAGCCGTCAGGAATGAGGCATTCTTCTTCCATCCTCAAAAGGAATCGCTGGATGACTTGAAATTCTTGTAAGTGGTAGAATTACCGAACAAGGTAGGAAGCAGGTAGGACATTGGAAATAATACATTGCTCTCAGTGAGTGTAGATTTAAAATATTAAAAAAAAATTATAAAATAATGGTCATTTTATAGGCAAGTGAAAATCATGAGTAAAATAAAATAAACTACCCAATAGGAGATATAAATCATAAAACAAAATTGAAATGAAGGAAAAATAAAATAAAAGGCGGAAATTGTATTTTGACGCCTAAACCTTGTAACACTAGTAAAATGAAAATATGACTTGTTGAAAATTAATATATACATGTATATATTGACTAAATTATATAGCCCCTGGCTTCACTAAAAAATATAGAATAATGTGCAAAATGAAACTAAAGTGACGACTACATGGCATTAAATGCCTTTTGTTGGCATATGATCAATATACAATAAAGGAGGGGCAATAAAAAAATAAACTAAAATATCTGGGATTAAATATTGATGGATAAATATGTATATGTCATAAAATATGAAGCCCCTTTGTGTCACATCATGTAACCAACCCAATCCATTAAATATGACATGCCAGAAAGGTGTAACCTGATATAAAATATCAAAGGAAAATGTAAATAAACCCCAAACTAATGTCCTTTCGACTTAATGGCTTATAATGACGAAACTTTTAAACTAATGGTTAAAGTTGCTTAAACGGGAAAACAATGTGATAAAATCATTATTGCTCTGCATTTTATGACGTGTTACGTCAGCAAATTCCTGACGTGTGACATAATAAGCAATTAAGACAAGTTCTTAGCATTGTAATAAAATAAAGGAAGAAAAAGTTAAATAAGGATAAAATATGAAAATTATTAATAATAATTGGAGTTTTTAGTAACACTGTGAATTAAATCCAAGAGATTGCTGTTTGAATCTGTGAGGCTGACTGAAATGTGGCTTGCTTTTAAATGTGTCCTTGCTTACGAGAGCATCCCTAAGGTTCTTTAATCACCAAACATTGCACTTGTATACAAACAGTTGCTAAAAAAATTAGATAACGAAAATAATGTAACGGCCATCGCACTTAGCTTGGTGAACTTTTGCGAAGGAAAAATTTATGTTCGTTGGAGGGCCTGAGCCACAATGAAAATGAAGCAAGTTGATTTATGACGTAGGAAAAGCTAAAACATATAAATGCAAGTATTCTTTATTATACAATTTAGTTAAAGTGGGCATTAAAATAATCAGTAATCCCATAAGTAATTATTTTGCATTCTAAAAGCACGAAGTTGCCTGACTATGAAAGGAAAGTCACGTGAGTTTAAAGTTCAATATGCTGCAAGAATCTTTCCGGTTTTTTCCAAATTCCACTAACAGAAGACAGTAAACAGTACACAGCGTTCTCTATTCCAAACCTAGGACACTACAAATTTGAAGTATTACCCCAGGGTCAAATTACATCCCCTGCAGCAATGAATGGAACATCCAATTAGCATGTAGTGGTATGCCAAGCGACACCTTTACCTATTATATGGATGACCTCTTTACATGGGGACATAGCTTTAATGAAATGCTGGCAACACTGGAGCAGCCGTTTCAGTGTTTACAAAATTCGGGTTTAAAAATCTCCCCAGAGCAATGCCGCTTTGGATTCAGCGAAATTTTAGCCTTGGGCCATATGGTAGGAATCTACGGTGTTAGAATCATCTATTAAAAACTACCACACCCCCACCACCACAAAACAAGTTAAAATATTTTTAGGTTTATGTTCATATGTTCGTAGATATGTTCCATCTTTTTCAGAGAAGGCCCAACCTCTCCAGTCCCTCTTGGGCAAAGGCAAAAACATTGTATGGGGGTGGGGGGAAGACCAAGAAACAGCTTTTACCAACTTAAAACATGCTTTAATAACTGCCCCAGTTTTGATACCTTATGACCCTTCAAAAGAAACACGCATTTACTGTGACGCAAGTCTGAATGCTATTGGTGCTATTTTAACACAGCCAAATGCAAATAATGATTTCCTTCCTGTAGCATATACAAGTAGAACACTCAAAAAAGGGGAAGAAAAATTGTCCATTATGGAACTAGAACTATCAGCAGTTCTTTATGCCCTCAAAACCTTTAGGTTCTATTTAATTGGGAAACACTTCGAACTTTACACAGACAATAAAGCAGTCAGCTAATTGCATACCACCCACAATTTGAGTTTGAAGCTCTCGCGGTGGAGTAGAGAGCTTGATTCATACGATTTCACGGTTGTTCATTGTAGATCTACACAAAACACCCAAATATAAAGTTCACCATGGAGACTGAGAACAACAACAGCCTGCCGTTTCTGGATATTCTCATCAGACGCAAGTCAGACGGATCATCGGGACATAGTGTATACCGAAAACCGAATCACACAGATCTATATCTAAATGCCAATAGTTTTCACCACCCATCTCACCGGGCCGTCTCCATCAGCATCACGGAGCATCTACCAGAGGAAATACAGCATCTTCGCACTGCTTTTAGACAGAATGGGTACTCGGAACACATAATCATTAAAACATTGAAACTAGTACTGTCCAAGAAGACCAGCACATCAGAGAATCCAGACACACTGGGAAATCCTAACACACCAGAGAATCCAGACACTCCAGGGAACCAGGACGAAGCTGACATGAAGTCATCCTGCCATACACCGGAACTCTCTCCAGAATTTTAAGCCGAATACTCAGGAAGCACAAAAGTAGTATTCACAAACCACCACTGAAGATCAGAAGGCTACTACGCAACCCCAAGGATGAATTAGAACTTAAAACATCTGGAGTTTACCGTATTATATGCAAATGCAGTAAAGCATACATTGGGCAGATGGGCAGGACAATAGAACAGCGCTACAAAGAACACCAAAGTTACATTAAGAATTTCCATCCGGAAAAGTCGGGATTAGCGGAAATTCAATCAATGAGGGCCAAAATCCAGATTTTAGCAACACTTAAATTATAGCCAAATCTTCAAACTACTGGAACCGCATCATAAAAGAAGCAATAGCTATTCATGGGGAAAAGGAGAATCTCAATCGCGACACGGGGCTTGAAATGGACCCAGCTTGGCTAGCGATAGTCGACCAGCAGCATGGACGTAGCAGACATAGCACCCAATTGGTCCGCCATCTTCACCAGGATTCCCCCTCCACGAATGTATATACACCGGGTTGACGGTCAGGACTGCACTTCTACCCTGAAAATGAGAGTGATGTTAGCTCTCGAAAGCTTGGAATGTTTTCCGCAACTCACCTGGTCGATAGCCTGAGAGAATCTTTGGAATAGCTATGTAATGAAATAAGTTCACACAATTACATTGACAGTTACAAGTAAAATGAGCCCATACCTTGTTACAAGAAATGTTGGAAATAATGTCCTCCTGTTTCCAGACATTTACGGCATATTTTTTAGGAAACTTTCAAACACGTATCAGTTCCTCTTCTGAAATTGCTTCAGTTTCTCTCCTGATATTTTCTTTCAATTTTTCTAATGTAAAGCTTGGTGGTAGCAAATCTACCATGTTCAACTTACTTAACACTGGATAAATTATTTGAAAGAACACATGACAACTATACCTGCCTCAAAAGTAGTTTGGTATTGACGCTTGAGAAGCACGTGGAAAAATTGGATCTACGTCACTGCGGGAGGGTGGGTTGCTGGCATGCGAGGCAATCAAAATCTTCCAAGTGTTTCACCCAAGCCCTGGTTACCTAACAACAGTAAACGTTTATCTCGAAGTTGCCGCTTATCGGCGATTCTTCCTGCGATCAGTTTTCATGTTGTTAGGAGAGGACGTGTTGTTTGTTTGTTGCTTTACGTTGCTGTGATATTTTAACCGGTCCGTTTGTTTAGTGTGTTATTTTCTTTTACATAATTTTCTGTGTTCTGCTTGAATGTGTCGTGTGCTTGTGTGAAGAATGTCAAGCACAGGAGGCAATACTCGAGATGACAATGTACCAAAGAGGCCATGCACTAAAAGAAAAAGGAATTCCTCTCAAAGGCCAAACGCGGGAGATGGTTTGTTCTGAGCGCAAATAATTTGAGCAAGAGAAAAACAATGGGAGTCCAATCATTTCTATAAATAAAGTTCTGGACAGGACTGCTGCTGCTGTCGGCGTGTCTAAGAACAATCATATGGAAATAAAAATATAATGTGGTAGAAATAAATATATAAATAAATCAATGCGAGGCTTCAAAACTGCAAACCCCAGGAAAGAAGAGGAATATCAGTACACGCGTGACAAATTTAGATACCTTTCAGCAAGATGCTATTCGTCGCCATATTTACTCTTATTATACCAGGAAAGATCATCGCACTGTTGGGAAACTGCATGTTTCGTTGAAAGATTCGGGACTTTTTCAAGGTGGGGAAACATCTTTAAGGACATAAAATATCTGGATTCTCTTACAAAAAAATATAATGGATGCAAAATAAAGTAAAGTATGGAGGCATATGGGGATGTGGAGGTAGGGCTCCACACATTCTCGACCTTGGCCATATTATGGAGGTGATGTGGTTCACTAACCGCCTTTACCCCAGGTACTCACTTGGGCTGAGTCGACCCCGGAGCCGCTCGGGATATTTGAAAAAGTTCCACAAACCACCGCGGGTCTCCCGCGTGAAAGTCAGACGCCCCACCAACTGGACTTTGTGCAATTCAGTTGTGATATAATTGAAAGATTGGCAGACTTTAACGGCGACTTCGGAAGGAAATGATTATTGAAAGTGTATATATTCAATATTTTCAGAATGGATTGAAAAGGTAACCTGTAAACAATGCTCGTTTCGTTAATTCGTTCATGTTGTAAGGGAAATGGAAATGAAGAGAGAGAACAATAACACATTTCATCATTGTTGTTGCATCCAGTTTTCCTCGAAAAACAATAACACATTCCATCATTGTTGTTCCTTTTCCTAACGCATGTTCCTCGACACAGCGTCAGATGGCTGCACTGTGTACCGTACCGTACCATACTGCATCGCATGATATGGCAACACCGTGATGCGTGTTCCTTCAGTTCTCAATACCAAACTAATTTTGCGGCAGGTATACTAATGTAGCAAAGAAGCACTTAATAAGACATGCATTTATAATCCTGAATGCATATGACTAAACGCACAACCATGAAACTAGACAAGTGGCAGAAGTTCGCATTGTTGCCACTTTGAAGCACAACCCCGTGTGTTCAGAGGTTTAAGAGAATAAAATATCTCGTTGCAGAGTTGGTCTTTGTAATCCATGTGATACAAACTGACAGTATTCGTTCGAAAGGTCAGGGATGACACAAAAGTGCCCCGGAGAGAGTTGATTGAGTTAGTGTTTTAAGTCCACTTTATGCATAGAAAAGCTAATCGGGACTAGACCTACAGTTTAAAGTGGGATCCGAACCACTATGTGTCTCCACCGGGAATCGAACCTGGGACCCCTTGATTACAAGGCTACGATGCTACCACTGCACCATCTGGGAGGCCACCTGGGAGAGAGGTCAGTCAGCCTCGAATTAGGCAATGCAGTCTGATTGATGTTGCCACACAGTGTGCAGGAACCAGTTACTTTTGTCCCGCTCTCGCCTTGTTTTCCCACATGTGGTACCAGTGCAATGCTGCCCAGCCATCTATTTTTATGGCCGTGCATTTGAATCATATTTCTTTTGTTTCTATTGCAAAGAAAAAAAGGTGAAAAAAAAATACACAGTAGCTTATAGTATTGCCATGTTTTGTTCCCCTATCACATGAAGGAACTAATCGTAAAAGTGGGAACACTTTTCACAGCTATTCAACATTGCAGCAGGTGTTCAAGTTATGCATGGAGGTCAGTGAGTTGTAACTATGGAGGCGACTAACAAATGTATACTAGTGCTATTTGAATGTTACGTCCGTTATGCTGGAATGTACCATAGCAATTTATTTTTGGATACTCATCATCCAGTATATATTTGTTTGAATTACAATTGGGTTAAGTGAAAAATAATTACATTTATGCATTATGTTTCAGTTTATTTTCAATAATGGAAGATGGACATAAAATCTGTTAAAAAAAAACACCATTGGGTGGAGAAACTCTAGCTGCTTCATATAAATGCTACATAATTTATGAGTTACAATGTTAATACATTTTTTCTACATAGTTTTTACAACTACAGTACAACTCTGTAATCAAATTGTTAAAGCACAATTATAAAACATAATTTGGTGCAAAATATCGAAGTAGAACATCAATCTTAAAAGGAGTGTGTTCTTAATAGCACAAAGAAAACAAAGCATTCAAAATTGAGTAACAAACATTTAAATTTCTTTGGACAGATGAATAGCTACTAGTAATAAATTTACCAAATTTTGCAAGTAGTGGAATAATTACAAAAAAAAATCTATATTACCTTGTAACACAATCTAAGTGCTGTCTATTGCAACAGTTCACATCTTCTATTATCACAGTTTTCTCAGCAAAGACTTAAATATAAAATGTATTGCCTAATAATTCACAGTAACAACTACATAGTATTAAAGATGATGTTTAGGTTATCAATTATAATAAATATTGCAATTTTATTATTTAAATCTTCGTTATATATTTCAATGTTTGGTGTCAACAGTTTAACATGAATGCTAAAATATATAAATATTTATATGTATTTATCTCTGTGTGTGTGTATGTATTTATTCATGTATTCACTGAGTTTTGGCACAAGTTGCAATGAGCACAGACAATCATTAAACACAGTCATTCTTCACCAAAAATATAAAAAGATAGTACATTGTATTTACTTTCAACTGCTTAAGTAGTCTCTATTTCGATTCCAAGTACATCCAGATACAGCTGAGAAAAGCTGTCCAAAAAGCATCAGAAGAAAAATATGCAAAAAGAAGCTTACTTCGGCAAAATCACTCGCTTCTCTTTCACTGTTTGTAAGTAGATATCTCAGGAAAGCCACGAACTTTCACCAAGTACAATCAAATTGAAAACCAAAGTAATAGCATTACAATCAACTTTTAATTTCAACCCTGTTCAGTGCAATCAATTTCACAGTTAGCCGATAATCTTGAATCCTTAAAGCTGTCGATGACAATCTTGTTGCAAACCGGCTGTTTTCATTCTGCTTTCAGCACATCATCTGATAGGACGTGAATGTATTTCTACTTGCAGGTGCCAACAGATCAACTTTACAGCCTGGCATTTATTTCGTTCTGCTTCTCACTGTCACAGTACTCTGCATTACTCTCTTCACCCTTCTGATGACTAGCATGAATTTCTAAATTTGCTTCATTACAATAATCCTGTCATAACCATTTACCTAGACATCTAGGTTGATGGTAGAATAAATGTATTACACAGGGTGTACCAGAAGTGGTAGTGTAAAATCAAACAGTGAAAAGTACACGACAGTGGAAGTAAATAAGTCTCAGTAAACATGGGGCCACAAAGGAACTGTTTGCAAGGTAATTGAGAGTGTATGGTCATGATCTCCCACTGACTTGATTGTGTGTACACTTTGTACACTTGTCTCCTTGCGCACTCCGAGGTTTCCTTCTTTAAAACTCAACGAGAGAAAGAGAGACAGAGAGATAGAGAGAGCGAGAAAGAGAAAGGGAGGGAGGGGGGCAGACTGCATGCTTGGACCAAGAAGCTTACTCTAATCTACGGCACCATGAGCACCTCAGGGAAAATACACAAGGTAGGTAGCCAGGTAGGCCTGCAAGCATTACACCTGCAATCACGTCAGTGGCAGATCGTAACCATGCATTCACAATTATCTTGCAAACGAACCGTTTGTGACCTCATGTTCATTGGACTTTCTCGCTTCTACTATTGTGTACTTTCAGTTTGTGCTATCACTTCTGATACACCCTGTATATGTTTTATCATATATCATCTTGAAATATACAGCAATGTAATATTCTTAAAAGGTTGCTCATATTTCATAACTTCCTGTGTACATCTACAGGAACTGAAGGCGTACATAGTAATAAAATTATTCCTCTGTGATAAACACGATGGCACTCGATCTATTCCCTGCAAATGTTCACCCCTAACAGTTCTCTTGGACTACAGTATTTCAGTTAATATTTAACAGTAACTGTTTACCAATATCAAATTTTACGTTTATTGAGAATGTCTACTGTTACAGTACATGATATTTCAAGTTATGTTTAGTGTGTGCTACACCTCAAAACATTTAAAGTTGCGGAGACGAACTCTACATTTTCTGAACACAGCCATATTGTCTCAGTTCTACTTTCCCATTCTACGAGGGATAGTCGGAAATAAAGTTTCTCGTATGTGTATTTCCAGAAATCATGGAGATTTTGGATTGGTAACACGTTGTGGTTATACAGGCATCATCCTTCCTTTGTTGCTTCCTTGCAGAGGGTGCCAGTGTACTGCTGTGTTGAAGACAGGAAGAATTGAGAAATGTGTGCCCAGCCAGCATGAAGAACAGAGGTGTGTTGCAATCGTGAACAAAGGATGAAATGCGAGCTGCTGTTCACTATGAATGGGCACGTGGGACTTCTGGTATGGAAATTCATAACCAGCTGATGGAAGTGTATGGGCCTCACGTAATGTCAAAGCGAATGGTGTGGCGATGGTGTCAGTAATTTCAAGATGGCCAGGAAAGTGTGATGCGAGACACGGGCGGCCGTCAACAGCCACTAGAGAGGACAACAACACTGAACTTGTTATCGGCCATGAAATGGGATACGACAGTTTTACAAACAGGGTTTCTTGAAATTTGTGAAACAGTAAGACAAGTGGCTGAATATTGTTGGGGACTGCAGAAAAATAGCGTAATGATGCCTCTTTCTGCTCATGGCATGTTCTTTCTCCAGAACAAAACTCTCTGTAGAAGGCAGACTAGGGAAACTTTTTTCCGACTATCTCTTGTAACACACACGAGACCTCTTTGCTAGGTTTTTCTTCTTCTCAGAGGCTGAGATAAGCATGGGGAAATGTACTCAGATAGCCTTCGGGGTGTTGTGCCTGCAGATGTCATAGAGATAAACATAACCTACAGAAGGTGGCAAATACATCCAGGGAAGGAAGGAAGCAAAATAATAGTATGGAGAAATGTGCAGTGTTTGAACAAGCTATGGAAGGCAACAGTGAATGCCACCTGTAGACAATATTGAGGAAAGGTCTAGGTTATTTTGCTGCTAAGTAATTTTGGTGCCACATACTATGATGTCTGGGCATTTTGGTGCTTAACATTTGGTGCCTTTATCTTCACACACCCTTTCACGTCTGACCTCTGGGATTCACTTTCACTTTTCAGTGACTATAAATTCTGAATGTGTTACTTGCTCATGACATACAATAAATATGCAGATAGAGAGCTTGGTACTTCCAACGTTATATATGTCTTGATGGCAAACATATGATAGGATGAAAGTGAGGATGTGCATATTGATTACTTATTGCCAATCATTACTCTGTTTTATGCCATTTTTAAACCTATTTAACATCTACTCAGACTCTTTCATAGCTGTTTTTTAACTCGTGCAAGTAAGGATTTGGTCTTGTGAAAATGGACCTAATCTTTCATACCTTTTTACAATGTTAAAAAAAAAAACACGACAAAATTTCAGTCCTTGTAGGGTGGTTAAAGATAAAGGTACAAAATCCCCATATTGTGTGGCACCCAAAATGTCAGACTCCCGGCAAAAAGTAGTGTCCAATGCATGCATGCCAGATGACATGAGTGCTAAACTGAAACATGTGGGCATCAGATGTTCAAAGACAATGATGTGTTAATCCATCGCAAGCTGACTGACCTAATGATTGAAGTGAATGAAACAGTACAGACTAGTACCTTGGTAAAATTTTAGAGGTCATTTATAATATGTAACATCGCAGGGAATATAGTAGTCTGCATGAGCAAAAGCCCAGCTGGGTTTCAGAGAATATTTTCAGTAAAATATAAGAAACCTTTTTATGTAATTTTTAAAGTTCAAGTCATTAAAAATAAATATTTAAAGAAACACTAGTGAGTCACTTATGCCTGAATTATTGAAGGCATTAAGATGCATAAAGGGATGCAGGGAACAGAACAGTACTTCAAGCCATTACTGTTCCCAGAGCTGGTAGGCTCTTTATAACAACTAACTTTTTCACGTCAACAGAAATTGTGCATAATCCAAACTATTTCTGGGTTGCAAATTGTAAATTCGTTTTTTTTTCCTAAAACATAAAACATACTGTTAGCAATGTTTTGCATCCTTTGTACTATTAATGATTAATATAGAGTTCCAAAAATAGAATTACAATTATTTTCCACCACGAACACGTACATACGCACAACTTTAGATTGTAAGATAACTAAATTTCTTAATCTTTGCATGTATATTTCAAGGAAACTGTAATATTAAAATAAGTAACAATGGGTGACATTGAGGCAAATTGGCCATCACCAAGTTCATTCACTCTGTTTTATGCAATGAAAGGTTCAAGAATTAAAACAAAATGTCGATGAAACAGTCGACAACATCTGCACCAGTATCAGAATAATTCCATTCCTTAAAATAACAAACGATGTACAACAAAAATTAATGGAAATGGTGGGTGCTTAAAATACGTCCGTTCGACTGCTGCAATAACATCAACTTTACAATTCAATCGATAGCTGACGATGCCATCTACAGATGTGTTCCAATATGCCCACTGATTTGTTTATCCAGAGGCCAACATCAGAGTTGTCTTATTTGAAACTGCTCTGTTTTCTCACTGTAAATACCGGATGTTTCAGAAATAATTAAGGGGTTACAAAAATTTATTGCAAGTATTGAACTTGCACAAATGAAACCAGTCGAGAATGATCAAGGAACGCAAACATTTTTTTTGACACCTACAAATGTTCAATGTTTGCACTATGTTTGACTCAGCACACATCGGTACCACAGTCTAGTTCCGAATCACGCCTGACTCTAACCCAGGAGCCATAACTCGATAGTCTAATCACTTCATAAAAAGGGCCCGGTGAAGAAGCTGGAAAGACCTTCCTCCAAGCTACTTACACCAGTAATCTTCAGCGGATGTAAAAAAACAGCTGATACGAATTCTTCCAGAAATCATAGGAAAGATAATGCAAACGCAGCTTTACACTAACAAAACAGGTTTCGAGAAACACAGTCTCATCAACACCTTTAACAATCAAAAAGTTCGAATTCCACATAAATAGCTCGAGAGACCATTTCTCAGCCCAGTTGTTATTAGAAATCTATCGCGTAAACAGTCGTTGACTCTGAATTCTCTAATTTGCAATTGATTCGTAAAGATCTACCACGGAGTTGCGCTATGTGAAGAAGTTTATTTTCAAGACTGTGCTTTGTTTACAGATTCAAGGCGATCTTAAACTACAGGACACCAGAGGTAAACGAACATTCCTTTATCCCCTTTCTTACATTCTCACAACCCTGGCAGACCAGTCAACCACTGAAGTGGTTGTTCTTATTTCACAGGGGCAAGTGTCATTTGTTTGTTTGAGTGTTAACGTTGTTTCTCCAGGGTGTTACCCCAAAGTATACGTGTACCTCTCGCTGCCAATACCTCTAGCCCCAGGGTTTCACATAGCCTGAAGTTCGATCCCCGATAAGAACCCTAAAGTTTTTACACGGATCTTTCCACACTCGCATCAGCATGGGTCTGTCGATAGTCTTATCGCTGCGATGATATGCTCTCTTGTCTCTGCAATATCACTTGGCACCGGTGGGATGAATACCCTGTCTTTGACGAAACCCCACAAAAAGAAGTCACACTGTGTAAGGTCTGGTGAACTGGGACCAAAACATTGAACAAAACACTGTGAGTGATGTGGGTGATTTGAGTGTCTCCTAGCGGCAATGATGTGAACTCTCAGCTTAACAAAACATACACGAACAAACTGTTGGCATTCCTCGTTTGTTCTGCACTGGTTTCATTAACGCAAGTCCAATAGTTTACTTGCAATAAATTTTTGTAACCCCTCAATTATTTATGAAACAACCGGTACTGTTTTCATGTTTCAACTTACTTACAATACTTGTTTATGGAAACCTTATGTCAGGCTATGTAGTACTGCATTTTATGTGATCCTCTCGTGAAAATGGGTTGATAGGAAAAACAAAGTGAAGCAGGACATGTCTAAATGATCTTGTGACAAAAATGGTACAATTTATGTATATTGCATTTCAATAACATGGGATACTGATGTGGGGATATGCTTGGGCTGTTGGGTTGGAGATTGCCAGAGTTAAGAGGACTCCTCTTATAAACTCACCTCAGACAAAAAGGGGCATGTATATTAAAAATCAATAAATCATTTCTCATTTCATTCATCATATATAATATCAACCATTTTGTGATGGCAGGAATGATTATCACAAATTTCATTTTTTGCAAAATATCAATCTCAAGTTTATGTACATAAAATCATTTCAATAATCAACTCATAATATATACATTACTTCACTTCACTCCATGGACACATGCCTTCATATGAAGGTGATTAGTTTGAGACTATAAGAAGACTGTAAGAGTCAGTCAGTGGAAAACAGGCCATCCCGCCTACTAGCATCTTCCACCACTAGGAAATGCACGACTGCTCGCTGCTCTTCCTCACCAGCCTCCAAGATGTGCCAGACGACAAGTCCCTGCACATCTGCACTTCACACGGATCACACTCAAATTGCTTCAAACAAGCCTGCGAGGCAACTGCCATCTACCGGATGACAACGGAACTCCATTTCGATGGCATGAGTTTTGTGGAGCCGTGGCATCTACACGCTGAGATATAAGAGGTGTCTGTTTCCCACCAACTGACCCTCATAAATAACTAAGGAACTTTCAATACTTATTCACAAGTATATCTTTGTTTCACTTCTCCTAGATACTTAAACCTACTATCAGCAGTTCCCTGCTTTGCTTTTGAACTCTCATCATATGCACAGAAGGATGGCTGGAAGTTGCAACGTAAACAGCATTCATAGAAAACACAATAAATGGATAAAGCACATGCTAGTCATCACCAGGAGGGGGATATTCCGGCTGACAGTTCAAAGTTACAGAAGAATGTTGCCAGGTCTTCTAAAATGCATCGACATACATGCTCAACATAGAGACATACAAAAACCATTAGACCACAACATGTATGATTTCATAAAATACCTCAAAAAGATTGATTACAAGGAGTAACTAAATAAAGTGCAATGTTCTGTATCATTTTTCCCCTCAAAAGAAAAATATATGTAGAAAATACACTAAAATCTTACACAAGTTTCAACAGTCATATCTGTATGACTAGCAGTAACTCAAAAAACTCCCACATTATGGGAGCTGTGTTACCTGATCACTTCATTCACGAAAGGCAACAATTGTGAGTCACACCACTCGCTAACTCTCTTCCACCTACACTGCCAGATACACAATCACCACGCACTCAGGACTGTATGCTTGTTGAATTGCTTGACGAACTCATTTTATTTGCAGGTACATCTTCTGAAAGAAACCAAATGCTGCCACTATTAAATCTTTCCAGATTGACCACTTAAGCACAGGCATATTGGAATTGATTGATTGATTGAATTAAAATTGTTGAGTACGTCTGCACATATAGCAATTTTGCACCCTTGAATGTATGCGGGGAAATATCCCTTTATGTAAAAATATTGTTTAAAAATTAAAAACAAGGAGTGTAAAAAGCCAATTGAGAAAAATTAAAAGTGCAAAGCTGCAAAGGGACCTGCACAAGACAAACACAACACATTAAAAAGTAAGAATGAACTAAAACCTCGATCAGATACAGTGGAAGTACAGCGCATAGAATAACGTAGTGAGGAAAACGGCATGCTTCTGCACTCTCTGGATGGTTCCACTCGAAAATGATCTGCTAGAGGCGCTGGTGTTGACCCCGGTGCTTGGTGTTCGGCTGCTTATAATGGAAGTAAATGGAGTTTTCGCTGCAACGTCTGATTCTTTTACATGAAGCATTTCTATGAATGTGATAATTGCTATGATATTTGGTACAGTGGTCGCGAAGATATTAACGAACATTCTAGACAGTCGACCACGTCCTGTTATCGTCATACTTTCGTTAATAATACGGGAGAAAAATACGCGTGGAATGCTCTTGGCAACTACATTTTTGTGTATGAATTAGGTTCGTTATTATTATCATCATCATTTCTTTTAAAGATATACACACTGAAGCATTTGTATTTTTTATATTTACTGTCTCTTTTCTTCCGCTTTAAACTAATCACGGCGATGATGATAATGATGATGATTCCATGAAACGACAAGGGGAACCCCACAAAACTTTCTTAGTGCCATCCACATGATTGTAAGGCAACTTTCAAACCAATGGGACAAGCGACACGGGATGTTCACACTGTCACACTAGTGACACACACTTCCAGACTGTAAAATAGCATTCATTGCACATGAGGGTCCAAACAGCAAACGACACGTTTATATGGCGCATTCGCGTGCTACTTGTTACTTCGGCCGGAAAGCTCCTTAAAGGAAGGGTGCTGAGACTGAAGCGATGCGCTACAGGGGGAGTTCCCAACTAAGTGACAAGCGACATGGTGCCTTCAGTCTATTAGCAAGCGTTGCTTGCGAACAACAGATAGGCGACACGATAAACCACACATTACAACTACAGATCTAGGCGACACGATAAGCAACACGTGTCGCTTTGTCGCTTCTGCGTCGCTCAAACTGGGCCATTTCCTCAATAGCTTGCAACATGTTGCTGTGGTTTGTTGTTCGCGCATACGCGATGCAATGAGTGTCTTGCTTTAGTGAGATTGTGCACCAAAGCGACAAGCGGCACGCGACACTTATCGCTTGAGGATTTCACCAACCGAACGCTGGCCTGTGCTTCCCGTCATGCCGCTAAGATGTGAAATGTTGCTCTTGATTGGCTCGTTTCCAAGCAACATGTGTCGCTTTGGTGTGAAAGTTGCCTTGGACCGAAGGACCCATGTCGCTTTGGTGTGAAATCCTCGTATCATTTGTTGCGTGTCGCTTTGGTGTAAAATCTCCTTGAGGAAACGGTGCAGTCAGAGCTTGTGTCCCTAAGGTTCGAAAGGCTGCATTGATTTCCGACTGCTCGCTTTCAAGCGACATTTGTGGTTTGTCGCCTCGGTATGAAATATCTATCAGGATACTATTTATATTCTAATAACATAGAAAAATAAACTCTAATACACAGTCCAAGACCTGACGTCCGGAATCACATTGCGATGTTTCTTCTTGTGTTACGCATGCTATTTATTTATTCATTTTATTTTACTTTTCTTTCCAAATTAATGCCATTTCGTGACTGCAAATCACTCCACAAATATAACTGTTTCCATCAATTCATTTACCGCCTTTCTAGAGAAACAAATCTACACAATATATTCCAAAAACTAACTAAGCCGCATTACTTTCATAACAAAATTAGCACCTGGGTCGATCGCACTGCCATCTACTTGTCATCGTCTCGGGGAACCAGTTTCTTGGGTCATTTTCCACACTACGTTATTCAAGGCGCTGTAGTGGAAGAGTCCGGCTCTTTGCAAAAAAAGCTAAATATATTTGATAGAACTCTGTTTTCATCTCCCAACAGCAAGGTGTCTACCAAAATAACAAATCCAAAATTCTTTCCCTTTTCTTGACCTTTTTTTAAAATTTTTCTTAACATTTATTTAATCGCCCTCTACTTAGGTATGGAAATTAAGAAAATAGATAATTTGATTCAATAAAAAAAAACCCTACCATAAGGACAGTCAAGATTAAAACTGAAGTTGTACTTTAATAAGAGATTAGACATTTCCATAATTATTAATGCATGTAAAAATTAATGCTTCAGACTTCATCCTGGATGGGGAATGGCTACATTACTTTCTTTAATATTTTTTACAAAACTTAGAGCATACAAGAAACAGAGTGAACAAATCTTAACCACAACTCAATACAATTTTAGATTTCCAAACATTCCATTTTATCAAATCCCAGTACAGGTAAATAAATGTAAATAAAAACAATGTAAATTCACTATTCTGTAAAACATAGCAAATATTCTTGACCACAAGCATAATTTCTTGACTTTTTCTTGACCTACCTGTTGTCTTGACATTCTTGACTGGTAGGTAGACATCCTGAACAGGGATGACAAACAATATCTTGCAGAACATCTGATTTTTTAGCAATACATATGAATTTAGCAATCCTAAAGTTGTGGCATCATCTATAAAACAGCTACATGTGCAATTTTCTCGATGAGAGGGATGGGATGAGGAATGCCATGCACCTATGCTGGGCTTAATACTGTAAAGCTTGTTCCCGGTGAGCGCATCCCACTCTTCCTGCCAAGTGTCAAGAAGGCAACCACGAAACACAGTCTGCAGGTTGTCGGCTGGCAGAAGGTGGATGATAACAGATCTTGGTGGCAGCATTGGCTGCTTCGTTTCCCTATGTGCCCACGTGACTAGGGACCAGCAGAAGCAGACATCAGCACTGGCAGATAAGGCCACAAGCTGTCAAAAGATACACTGCACTACCAGATGCTGGGAATTCAGCGATTCCAGACTTTCACTAATCGAATCACTTCAGACAAGAACTTTCTTTAGAACATCAACGTCAGCAAAGTCCAGTGCTTTGAGGATGGCATAAAACTTTGCCATATAGATGGAACAGGCAGGATGTAGCGAGTAACTGGAACTTTGAGAGGTTGAAAAAGGTGCAACCAACTGATTTGACTGACTTGGACCCATCCCTATAAAACACGTTGAAATCAGGGAATACTGTGTGCAAAGCTCTAAAAACTCTGCTGGTATTTGACCATTGGTATTGTTGCCTTTGGAAGGGCAGTTTAAGACATGTCAATGAAAGGTGCAGGAAACTTAAATTAAATGGTATGGTAAAGTAAAAAGGTAAAGTGCTCCCCTGTGCTTAGCACCACGCCATGAAGGCATATAGGGGGTGTGGGGGTAACGCCCCACACTTTCTTGATCCAGTCATTAGTGGGGGTTATGTGATCAGCATCACACCCCTGACTGCCTTTACCCCCCAGGGTTTCCCCCAGGTACCCATGTCATTCGATGCTGGGTGGGCGCCGGGGCCGCTTCCGTTAGAAAAGTTCCCGGATTTGAACCGGCCGGGGATCGAACCCGGGACCTTTAGCTTGGTAGTCAGACGCGTTACCGACTGAGTATGGTATATATATATATATATATATTATACTATTTAAAATAGTGTGGAGTTTACATTTACCATTTCACATGCTCAGACTCGAAATACATCTACAAACACATGTCACAAATGTTACGGAATACACTAATTTATGAAAAATTGTTAATTGTATAAAAATTTCAAATCTTTTCTTGCAATAATCTTCTGCCTTATCAGATAGATTGTTCTGCAAAGAACACTAACAAACTAAACGGATTGAGAGAATTCTGTTTTAATTTCCTCTCAGCTTTCTTTTCTATTCCTTTCTCAATAAAAATAAAAGCTAAACTGTGAAAAACTTGCCTCGGGCATTTGTAAATGGATGAAGTCATTTGGATTGCAATTTTTCACGTCTATGGGGAAAAATTCATGTAGAAACCACACAAAATTTTCAGCGAGTAGCCACCCTGAATTATATCCTATGGTGTGGGCAGCGCTCACACATATACCAGTGAAGGGTATTATGAGATTCATTATCATTGTGCAAGAATAATTATTCCGACTTTTATTTGTTAGAACATTGACAAGGGCGAGTGTGATGATTAAAAATATAACCTTAAGTTTACAATAGCATCATTTCTGTGTTAGAAAAATTTAGTTTTCCATACAAATTTGTCTGATTTATCTTATGTAGAACTTCTAATGAACTTAAAAATTTGTACCTGGAGAAGAAGATGCAAACGATGTTACTGGAACTGAGACAGGCTTCTCTGTGCTGCTGCTGGGAGGGAAGAAGGTATCTGGTAGCGACTGTGTTTGATGGAGCCTATGGCTAATTTTTTCTACAAGATCCCTCGTCTCTGTTTCATTCCTTCGCAGTTCATCATACTGAGTTTCCAACTGGGTCAATTGGAGATGCAGATCATTCACCTGAGCACTCGTGCCTTCAAGCTGGAAATAAGTTAACAGAATATCATGACCAGGGAATGTATTAATATGTATTAAAAAAAATGTAATATATGTAAATATACATGTAAATTCACTATAACTTTGTAATGAACAGATATATTTCAGTAAAATAAAGTTTGTACTGCCCAGCAGTCCTTAAAGTTTTACTTGGCAACACTGCACGTTGAGAGGATCACGTGGCTCTGAGCGATCAGGTGCTTTCAAGATGACATTAATTCAGGAGGCAGGTGGATTGGCTGCAGAGTATCCACATCATGACCCGCAAAGTTGACAGACTTTGGCTATGGGGATATGTCAAGACGGAAGTGTACGCGGAAAAGCCAAGAGATCTGGATGGCATCAAAACAAAGATATCTGCAGTCATCACAGGCATTTCAGATTTAGAACAAGATTGCAGGAATGCATTGATGTGAATAGTGTCCTGTTGGAGATGTGGCGATGAAGACGACAGACATGCAGTGTTGCCAGGTAAAACTTTAAAGACTGCTGTGAAGTACAAACTTTATTTCACTGAAATATCTCTGTTCATTACAACTTTATTTCACTGAAATATCTCTGTTCATTACAAAGTTATAGTGAATTTAAATGTGGGAAGGACTTTTGCTGTATGATGGTGTTTTATCAAATTCTGACTAAGAAACCTGTTTATGCTGAGAAAGACAAAGAAAAACGATTTCACACTTTTCCAAGGGAAATCATAGGATCTTGGCAGCCGTCACACTGGTGCCAACAAGTGTCTGATCAGATAAAGCACATTCTAGGTGTGACTCATTTTATGTTTCCTTTTGTCTTCCATTTGAGTTCTGTGACTTGCACAGTTGCAAATCTCTCTGTTTTTCCTCCCTTCCCTTTGCCTGACAGTAACAACAATTATACGAGGGCTAGTCAAAAAAGAGTGAGAATGAATGTTTTTTATATCACACAGTGAACATGCAGTGGTGAAACAGATTTGTGTGAGAAGAACGTCTCTCGTGAAATCGGCAGATAAAATTGCAAGCGCGTATGTGCATGTGTCTGACAACACTACACAAACAAAACACGAATGGTCAGAAGTTGCATACGGAAAATGGAGTTGGGTCGTGAGGAGCAGAAAGCAGCTTTAAAATTTTGCGTCCATCTGCAGAAATCCACCACGGAAGCATACAAAATGTTGCAGCAGGCATAGAGCGAAGATATCCTTCCACAATCAACCGCATTTCGGTGATTCAAACAGTTTAAGGAAGGCCGTGTTTCGACCTCAAAGCAGATAGGTCCAGGTGCTCCGGTCACCGCAGCGAACGAGATCATGGTTAACACAGCTGCCGTCATTGTTCGGGAAGATTGCCGAATAACAATAGATGAAGTGGCGAACATGTTACACATTTCCCATGGTAGTGCGTTCACCATTCTGCACGATCGCTTGCACATGAGATGTGTATGTGCAAGATGGGTGCCGAGATTGCTAACGCCTGAACAGAAGCAGGTGAGAGTGGAGGTGTGTTGGGAGCTTCAGCATCTGGTAGCGGAGCATAGCGAGGCCTACCTGAATTCCATCATAACTTGTGATGAGAGTTGGCTTCACCACTATGATACCGAAAGCAAACATGCGAGCACAGTCTGGAAATCGCCCAGTTCTCCGACGCCAAAGAAAGCCAAAGCTGTTCTGTCGGCGAATAAGGTAATGGTGATTTCCTTCTTCGACTACCGTGGAATGGTCTGCCAACATGAAGTGCCCCTCGCATACCATGGTTACTGGGCTGTATTACGTGACAGTTTTTGAAGACCCTGGCTGAACACATCTGTCGAAAATGCCCTGAGCTGCATCCATCTGGTTCGCGCCTACACCAGGATAATGCACACCCTCACGTTTCCAACGTTGTTGCCCAATATCTGGCATGACAAAACATTGAATGTGTCCTGCACCCTCTATACAGCCTGAATCTTGCTTTGTATAACATTTTTTGTTCCCTCCTCTGAAATCGAAGCTGCAGGGCATGTGTTTCGACTCATCAAAGGCCGTTCTGAAGGAGACGGAGGCGGTTCTGAAGAGGATGTCAAAATACGGGTTCCAGCACGTCTTCCAGGACTGGTAGACACGTTGGGCCAAGTGTATACATCTTGATGGAGACTTCTTTGAAAAAGACCATATCAACCTGGACCCTACATAATGCATTTCGTAAGTAAAAAAATCATTCTCATTCTTTTTTTGACTAGCCGTCGTAATTCCTAAGAAGTTTGTAATTAACCCATTAACACCCGAATTATTCTATCTTCATTTATTATATTTTCCCTCTTTTGTTCCCACCAAAAAAGGCCTACTTGATTGGCTATATGCTTTTAATGTGTTCACAACTGTTGACACCAACTTCATAGATATCCATGTGCCTTCAAGTAGGGTTGTTAAAGGCCCAGCAACCCGTACATTCTAACTGGTTCTGTAACAGGACCGGAACCTTTTTTCTCGCACAATTTAAATTCCATCCAAGTTGTGTTTCGTTTCACTTCAATATGGAACATGGACCCTACTTAAACTGGTGTGGAAAAAAAAAAGTTCCTGGACCGTACTTAAAATGATCCGGAAGAAAAGTTCCTGGACCGAATTGAAATACTTTAAAGATAAAAAGGTTCTTTACGGTCCAGAACCCATTTATGCTTGATGATTTTCTCTTCGGGATGGGAATTGAAATTACTTACAATTCTTGGATCTTGAACAACCCCGGGATTGTTAAAGATCCATGAACGAATACATTCTAATGGGTTCCATTGGGTTCCGTAACAGGACCAGAACTTTTTTTCTCGCACAATTTAAATTCAGTTCAAGTTGCGTATTGCGTCATTTCAATATGGAACTTGGACCCTATTTAAACTGATCCGGAAAAAGATTCCTGGACCGTATTTAAATTCATCTGCAGAAAAGGCTCCTGGACCGTATTTAAATTAATTCGGAAAAAAGGTTCCTGAACCTATACAGATGAAAAGGTTCATTACAGTCCAGAACCCATTTACACTTGCTGATTTTCTCTCCTGGACCAGAATTGAATTTACTTACAATTCCTGGACCTTTAACAACCATGCCTTCAAGTTCACTATCTCTTTCACATGATAAATAAGTACGAGGTTGTACCAACATGATAGAATTAGTTGAACTATAGTCATTAAAGAATATAAAAACATGGCATCCTTACATACCTTTTGTGATAATTGACTAACATTTCCTAGAATAGATAATTGAGCTGTTAATTTTACACGTCCTTCTTCTAAAGTTGTTACTCTAGCACTGACATTTTGTGTCATTTCTTGCAAGCCTTCTATGGATTTCTGAAAGAAAACAAAAACACATTGAATAAATAAAGATGAATAATGGTGACAAACAAGAAAAAGCATGCCAACATCTAATGAAGTATACATGATACTATGCTCACTGACAACTCAACTTGCATTTCACTGTCATGTGAAAATAAATGTAGAAATCTGATTGGTGCATGTATAGAAATCCAGATTGCTGCTGCAGATAGGCAATTCGGTGTTACAATGGTAAATAAAAAAAAAGTGCAGCAAACGTGTAGGAACGACAAATTGCTGATTAGATGACAGGTTCAAGGAGCATGATGCTGACCACCAGTTCCAAAGAAGAAAAACAATGGGCCTTTCCTGCCACCTCACCCACGAAAACCATAGCATAAACTGTGCCAAAATAGTTATCCAAGCAGAATCCATGCTAGAAAGGCTTTCAAAAGAAACCTTTGCATTAGTGACCACTCCTGCCGACCTCAACACCAACCCTGGGGCTCTCAATAAAACCTGGGTACCCACCATCAGAACACATTCCCCCTCTTGACAAAAATCAAGCGCATGCCTTAAGCGCCTGTAAAAAAGCCCACCTGTGCATGTGAACAAAAACGAATGCCTTCCCAGGGATGCAGACGAGACTGGTAACCAACAACTCCAAAATCCCAATGTGTGGCAAAAGAAGGAAGTGCTACACCCACGCTGCTACAGCAGTAAGTGAAAAGTCCCACATCAACTAGCACCGCCACGAACACAGCAGGAGAAAAAGGAACCATGCCACCAACGGCAAGACTTTAAGCCTGACGAAGCCACGAGACAGGTGGTGAAATCGATAGCGAACAAAAAGTGCATGGAAAAATGAAATGTGAACTCATTAGAATGAACAACAATGTGTTATTTTACATTTGACGTTTTCGTCAAAAACGAAATATGCATGCCCCTACCGATAACAGATGGCACTTTATGACATTTGTGCATATTACACGGGTGGTTTTATAGCAAATACAAACACACATATGCAAAGATCTATTTGGTTTCATCGTTTAACCCTCTCTCTATCATGGTCACATTCTTGCTTCTTATTTGCCATACACCATTGTCATGTATATGGTTTCATTTCACTTGGGACTCTTCAATGTTGCCAAAATAACATTTGAAACAACCAGGAGCCAATGCCTGAACCCTCATTCTCTATTGTTGACAACAATTGTATCTCAAATGTTTTTCAATAGCCAAAGCAAAAAGTTGGGAGGTGTAAAAAAATATTGTTATAGGATTGATAGAAAACTTGTAATTAATGCAATTGGAAGGTATAGAAAAAGTCGTAAATATATTTGTTTGACGTCGCTTTGGACTTTTGTCAGTTACTCACAAGATTTCACTATATGTTGATAAATGGTCTGAAATATGAAAATAATATGTAAAAATAACAAAAGCCAATATATGTACAAATATGGAAAATAAAAACTGTTTTTTTTTTTCAAGTCTACATGCCATGATGCGCAAAGATTATCCAAAATATTAGGTGCATCCAGAAAGTAAGTTTCCTGCACAAAAAGGAAACATTATTGCATTCAATGATTTATTGCCACAGATACAGCACTTGTCCAGTTACTTGTCAACATAATTCCCGCCAGAATTCAGGCACTTGTCATAGCGTGGGACCAACTTCTGTATACCTGCGTCATAGAAGTCCGCCGCCTGGGCACCGAACCACTGTGTGACAGCTGTCTGAACCTCTTCGTCGCTGTGAAAATGTTGAATGGACAGGAACTTTTTCAGGTTCCTTGAACAAGTGGTAATCACTGGGAGCGAGATCCAGGCTGTACGATGTATGATCGAACACCTCCCAACCGAACCTGTCCAGAAGAGCTGCAGTGCACCCAGCCATACACGGCTTCACATTGTCGTGCAGCAAAATCACCCCAGCACTGAGCTTACCATGTCACTTATTCTGAATGGCTCGTCGCAATGTCCCCAGTGTTTCACAGTAACGGTTAGCGTTCACAGTCTCACCTCTGGGCAGAAACTCTATGAGCATAATGCCTTGTCTGTCCCAGAACACCATTCACATAACTTTTCGCACCGACACAGTCTGTTTGAACTTCGTCCTGCATGGAGATGGAGATCTACTGTGACGCCAATGCATGGACTGCTGCTTGCTTTCTGGGATGCTGTATGTAACCCACGTTTCATACCCTGTGATGATCCGGTTGAGAAAATCATCATCATCATGGTAACGCTGCAGAAATGTCAGCGCCGTGCCCATGTATTTTCCTTTGTGTTCGGGCATCAGTTGTTTCGGCACCCACCGGGCACATAATTTCCGGAACAAGAGGCGCTTGGTAACAATGTCGTGCAACAACGACCAAGAAATCGGCGGGAAATTGCTGAGTTCCGTGATCGTGACGCGACGATCCTTTAATATGCGCTGCTGCACCTGCTCCACAAGCTCGTCCATAACAGCCAATGGCCGCCCACTGCACTTGTCATCATGCACATTTTGCCAGCCTTCAGTAAATGTCTTGCACCAACGATGCACCATCTGCTTGCTCAAGACGTCTGGCCCATACACCTGGCACAGCTAACGATGAATTTCAATCGGCTGTATGTTTTGTGCGTTCAAGAACTTGATCTCCGAACAAATCTCGCACGTGGCGGGAGATGGAATAAGAGCCGCCATGTTTCTTTGCTGCCGCGATGTTACTGGGGACTTTCTGGAAGTGTCTTCTAGGATATTCACTAGCCAGAGCATGTGCCTCTCACGCATGTGCAAAACCAGTTTCAATATGCATGGCCTGCCACCTGTAAGCGAGTGGGAAACTTACTTTCTGGATGCACCTAATATAACTGATTTCAGCTTCATACATAAATATGTATTTACATATAATAGACCAGTCAAATTAGACAAAAAGATGGCAATCGAGGGAAAAAAATCCAAGAGTTTTGAAAATTGGTATGGTTGTTCGTTGGTACCTACAGTACAACATACTAAAAGTCCTGGAGGGTGGGGGGCGAGCGGGGTGTGGAGGATCTGTTTAAAGGTGACTTTTCTTCGTTTTTTGCTTATATCTCCGTAACTATCAACCCTACGGAAAATGTATCCACATACAAAATTCAAGTAGACAAAATTTTCTACAAAAAAGGTCCTATGCATTTATCTCGTAGGAGGGATACTTTCAAAGTTGTAGGGTAGACAAAACATAGGCATTTTAAAAAAAAAGCCTTTATTGGCATTTCATAAGTAAATTTACAGAAAATGTATATTTGAATGAAATTGTGACAATTACCGAGCACCATATTTATATTATACATTAAACTTTAAGTAAAATCAAATTGTTTTTGTGGAAACTCATTGGTCTGGGTCTTCGGCTACATCTTCATCGAACTACTCCTCTTCTGGTGGAGGGCTATTTGTGCAGCTTCCCTCACAATTGCCACAGACTGAATTGCATGTTATCCCAGCCTTACGACATCCGCATCGTACCCCACAACCAGCTGTACATTTGCAAAATATGGTTTTCATGATTGAGTCAGGAGCTGCAGGGTCATTGGTCTTGATAGGTTCGAGGGTTCCATCCATGCCTCGTTTCCATCCCCAGACCTCAGGTGTCAGCTGGTTGTCCAACCATATTTGCACTTGTAGAAAGACATGCATGATGCTGAGCAGAGCCTCTTGTTGGTGGCAAAGAAGCAAGGTCTGGCTTCAGCTTGTTAGGAGATCTTAAGAAAGAGGAGTACCTATGGTTGTTCAAGTCTGTTTGACGAGCATTGTACATTTTTAGAAACATCCACTCACCCGCTTGTGAAACCGCCTCAGGTGTCGATGAGTGCAAATGTACAGCTGGTTGTGGGGTACGATGCGGATATCGTAAGGCTGGGATAACATGCACTTCAGTCTGTGGCAATTGTGAGGGAAGCTGCACAAATAGCCCTCCACCAGAAGAGGAGTAGTTCGATGAAGATGTAGCCGAAGACCCAGACCAATGAGTTTCCACAAAAACAATTTGATTTTACTTAAAGTTTAATGTATAATATAAATATGGTGCTCGGTAATTGTCACAATTTCATTCAAATATACATTTTCTGTAAATTTACTTATGAAATGCCAATAAAGGCTTTTTTTTAAAAAAAATGCCTATGTTTTGTCTACCCTACAACTTTGAAAGTATCCCTCCTATACGAGAAAAATGCATAGGATCTTCCACTATTGGAATCAGTGTTGTAGGTCATTTTCTGATACTGTGTTCAAGAGTTGCATCGTCCTGGTTTTCACTGCATGCAGACTTGAACTAGGTTCCTTTTAGTGCAGACTTGACTTTTGGGATGAGAAAAAGTCGCACAGGGCTAGGACTGGCACGTAGATTAAGTTCCAATACTGGAATGTTGTTTTTCGCCAAAACCTTTTCACAGATAATGCATTGTGCGTTGACGTGTTGTCCTGATGAAGAATCCATGACTCATTCCTCCACATGTCTGTTCTCTTTCTTCTCACTCATTCACGGAGGGTCTCCCAAAACATTCTTATTATACACCTGATTGACAGTCTGAACAATTTTAGTGACTTTCTCGACATTATCTTGAGTTTCCGAAGTGCATAGGTGCTATGATGGTGGATAGTCCCCGTTTTCCCTATGCTCCTTAAACCACTCAAAAAACTTGCATCCAAGATAAATACTTCTCTATAAATTTCTGTCTGTCAACAAATTGTTAGTTTCCATGGTGGATTTCCCACGTTTTGTGATAAATTTGATATTAACACGTTGTTCCACTTTCGGACTTAACATGATTCCGAAGGAGCTCAGATGCACGGTTCACTTCTAACACAGGCTACACCTAGACTGCTCCATGCATGTGCGCGAAAGTTTGCATGCAGGCAGAAAATAGTCCACAGAACAATGTCCTACCCAGTTCTTTGTTATCAACATGACTTGAAATGAATAAGAAAATCGATATTGAAACTTGATTGCCACACCTCGTATTAAGTAAACAAATGTCAATGTCAAAATTGATTCTATTTTTACAAGATTCAAACTTTCAAAACTACATACAAAATATTTTAAAATAAACAGTACAAACATCACATGAAACTAAATACTTAAGAGATTTCAAATCTCACATGAGTTTCTTAAATGGCATACAGGGCTGATAGATAGTTGTGGATAAAGTTGAACTTACATGGTGCTTGTCCACATCCTCTTTTGCCCATTGTAACTTCTTATTTAGTGTTTCATTAGTTCTTGCTAATGCTTCTGAAATTTGGTTCATTTCAATTTTTAATGTTTCTCTCTCTGCGTTACCCTGCTCTGTTACAATGGTTGGCTGTTGTGACACATTCACTAGCTTATTAACTGTTTCCTGGAAGAGAAGGTAAGAGTTAATCATCACGTACAAGAAATTATTAAATACAGGGTGTCCAGATTGTAACTGACAGTTTTTAAATAGTTATTACATTTCAACAAACCGAGCTTTTTGTTAACAAAGCATTGCAAAACAATAATACATTTGTGAGTTTGGTTTAGCAAATTTTCATACATGTACAACTAGTGGTGGTGGTGCTAGTGTTGCTCAAACAAAAATGCCGTCTGTACAAGATCGGTAGCATAGCCCACGGAAGTCAATACGAGAGGCGAGCAGACAGCTAGGAATTCCAAGGTCCACTGTTCATGAAGTCGTGCACAAAAGGTTACATTTGTACGTATACAAAGTGCAGTTGTTGCACAAAATTAAGCCAGATGATAAGCCGAAAAGACATTCATTTGCCATTGGCATTATGCAGAAGATTTATGTTACCCATCCGACTTCATTCTTTGAGAGTACATCAAAGACATGGTATATTCTGGCCAAAAGATCTACAAGAACTGCAGGACTTCTCAGATGCTGCACAACACATGGAGGGAGATTGAAAACAGGCTGGACATTCTCTGTGCAACAAACGGAGCTCATGTTGAGCTACACTGAGCTGAAACGGTTTTCAATAAAATTTGGCAAGTTTGCTTTCAAAATGTATGTTTTTGTTTCTAGCTACTGCTTACCATATTAAAATAACACACTTTTAAAAACTGACAGCCTCACTCCGGACACCTTGTATTACTAATAAAAAAAAATCCCGTGTTCACATTTTGCCTACACTAACTTTAGTATACAGAGGACAAAGTATAATAAACATTCTTAATTTAGTTTGGCAATTTTCGAGGGAGAGTAAAATGAAAACCTTCAAAGTCGGATAAAAATTATATGGCAGACTGTATACATGTCAAATTTACATCAGGTATCAAATGTTATTTACATAACTACCTCAAGGGTCTGATCAAATGAGCTTCACAGCACCACTTTTGTCATTTTAAAGATGGCGCCTTCTTCACACACTAGCACCAATGAAGAGCAGTCGTTTCTTTCCTAAAACGTATAGACATTTTCTGGCAAATTCAAATTTAATATCTCTATGCATGATTACCATGTAAGCAAGTTTATGAATGGAGGGAGAAGTACAACAATGGCTTCAGTTCGCAGGCAGATGGGTGGAAAGACCTTCGCAATGGCTCATAAGTGACTGCGCATGCATCTCAAAGATTCTTCTTCCTGAGATATACAGACACTAACTCATGACTTCAAAATATATGGGGTTCAGCAATGGATATATATTAAAGTGCAGCAAACTTGTGCAACTCTCCATGCAGAAATCTACTACATAAAAAACAAATCAAGGTTTCCATTTGACTGTCCCTCGTATATATTGTTTAGGGCCATGGAAAATTGATCCATCAATTTTCCTTTGTTCACTAGAATAAATTACAGTAGGGAACAATTTTTTCTCATTTTATGTTGCATTGAAAACAATTTTCCTCTACATGCCATAGTTATTATGCAATATTGTGTATTTACACTGAGAATACGTGGATGCCTAGATCTAACCTAACTACGCAAGAAACACCTCTTTTTCTCTTTTTGCTATTGAATCATGGCTTCTTCAAGTAGACAGACTAAAGCAGCTGAGTTGTTAGCCTCCAGGCTGCAAGAAAAAGTATACTGCACTCTTCAGCAAAAGTGTCATATTTTGAAAAGCGAGACCAGATTTTAGTGGACTTTTTTCTTTTTTACAGAAGAACAAGTGCTTTGTTTAGTGACATGATATTCTAGGTCTTCTCATCCAATTACGTGATATATCTTATAATTCAAAGAATTGTGATTATTTCTAGTTGTTGCACTTCCACAATGGTAATTTTTATAGTGGTGCCAGGTGGTCACTTGGTGAATTTTCGAGAACATGACATGGCTTACACCTACATAACTTGAGCACAATGGAATCAGTTGTGTCGATATCAAAATGGTCAACATCCTGTTTGGAAAGCAGAAAGGCTTTGCGAAGTATCCATGCTTGAGAGAAACACTGGACACAGGAGTGGCCCAACTGTGAAACTCTGGAAGAAAGGAATGAATCGTAAGCAGAGCAGGATCATTTTTATGTTACATCAAGCTTGGCTTCATAAAGCTGTTAATGAAGGTATTGAAAACTGAGGTGAATTTCTTCAACATATAGTTTCTACCTTTCCTGCTTTGTCTCTTGAGAAGATCAATGTAGGAGTGTTTGATGGACATTACATTTGTGCCCTTGTTTGTGATGAGAAATATGTCTTTCATTACTTGGTAACAAAAAGGCAGAAACCTATGAGTCTAGCCCATGTAGGGCCAGGACCTATCTATTGACTGCCAGCATCATTCCCACCTGCTGAGGTGGGCGATCACCCAACCAGTTACGGTGTAACGTGTGGTTAGCAAACGGACCCCCAGTTATTGTTTTAGGTTTCCATGACCAGGTTATGCTACTCATTCGTAGCTCCCCAATTCTTCACGATGGTGGGTGGCGCCACCAGTCCCACACACAGGCCGACATCTTAGGAGAAAAGTTGTTACGCCCCGAGAACCAACTTTATCAATTCCCCCGAGAATCTTAGGGCTCTTAGCAATGAACAGGAAGAACATTTTCATCAAGACCTGAAGACGATCGAAGGCTGTTATCATGAGCAATGGGACAAGAATATGATGGCAGACTACTGCTGGGACATTAAATGAGATTGTCCTGAGCAAGACAAAAAATGAAAGGGCTACAAGTGCAAATTCTTGCCTGAATGCAACCTACTTGAACTTTGTTTGCCATCCATTACCAAATGTTTTGCATTATCTGCCATCTAAATGTAGACATACATGTTATTTCCTATAAAAAATGTCTTAAATTTACACTCAAATTTTACTATATTGAATATATGATTAATACTTCAAACAATTGCTTTTATTTTGATGTATTTTCAAACTGTATTGCATATTGTGATGCACATACACGTTTTTGCGAATACACGAAGAATATGTTTGCCAAGATAGTATTCAAATTCATAATGTTGAATTGCATTTTGAAAATATAATATCAAGGTTAAATTAAATCTTGGGGGGGGGGGTAACAAAAAAAACAGTGTAGCTTACAGAGTAAAACAAATTTCAGATTTGAAATCAATCAACATTCAAATTAGGTTGGAACAAGTGCTGGTATCAATGCAATAAAACAGTGTTCTCTCTCTCTACGTATAGGAGCAGCAGTGTCCTGTACAGAGCTCTACTCATTCAGCATGACAGCCTTCACATCTGCAGAATATTTTCTTGTATTTCATTACTGATGGAATAGGTTAAAAATAATGGGTATTGTATTCATACATAGGTTACATTACCAATGTAATACTTTTGTAAATACTTCACAATTAGGTGCACTAATCTGTCATTTCATTTCTATGAACATAATTGTATGCTTCATGCAGTGGCTTCTTTTCAAAAGGAAATAATTATCTAGTCTCACTCTTGTACATATTTGATCAAGCGAAATAATACAAATACAAAAATTAATAGGTTGAATTTCTGGAACTTACTTTAATTGTGGTCATATTCTGAATTAGAAGTTTAGATGTTTCTTCCAGCTTCTTGAGACTCTCAACAGTTGTTGATAAGTCTGTGATTTTGCTGCCGAATGTAGCCACAGAATCCTGAAGAGCTTTGAGGTCTTGTGGAATATTGACTAGCTCTGGGGAAGCTTTCAAACGCTCCTGGACTCCTTGAAGACCAGACCTCACACCAATTAACTGAAAAAGGAAAATGCAGTTGTTATCGGAGATCCAATAGTACGTTAAGCTGTCGAAACAAACACCATTTAGATTGTCTCAGGTAAATAAGGCAATAACTAGGACTAGGATATTTATGACTTAGCATATTATTTTTGTAAGGGTGATGTGTTCCCTAAATATATAGAAACCCATATTATAGAAGGGCATATTTAGGCATATTTGGCAATTTCTATGTGGTAGAGTATATTTTGACAGATCTTTAGTTATATTCAGCATATTTTTGCCATTTTCGAAGTGGATTCGTTCTTACTCCCATGTTCACTGAAGTTGAATTTTATTACAATTATACGTCCCAGTTTATTCCCTGAAAAATGATGGAAACCAGTCTCCCTTTCTAATGGAATGAAATCAGAAAACGGATTCTGGTCAAAAATAGCTCTGAGCAAATATTTGCTTATTGTTGAATTTCTTTGAAGTGTAGATCACTGCTTATTTTCTGCAAAATTAATCCCAACAATTTTACTCATAAACAAATTTCTGATCTGTAAAGTTTATATGGAAATTAATATGCACCTTAAATTAATATTAATATATCAACTATGGTATAATCATAGTTCAATTATGTATACACTTGTCAAATATAAAATTAAGATTTAAATTAGTCGTCAACTCTTGGGAGCAACGGACCTTTTGCAGGCCGGAGGTTGAAAAACACTGGCACTAAAACTGAAGCAGAAGCAAATAAGACTGGCACAAATGGCACGAAAAAATCCATTTAAGAAATCTGGACTGGACCTACAGTTTGAAATGAGGTCTGAAGCATTCTGCCTCCACTGAGGATTGAACCTCAGACCCCTTCTTATTACAAGGCAACAACATTACTTTATCCCACTCCAGAGGCCCACTCATGATTATGAAAGGAACCTTCTATCAAAACGCCAGCATTCTTTCCGACAGTACTTGGAATTTGTTTTCTGTAATTTACAGGCTAAATTAAATCTTAATCTCTGATGAAGTAACTAACAATCTTGTTAAGTATAGAGAACATTCAGACCAAATCAACACATTACAGTGGGGGTGTAACATTGAAGTGGAAAGCGACATGGGCCCCTTCAGTATACAAGCAATCATTCAAAACACATGCACAAACAAGACCGAGGCGACACGATGTGTGCCACTGAAGGAGCTTTCAGACTGACTTGTCACAGATGACAAGCGACACAGTCTCCTTCAGTATAAAGCAAAACATTCACCATGCATGCAAGAACAACAGACTGAAGCGGAACGATGCATAGCATTGAGAAGACAGTATAGTTCAAGCAACATGCAGGTGACATGTTCAGCTGGTCGTCGAACTTCGGTTCAAAGGGTTGAATGGATTACTGAGGGTCTGCTTTCAAGTGACATGTGTCACTTGTTGCTTTGGTCTAAAAGTTCCATGAGAAAACTGTACAGACCAAGTGACAAGCGACACTTGCAGCTTATGTTGCTTCGGTTCGAAACATTGCATTTACTTCTAACGGTTGGTTTCCAAGAGCCATGTGTCGCTTCCGTCTGAAAGTTCCGTTAAACAGGATACATACACACATTCACGTAATACGTATACTTCTGCATATGTGTTGTGAACAGTGAAGATTTTTAATTGTCCCGAAACATCGAATATTTTGATATTAACATTTGTTTCATATTTTATGACATCAACATTTAAATTGAGACACAAACATGTAAAAGCTTGTTTAAGTCCATTTCATTACGTTCAGTTTTAACCCTAGCTTACCCGTGCCGTACGAGAAACTTACATACTGGGGAACGACTCACAGGCCCACACTTTTTTATCACTAAAATTCAAGAAACCATGTTATTATTGAATCACTGCTTCCTTTGCCGATTACATAAGCAGTTATTTATTAATTATACTAATTACAAAAATTACTATCATTAATAAAAAAATATTAACCAATTATTGCATGTGTCTCACATAGGCTATATTTTATCATTCACTAAAATTCACAAAATCCATAATAATTTTTATTAATGCTTTTAATTTGCAGAAGTGTATTTGTTTATTAAATATAATAATTACAATAATTACTATCATTACCAACCAATTATAAACTGTCACTGGCATGAGTTTCTCGAATAAGACGCATTCAAAGAGGGCCTCTGATAGGGCTACCAAGTGCATTTTGCCTCCTAATTACATTACATTTATGTTTTTATGAACAAAAGTAATAAAGAAATATTGGGAACATCCTAGGAAACAATGTAATTTATAAATTTCAAGCAGTTGAAAAATCTAAAAAAATAGAGGTGTTGGGCCTGCGAAGGCCCCCCCAACTCCCTGGTTAGCTAGGATTAAAATTGTATCTGGACCACTATGCAATATGTGTCCACTGGGATTGGCCAATGTCTGTCTCTTGGCTGCTACATGATATAATCTTTTTAGCTAGTTGTAAAATATGTCACTACAAACCTGTAAACTCATAACAGTAACTTCAAGTGAAATAGGTTAGCTTTAATTGGTCAAAAGCAAAAAAGCCAAAATTTCTGGTTTTTTCCCCCCCAAAAAAGCTGGCTTTTTATTGAAAAAAAAAAACAGTCTATTCAAAAAAGCTGGCTTATTTGCAACTCTAAATTGGCACAAGATGTTGATTTTATCAGACCTCAGATAAATGTTTCCCGGATCTCTTCCAGTCATGTTGATGCCCTCTCAGGCTTTTTCCTTACCCAATGTACACGGATTGTAATATTTCCAGCAATGAAAGGGATAAAAAAGGGAAGGAATTAAAAAAAAAAAAACTTATCTGGCAGGTCACTATGATGCTGGAACAAAAGGAAGTGAATGAAAAAAATATATAATGCACAGGACTGTACCGTTCCTACAATCATGTAAAATTGCATTAAAAGCAGTATAATACTTTTATATTAATATGAGGGATGATCAGATAAAAACAATAAAAAAAAGCCTATAAATTCCAGCAGGTATGTATTAGACGAATACAAACAGACTCACGTGAAAGGATACTTAATACACTACTTCTCAACATAGTCGCTCCCTGGTTCAGGCATTTACCCGAGCACTACAAGAGGTTCATGATGCCTGTCTCATAGAACTTGGGGTCCTGTTGTCGGAGCCCAACTATTACTTCCTGGTGCACAACATCAACCAAGTGAAGCCAGCATCATTGCAGCGTCTATGGACAGCGATTCAGAAAATGATGCCTGGACTTCTCACCACAGGAGTCATTCTGGGTCTTCATGACAAAGCAACTTCACACATGGCTCACAATACACGTGACATCCTTTTGGGATTTGGGTTGCAATTTCTCCAACATCCACTATATACCCCAGACTTTGCTCTGAGCGATTATCATCGCTCTACTCCTTTAATATAATAATAATAATCTGATAATCATCTCAGAGGATGCGAGTTCACTCAGATGATGATGTGCTGTACGAAGTAAGGGTTGGGCTCCTACAAAAGGTCCCAGAGTTCTATCAGACAGGCATCATGAATCTCAGGTAACGCTGGGATAAATGCATGAACCGGGGAGGGACTATGTTGAGAATTAGTGTATGAAGTATCCTTTCACATGAGTCTGTTTGTATTCATCTAATAAATACCTACTGGAATTTACAGGCTTTGTATTTTTTCCTCCGATAATCCCTAGTATATAATGCTCCTAAAAAGAAGCAGTAGAGACATTTGGTTGTAGGATTGGCCCTATGGATACAAATCGCTTGAAATTTGCAAGTAATAATTTTGAAAGATCACTCTGTGATGACATGTTACTTGTGTCAGCACATTTTGGGGAAAAAAGCCCACAAGACAGCACTGTTTACAAAATTTAAAAAATGCAACAATTTCTTCTGCTGGGCCACTAATTAAGAATAATGATTTTGTCTCATTGAAAAAAAACACGTAAAACACTCCACTAAAGATTCTTTCACCTCCCATCAATATTAAAGAGCTGGCAATAAAAAAAAAACATCTACATGGTGATTACCTAGAACACTGTTTATCAGCACAAGGCAAGTTATGCATTCCATTCTTTTTTTAAAAAAATCACCACTACCCCTTTATTATTGAAGGAGGTGAGCAAAACTTTGGTGGATTGTTGTCACATGTGGCAGAGACACGACGTGAATTAAAATCATTCATTAAATTGGAAGAATATTGACAGTTGAAATCAACATCTTTGTTTCAGTTCGTGGGCAGTGTGGCTTCCACAGTTTCTTTTTCTTTGGTGTGTATGCAATATTAGTGATGTATAGCAAAATGCATAGTGCAAGTGAAATTTCATTCACATAAGGTCAATTACTTTTGGATGATAATTAAAACTTTACAATATCCTCCTTGTAAATTTTAAATACTAGTCATATTTACTTACTTCTTCACTAAAATTACTAAGGTGAGATGTGATGTCTGCCAACTGTTTGAATACTGATGTTTGATTTCGTTGAAGATCTTGAAGTAATGAGTGATATTCATGGAGGGTATTAGGCATTCCCTCACTTCCAGCTACAACTGAAGTAAAAAGAAAATTTGAAATTAAAAATACTCATATTACAACACTCAGCTTGATATTCAAGAAATGAAATTAGTACATGTCAAGGTTTTATATCATTAATTTAAATAATTCTATCAAATATTATACATTTAAATTCTTGAACTAATAACATGCTTTAACAGGTAGGTTCTCTTGAAGCCTGTTAGGAAGGGAGGTGCACACTTTTAAATATGTAATGCCCAAGAAGAATTTGTAGTAGGTTAACTATTTCCCATACACACCAAAAAATGCAGGCTCGACCAGGACTTGAACCCAGGTCTCTGGTATACCATGCCAATGTTCTACCACTACGCTACTGAGCCAGCCTGGTTTCGCCTGATTTTTAACTGTTGCTGTTTTACCCGAGACCTTGGTTCGAGTACTGGTTGATATTAAAACTCAGATATTATAACTACAGCGCATTAGCAATCAACTGGTTCAACTCATATCTTACAGACACCAGAAAGTACAAAAGCCTGGCACTCCACTATCATTTTCAAAATATGTGCCAATAAAAACTGGGGTGTCTCAGGGATCAATATTGGAGCAATTATTGTTTACTTTATACACAGCAGACTTATCGAGAACAATATAACCATGTATCACTTCTATGCCGATGACACAGAGATATACATACCTACCACGCCAATTACAGTTAGACGTGATGTTATGGTCCTCAACAATGAATTGGAAAGAATTTCCACTTGGTGTGATTCCAATGGACTGATATTAAATCCCAACAAATACACATACATGTTACTGGGGAACAGACAAACAATTACGAACGACAAGTATAACGACATGGTCTTGAAAATACATGGGACACGTATACCACATAAAACAACACCTAAAAACCTGGGTTTGGTGATTGATAGTTATGTTACTTGGACAGAGCACATCAATGGACTGTGTAGAAAAGCATTCTACATTCTCAGAAATTTATAAAGGTCTCAAAATTATATAACCGAAAAAGTTAAACTTAAGCTCGCCGAGCTCTTTGATTACTGTGATGTAGTTTATGGCCCTAGGGTCTCAGTCAGAGATAAAAGGAAAATTCAAGTGATGCAAAATTCTTGTATATGTTTTGCATTAAACATAAGAAAATATGAACATATCCTGCCTCATTTGAACACAAAGAAAATATTAACAATGGACACAAGATGGCATCTGCACTATATCACTTTCATAAACAAAATTTTAAAAGTAAGTAAACCAGATTATCTATTCAGAAAACTTAAAATAGGCACTCAAATACACTCACACTCCACGCGAGGGCATAACAAACTTTTTACATGTCATTACAGAACAGCCTCCTTCAAATCATCATTCTCGGTAAATGGATTTTCAACCTGGAATAAATTGCCCATAACAATAACTAACCAATCAACACCGCATGTTCTTAAATCCAAATCAAAGGACTATCTACTATGTAAACAGTTTGAATCTAGAAGCACACAAGAATAAAAATACATTCCACAATGGATTAATGTCAATGTAATAATTTGATATTACTTCATGTCAAATATTTCTATTTTTGCACCATCAAACATTAACAAATATGCATTTACGTGTACATGTGTGTGTGCCCCTCTCTCTCTCTCTCTCTCTCTCTGTCTATATATATATATATATATATATATATATATATATATATATATATATACTTAAAATTGTATTTAAAATTTAGTTTTATGTGTATACATATACTCATTAATTGTATCTTTACAGTTCTTATTTGATTTCAAATTGTCCATACTTTTTTCTTTCATCTTTCTTACTTATTTACTATTATTATTGTTTTTTTTTGTTTTCTTGTCTCTTCTTTTTTCTTATTGGAAATATATACCGTTTGTAACTGTAGACTGCATTCTGACAAGGGTTAGGTGGGAGAACAGCGTATGCTGAACCTCGCCTGCTCAATAAAGATATATTATTATTATTATTATTATCATCATCATTCATTAGCAAAGTTTGTCTTGCTTTTGCTTATATTTGGGGGGAGGGGTGGGTGGCAATGTGTGTTTGAAAAAATCACTACCCTTTGAATTGAAACTATTATTGTTTCCTCTGAAAGTATTTGCAGCAAGTACGCAATTCTTGCCATGAGAATGGAAGACATATCAGGCAATATGCAGGTGCCATTTTGCCCAGTGTTGCCTCCGTGAGGGGCTAACAGAATTCAAATTTTGTAAAAATAAATAAGATTTTTCCTTTCATATTCTTCTTGTTAAATGAAAATTGTTTTTTTCGACGATAGGTTTATAGCCTTTCCAGAACTTTCTAAAAATCCACGAGTTTACAAGCATATGTTTTCTCTATTTCAGCCTTACGTATTACCGCCTCTCTTTCTTTCTCTCTCTCTCTCTCTCTCTCTCTCACACACACACACACACACACACAAATATATTAACAGTATGTATATAGGTTCTGTGTGATTCCAATGTATTCAAAAATTTTCATAACATTCAATTGAACTGTATACATACATACATATTAAACCTAATAACGTAGCACAAACTATTGTAAACCAACCTGTTTCTGAATCTCAAGAAATGGGTTGCTATCTTTGTTTTATTTTTCCCCTTTGTATATATATACAGGGTGTCTCAAAAGTAATACCACAAACTGACACAGGTGAATGTACACGATAATAAAAGCCAAAAAGTCTCAGTAAACATGGGTCTGCAAACTAGCCGCTTTCGAGATAATCACAAATGTGTCATTACAAGCTGCCACTGACTTCATTGTTTGTAAACGTCGTCCTAGTTGGTAACTACTAATAATGTGTGTGAATGTGTGGTTACAAGCAGTCCTTGCGCGGTCTGAGGTTGCTCTTTGTTTACAAAACTGAACATTTCCGAGAGGTGGCATTGTAATCAAACAGAACACATCTGAGAGGTAGCGTTGCAATCAAACAGAACATTTCCAAGAGGTGACATTGTATGGATACAATCAGTACACAGTCTAATCGTACTGTCGCATCAGTTGTGCTGGACTGCGTAGTGAAAACGGAACCTTACAGCAACGAAGAGTATGCGGTTATGCATTTTGTGTATGGTTTGGCTACCGGCAATGCACAGGAGGCTGCACGTTTGTACCAAGAAAAATACCCTGCTCGAAGGCACACTGAGTGTCGCATATTTACTAGGGTACATCAGTGCCTCAAAGAACATGGGAGCTTCGAACATGGTAGGAGAGCAGGTAGACTTGCACGCATTATGCCTGAAGTTGAGGACATGGTGTTGGAAGCAGTAGAACACTCTCCAGGAACCTCGATGAGGAGAATTGCCGCACAAGTGCCAGTAAGCCGCAGTAGTGTATGGAGAATTTTACATCGCAATTCACTCTACCCTTACCACCTCCAATGAGTTCAGTGTCTCAGTGATATGGATTGTGCTCCTAGAGTGACGTTTTGTCAGTGGATGCAACAAGAGGTTGTACTCAACCCTTGTTTTGCAAGTAACATTTTATTTACAGACGAAGCAGGGTTCACACACGATGGTATTTTTAATTTTCATAATTCTCATGTTTGGAGTGTACTAAACCCACATGCTGTAGATGAGGCACCACATCAGCAACGTTTCTCATTGAATGTGTGGTTAGGAGTACTAGGTGATCGTCTCATTTGACCACACATTCTTCCAAGAAGACTCAATGGACCGAGGTACCTTCGGTTTTTGCGGCATGATCTCTTCCACGATTGCTTGATCCTCGTCAGAGTATGTGGTACATGCATGATGGAGCACCGGCACATTTTGCTGCTGCCGTGAGACGACATCTAACAAGAATATATAATCAAATATGGATAGGTCGAGTTGGGCCTGTACTGTGGCCTCCAAGGTCACCGGATCTAAATCATTTGGATTTCTGTGTCTGTGGTCACCTCAAAAGCATAGTGCAGAACACTCTCGTTGACACGGTTGAAGAACTGGAACAGAGAATTGTACATGCTTGTATGCTTGTGGCCAATTCCGAAACGATCCAGGGGTGTTCGAAAGAATTTGAAACTCAATGCGGAATCGTGTACAGTATTGCATCCAGATGGAAGGGTGACACTTTGAACACCTTTAATAGGTACGAGTGTACAGGAATTGTAACATAGAACATACTAAAGTAGTGCTGTATTCCTTGTTAAAGTAAGTAGAATGTTCAATAAAAGCAATGAGATCTCCTGATTTTTCATGTTGTATTATTGGTAATTTACCAACTAGGACGACGTTTACAAACACTGAAGTCAGTGATGGCTTGTACCCACACATTCGAAAACATTAATAGCATTCTACCAATGAGAATGACGTTTACAAAACATTGAAGTCAGTGGTGGCTTGTAATCACACATTCGCGACTATCTCGAAAACAGCTTGTTTGCAGACCCATGTTTACTGAGACTTTTTTGTTTTTATTATTGTGTACTTTCACCTGTGTCAGTTTGCGCTATTACTTTTGAGATACACTGTATATAATTTAAAGAGCGGAGTTTACATTTGCCATTTCACATACTAAGACTGGAAATACATCTACAGGCTGGCCACTCAAGGACCATGATAAAATTCAAGTATAATTTCTGGTTTTCAAGGCGAACTTTTCAAAAATTCAAGAGTACAAGCAGATGTTTTCTCTTACAACCAGGCCCATACCCAAGAGCAACGGGAAAGGGGGCCGCCATGCAGCCCCCTTCCTCAAGCCATAAAATATTTTAATACAAACCTACAAAAATAACGTTGATAATTTTTAAGAGTTTGCAAGAATTTAGATCTTCTTCTTGCCTAAATGAATGGGTTATCTCTGGAGAGAGGTAGACTCCAGAAGTCTGCAGTCTACTATATTTACCAATTTTAGTATTATAACCATTTATGCAAAACTACTAAATGTTCCATTTTGGTTGGGACAGTTCACCATATTAACTCCCTGTTTTGATTTTTCGAACCGCAGTCTTGAAGAGAAAATGTCCTCTTCATCTGTTTAATTCACATTAAGACATGTTCTTCATTATAAGGATAATTTCATAGCATTGGTGGTCACATTCAGGGTATGAATTCCCATTACGGAAGAGGGATCTCCCACCTTCCCACCAACAATCCTGTTCTATTACAATTTTTCCCCCAATTAAAATTTTCTGAGTGTAAGAGTTTGTGTTATAACAACAAAGATAAGCAATTAGTTTGGACTTCAAACATACTTTACTAAGAATAACATCATAAACATATACAAAGAAGGAATAACAAAGAATGATGTCTGCCTGTGTTTGAATGTTGCATACATCTTTTGTTCTTTTCTCTCCCTCTCTCACACACACACTTTAGGGCTGGTAACAGCATGGTGTAAAAATGCACTTCTACAGTCATACATAAGATTTTAAAATTATATCAAATTGAACAATTAAGAAATGGAGCCGTAGCTGCAAAGGTGGTTGTCATTGGAACATAGAAATTAGACCAACCTATTATTTCTCCTCCATGTCTCACCTCCTTTTCACCGGGAATAAAACATAGCACTTACATGTTAATTTAATAGGAAACTAATGTCTTCTTAAAGTGCCTCCCCGATGGCGCAGTGGTAGCGTTGTTGCCTTGTAATCAAGGGGTCTCAGATTTGATACCCGGTGGAGGCACATAGTGGTTTGGATCCCACTTTAAACTGTAGGTCCAGGCCCGATTAGCCTTAATGTGCATAAAGTGGACTTAAAACACAAAATCAATCAATCAATCAATCTTCTTATGAACAATAACACACATGCTTCAATGAGATGATGTGGGATGCACAACTGACTGTCCTTTTATTAGTCACATTTCTTGAATGCTATGATTTCTTTTCATTGGATTCAACGGAAAAGAGTAAGTACATAAAATTTCTACAATATCTAAGTATGCCAGCTACATCTAGGTAGGGGGGTGCAAATTTGGTGCAGGGGTTGTAAAAATTAATCTCATCCTGGCTGCTGAAATCTCTAGCTACAACTCTGATAACGAAATATTTCCTTTCGAGAGACCATTAATAGATTTACACCATTATAAAAACATAACACAATAAAAGTATGGAAATTTAATTATCATTTTTAATAAAAAGCAATAATTAAATAATATCTAATACTTATTAAAAACATTTCACCTATCTTCTAATTTCTTGACATTTTTAACCAGTCGTTAAAGGAATTAATTTGCTAGTTTATAAATGTTTCACATCAGACAGACACTTGAAAAAAAGTGGGAATATAATCAAAATGTCCATCAGCTATTCATTGATTTCAAAAAAGCATATGATTCGGTCAAAAGAGATAAACTATATAATATATTAGTAGAGTTTGGAATACCTAAGAAGCTTGTTAGTATGATAAAAGTATGCACCAGTGAAACAGAAAGTAAAATTCGTGTGGGTATTAATATGTCTGACAAATTTACAATTCATGATGGGTTAAAACAAGGTGATGCATTATCTCCATTGCTCTTTAATTTTGCCTTAGAATATGCTGTTAGGAAGGTAAAAGAAACTAAAGAAGGACTAAAATTAAATGGTGTGACTCAGTTGTTAGCATATGCAGATGATGTAGACTTACTGGGGGATGATGTGAATACAATTAAGAATAATGCTAAAATATTTTTCAAAACTGCTAAAGAGATAGGTTTGGAAGTTAACAAAGAGAAAACTAAATATATGCTTACAGGGCGAAACCAAGTGTTAGGTAATAATCAAAATCTAATTATTGATAACAACTCGTTTGAACCAGTTTCCAAATTCAAATACTTAGAAGTAATATTAACAAATGAAAATTATATTAAAGAGGAAATAAAAAGTAGGCATAATTCAGGAAATGCATGTTACTTCTCTCTTCATAAACTTTTATCTTCTCGTTTAATATCTAAGAAACTAAAAGTTAAAATATACAAAAGAGTAATTTTGCCTGTAGTATTATATGGATGCGAAACTTGGTCCCTTACATTGAAAGAGGAACATAAATTGAGAGTATTTGAAAATAAGATCCTTAGGAAAATCTTTGGACCTAAAAGGGATGAGGAGACAGGTGAGTGGAGAAGGTTACATAATTTAGAACTACATAATTTGTATTCAGGTCCAGATATTATTAGAATAATTAAATCAAGAAGACTTAGGTGGGCAGGCCATGTGGCACGAATGGGAGAGGAAAGAGGAGTTTACAGGATTCTTGTTGGGACACCTGATGGTAAGAGACCTGTAGGAAGGCCAAGACGAAGATGGAGGGACAACGTTGAGATGGACCTAAAGGAAATCGGTAGGGATGGAAAAGAGTATATAGATCTTGCTCAAGATAGGGAAACATGGAAGGCCTTTGTTGCTGCAGCCATGAACCTTCGGGTTTAAGAAGGCTAGAGAGTTAGTTAGTTAGATAAATGTAGAAAATTAATTTCTTTATATATGTTTATAAATATAAATATATATATCAATAAATAAATAAATTCATTAATGATATTAATTAAATATTTAATAATTGACATATATTTCATGACAATTATACATATAGCCCTATATATAACAAAGGTTTCGGGCTTGGCCCCCTCCTCAAAAAAATCCTGGCTACAGGCCTGATTACAACCTTAACTTCAAGGTGTGGAGTACACATTTGCCATTTCACATACTCAGACTCAAAATACATTTACAAACGCAAGTCAGAAATGTTACGGGATATACTGATCTACTCAGGCCCGTAGCCAGGAATTCTTTGTGTGGGGGGGGGGGGGGCAAAGTCAATACTAGAGGGGGCAAATTTTTAATATTTGGCAGATATAGCAGGGTACACAGAGGCAGTTGCACTCTCCCCCAAAAGAGATAAGTAACAGAAAAGGGATGATATCTTGAAACTCCAACGAACAAAAAAACTTCGAGCAACATCAAATAGCAATATTTCGATAATGATTTTTTCAGATTGCCAAAGAATATAAAGTTTAACATAAATAGGCTAATAGGGACTGTATCTACTTGATATTTACAGGTCGATAATGTTAATGGACGATTAATATGTACCAACAGCTTTGGGCCTCTCTGCAGAATTGATTAAGGGAGTCCTTTATATATCATGCTTCATAATGATTCCCTCTAGTTTCCAGTATGCAAGATGTTTACGCACGAAGGAATCTAACGAGAATCCAACAACACCATTGTGTTGTGTTATGCAAGAAAAATCGAATTAATTAAATAATAATGGTTACATATTATCTACACTTTGACGAATTGTGAAAAAATTTGTACTTGCTAAAACATTAAAACATGGGTCCCTTAGTCCAGACTCTATTTCCTTCAAAGGGGAGACTCTTGAATCACTACAGACAATGTTTACCTACTGGTTATGTTAACCATTTTGCAAAATATTGTGTGAATTATAGGTGAAATACATGTGTTTGACACCTTACAAACAAATAGGAATCCCTTGATTAATCAACGACTTCTTGGATTACAGTGTCATCATTAATATTTCATATTAAGTTTTATAGAAAGAAATTGTTTTAACAGGGTGCAAATAATTTTACGGGGAGTCATGACATTCTGTTTAACATTTTTCTTTCATATAGATCGTTTGGCTCCCATGGCAGACTCCCGCCACCCCATAGCTATGGCTCTGAACTTGACTATAAGAAAAGCAGGGATTGCGAGCGGACCGAGCAAGGAAATTTTACGAAATGAACTTTTACTTGTATAAAATTTGTAATCGAGGAGAGGGGCAATTGCCCCTCTGTGCCCCTTGCAAGTGCCCTTGGCCCTCTGGAAGAAAAATGCAAGGAACACGTGAAAACTAATTCCATCACGAGTATCCAATTGTCCTGCTATACTTAGATTCTCCTAGTCTTGTTTTTTACATCAATGTTTGCTTCCCCTAGAATGGACTTCCATCCAAGTTGGGGGGGGGGGGGTAATGACAATGCCCCCTGTGGTTGCGGCACTGTTTATGAGTGTCTCTTCATCAATTTCACGTCACCACTCATTGTTGCGATTAGCTAGAAGTGGCAGAAAAGCAACATTAAGTAACAATCAAATATCCACTCCCTCTCCCTACCACATGAATCATTATTACCAAAAGGTAGACTTGGGAAACAAAAATTTAAGCAGTTCCAAGTAACACATCCAAGAAAAACATCCGAACACATTACGCACCTTTAATACAAGACTACCCTACTCAAAATGCCACAACTGTTCTAGATACTGAAAATTGCGAAATCATTTCCCGAAGCCTGAATCTGGAAGGGAATCCCTCCCAATCCTGATACATTATACGGAATCCCATACACCCTAATAAATGACAAAATCAATAAGTGTCTTTGATATGATGCTAGAGTAACAAATTATATAATTGTAAAGATTAGAGAGAATTCCAGGTAGGAATGTGTTCCGTATTTTTCACAGGGGGGGGGGGGCAAAGCAGGCTCTCAGGGGGGACAGTTGCCCCCTGCCTCCTCTCTAGCTACACGCCAGGATCTACTCTAATTCTACGAAAATTTTATTCTATTTTCCACGGAACTTTGTTTTTCCTTCTTCGATATAAATGAGAGAAAATTACACTGTGAAAAACTTGGCTCGGGGCATTTGTAAATATATGAAATCATTTGGATAATAAAAGTTACAATTTTTCACGTGTACGGAGAAAAATTCACGTAGAATTCACGCATAATTCCCGGATACAATAATTCAGATGCAGTTTAATAATTCCCGAAATTCAAGGAATTCCTGATCTACAAACACAAGTCACAAATGTTACGGGATATTCTACGAAAAATTGTTCAGTGTACAAGAATTTCAAATTTACCTAACCAAATATCTTATCTTGCAATAATCTTCCCTATACGAGATAGATTGTTCTGCAAAGGACAGTAAAAAATCAAAGGGATTGAGAGAATTCGGCTTTATTTGCCACCCAGCTTTCTTTTCTTTCCTCGATAAAAATAACAGCTAAAATGTAACAAACGCGGCTCAGAGCATTAATAAATATGTAAAAATTCAATGGGATTTGGATTAATAAAAGTTGAAATTTTTCAAGTCTACGCAGAAAAATTTAAGCAGAATTCATGCATAATTCCCGGAGCCAATAATTTACGCATAATTCCAGGAATTCCCGGTGAGTAGCCACCGTCAAAGTGTTGTTTTGAGTGCACACAAAACTTACAAAACTGTAATTTTGCATTCCTGCATGCTATTCATGTATTTTGTAAGTAAATACTAACTTTTGTAGTAAATAAAATATGCTTTGCAAAATTTATACTGTGTTTTAATTTTGAAGAAATCAGTACTGTAGCAGACAAATGGTTAGATTTAACTTTTGGCACAGGACACTTTAGCTTTCTAGGGTTAACTGGGTTGAAGGCTGGAAACATGGCAGAACATCAATGAAAAAGAGATGCAGTTTCATTTGTACTTGGTGCAGAGTCTGAAGAAGACCTTGCTAGAAGGTTGAAACGTTACGTTTAGTTTATGTTTTATAATAAAATAAATTTCTGCTTTGGTCAGCATATTGAGTTTTTCATATCATGGAAACAAGGCTTAATCGTGTTATAATTACGAAATACAGGGTGTCCAAAAAGTCATGCAACCGATACTTTGAACGTACATAACTTTTGTACTAAAAGCGACAGAGACATGAAACTTACCCTGGGTATTAACTTTGTCTATGTGGATATTTTTTTAAACATTAAACAAGAAAACCAGGCTCTACATGGTCGTCCGGTACAAAAAGTTATTAAGGTGTGAAAAAGTTTTGTATGAAGTAGAAAGAAACATGGATAAAATACAGCTGTGGAGTTGCTTGCGAAATTTTTTGATGTGTACCGATGGTCTTTATCAAACTGATTAAAGAACGATAAATTTTTATTCGTGTTATACCTTACAGACGATTTACGCCGTTAATTATGATATTCATTTTAAAAACTGTGTTTTTCGAAATTACGAGGTCTACTGGCAACATTGGTCGTGTCAGAGGGCAGTACCAGGTGTGCCCGACATCTGACTACATTATTCAACCAATGCTCAGATGAAATAAAGATTTGAAATTCATCGTTTAAGAAGTACATAAAAGTCTCGGTTGCGTGACTTTTTCGACACCCTGTATATTACTGTGTATTTTGCCCTAGAATGAAACTATGAAATATCCACCTTTACAATTCCAGCCCCCTCCGAAAAAAATTCTCCGTAAGTTAGTGGAACTGGAGTTGTTGCGAATTACCGAAGCTATAGACAAGCGACGTAAAATAATAGAATGGAAAGCAGGAGCGGCGCCGGATGGAAGGGGGCGAAGGAGTGCTAAACCATGTCGTCATATTGAGCGTCGAATGTTAGGTATTGGAGAGACCACCGCTATTATTGTATACAACAGAAGCCATTGGTACTAGAAAATCTGCATTTACTTTCCTCTACATGAGCTTCTTGTGGACAATGTAAGTAAAAATAAAACGAGTCACGAGTAGCATTCTTTTTTTTTTTTGCCATATTTTCAAAGAAGCAGTGGCGGCGATTGAGTTACAAAACTGGGGGGCAAGGACAGTTTACTTTCCCTTGGTAGATAAGGTTTAAGATAGTGCGGGGGCGAAAGTGGCAAAAAGTGGGGGAAACCGTTCCCCTAATCGCCGCCACTGCACAGAAGCCTTAAAAGTTGATTGGTATGTTTTGTGACCGACATGTTTCATGTTTTCTTTATTTTTCAACATCGCACCCCGCTAAATTTCATTCCGCACCCCTAGATGATTAATCCTGGCGCCAACACTGATGGAAACTGATGTTTTGAATTCGACTCTGGACTGGGCCCTTTGAATTTATTATACCAGTATACTGGTTGTTGAGAAACGACAGTGGCGGCTCTACATTCAAAGCCGCTTGGCTGCCTCCGCCTTGCATCCGAATTAGTGAATTAAAAATAAACAGCCTGTGCAAATCAAGCTTTTTACTTTGGGAGGGATGCTCACTCAGTGGCGTATTTCTGATTTTCTTTCGGGGGCTAGGCTTTTTTGGGTATGCAAATTTGTATATGTTAAACTAATACCTTGTTAGAATATTAGTTCTAACTTGGGTCATTACATCTTACTTATGATAACATTTATGCATAATTTAGAAACACTTAGTTTATTTACATTCTAAGAAAACCCCAAAACTACACAAAAAGAGATATCGAACTCGTAACCCCGATAACTTTAACCAAATGTATATTGCCAAGTGCAAACTTAACGTCCATCTAACCTACCTACAAATTTCTTGTGAACATTTTAATACATGTAAAATATCAGCATTATGCCATGAAAGCTTAAGTGGAAAAGTTGGTTAGTTTCAGATGGTGTCCTTTAATTCACAAGGCTGTATACTTTTCGGCAGGACACGGAATGAATTTTCAATTGTGTTTGTTACATAGTTAAAAATTGTATACTATATACTTTCAATTCCAATTTCTTTGAGGGAGATAATTTTTTTGTGGGGGAAATCCCCGGAACTCCCCCGCCCCGTTAATTCGCACACTGTAAACAAGTATGCCAAGAAACCTTCTGTGGTTGGATGGGAAAGTGTGTGCATTTCATCTAATGTTATTGAAACAAGTTAGTCATTTGACATAGAAAATTCTAGGGGTGTGCGGGATCCCGAAAAGTCGGGGCAGGGATCCGGAAAAAAAATTTCCGTCCCGATCCCGACTTTGGGAAATGACTTTCCGACTTTTCTGGATCCCGAGGACTCGGGAAATAACGAATGATCATTTTAAAAACTCGTTTTCTGCATTGTAAGTTTCTGGAACTTATAGGAAATTGTTAGTTCTTAAGCCAGAAATGCAAAAACAAGCACGTAAAGTGAAGATGTCATGTAGAATTCGAGACTTCCATAGCCTCGGGAAATTTCGAACCTTTCCCGTCCTGCAAATTTCCCGACCATGCGAATCTTTCCCGTCCCCAATGTCGGGATTTAAAAAATTTACCGTCCCGGCCCAAAAAATTCAGTCCCGCACATCCCCCTAGAAAATTCCATAAAAGGAAAACGGATAATTTACCTTGATCCAACTGTGTTCTGAGCGACGTAACTTGATCCTTTATATCTATAAACAGCCACATAACGCTGGCCGTGGCCACAATGCATGCGAAAACGAGACATGCTGTGCAAACTCGAAGCAAAGAGTTGCAGGCTCGGCGCACAAAACCTCGGCTTGGCCCTCGCTTGGACAAAACTACCGAATAATCCTCTGGGTCTGTGGAGTCCGAATTCAAAATGTGAAGGAGGTCCTGCGAACTGGATGGCTTCTTTCTGCTTTTCCCGTTCGCCACCAGAGCGTCCAACTCTTTCCTCTTCTTCATTTTCTTTCCTGTGCGAAGTGGAACGTTCACCTGCACCGATTCCATTATTAAGCACGCCCACTTGTTAGCACCACCAATCACCTGGATTTCATGATTTTAGAGGAACGTAAAACGCGATTTCACTGCTTCCTTTGGCGGCATAAAACAAGTAAAATGTGGTTTATTTACTTTGCATCACAAAACACCCACGCCACTTTTTACGTCACATGTTAACGAATGATAATTTCTCAACATGGTCCCTCGCATGCTTAAAAACTCACTCCACACACGCGTGTAAGTTTTCCCAACAAGGGCGATAATACTTCCATCATCTTGTCTCCTTCACAGAGCACGTGGAAATTCTCTTATCGTACCGTTACTGTGCACCGATAAGCGTTCTCCTAGAAACAGTGCTGGCCTGATAACCATTCATTCAATACAAATTTATGACGCGTTGCTCCACAAACTCTGTTCAACAGTAACATTTTTTAAAACAAGGAGAGCCACTTGAACTAGAGAACCTTATCACACACAACATTTACGACTCTGACGGACATATTACGCGTCTATAATATCCTCGCAAAAATGAACGTACAGTCTCAGACCTGTATGAAAAGAATCCACTTTTTATGAAGTAACAGCACCACAGAAAATGGAGACGAACTGCGGTTAAAATCAGCAGTTGACATGTACAGATGCAGTTCGATGCAAGGTCACACAGTCAGTAAATTATGACTGTGGGTCTCATTATCCAGAAAATGACCTATCCCCTCGCCGGAATGCAGGCTATCCCGCTACACACAAGTTGATCATTGATTTCTGTAATTCCTCCACTATCCGCAAGATGGTAGCACACGGCAGAAGCGCCACGCTTCGTTCGCCCTCCCGTGTTTTCAAACAGAATATTTGCTTGTGATATCTGGGCATCAACTAACTGTGCAGCATTTTGATGTTTTAAAGTGAAATTATAAAACCCGAGAGTGACGATAAATTGACTGGAAGGAGAGCGAGGGCGGCGGGGCCAGGGTCCGCACCCCTTTTTCGTAACCTACTTTCAGCGGAAATCAGAGAGAAAAGTTTGGAATAACCCCCCACCCCAAAAAAAAAAATTGAAAGCAATCAAACATTTCATTAAACAGGCGATAAATATATGACATGATTATTCACCAGTACTAAATGCTCTTTAGTACCGTGCACATTTGCTTTTTGCTTATGGTTGGTTACGTAAGAATTTGTTCAAAGTTACCAAATTTAGTTACCATAAAGCTTAACCAAACCAAGTGTTTTGTTAATTCAACCGAAAACATATATCTTTTATAGTGCCATGCTACACTATGACTTACGAAAAACCATACCGTCATACTTAGCGTAGAATGCTAGTTACTGAAGAAAGACAACTACAGGAAACCCATTACAAGAAAGCAAGAAAAATGAAAAATCTCTAGTGAATTTCAGTTTCATTGCTTAATTTTCACAGTAGCCTACTAAAGTTCATTGGTATTTGATGTAGTGGCTTAAGCATACATGTATGTTTTAATTTTTACATTATTTTCAACATCACACCCCCTAAATATCATTTCGCACCCCATCAGCACCCCTAGATGATTGTTCCTGGTGCCGCCGCTGAAGGAGAGGGGTAGGTGTATTACAAAGCACAAAGTAAAATGTATTTCTCCTCCCCCCCCCCCACATGCACATACATTGAGAATTTGTGGAGCCTCCAGGTGTCTTCATGGTAGGGTGCAATGCATGGGTTTCTGGAAAATACGGGGTAACGACATAGGTGCCGATTCTTTCAGAAATTTGGGGGGGGGGGCAAAGCTATGCACAGCGTAAAGACCGATTACTTTCCGTTTGCGCGGGGGGGGGGAGGTTGAAAAAAAATCCGAAGTAGAGACCTAAGAATATACACACTTGAATTAACCTTTTGAATCTTTGTAATTAGAATTACTAGTTCTGACAACAATAATATATCTATCAAGGTACAGAGTGTTTCAATAAAAAGATAAAGTATCCAAAACATACCTTGTTCAGTTACCATTTTATTGAAACACTTTGTACATCGAACTTTATGAGCTCGACAAAAAATCTCTACATTGTGATTACATAATTATGTAACACTATTTTATCTGCAACCTTTGATTGAGAATATGATTATCATATACTATCTATATACTGTAGTTTTTCCCTACAATCCTTTATGGGAGTTTAATATCTTCGCACATGCTCACACATATACACACAAACATATGTTTATCGTTGGTTATAGTGACACTAGCCACAGTAATGCAGTATGAGATAGCACATATAATGTTTACATGCATAACGTATGAGTAAAAAATTCACTAATCCTAGGGTTACCAGACGTCCGGTTTTTCCCGGACATGTCCTACATTCTAGCCTTATGTCCGGCGTCCGGGAGGAATTTGAAAAATATCATAAATGTCCTACATTTTGAGCATCACATAATATTAATTAGGAATATACGTAAGAGTAAAATTAAACAAGTTACAAGTCTATGGACTGCGCTTCCTTACTCAATAGTGAAATTTATTTTGATTCAGTCATTGCCCAAAAAGAAAAAAAGTTTGTCCTGCTATTAAACAAACGGGAAAACGGAAGCAATTAATGAACAAAGTTTTGGGACCACTTTCTGATAACGTCACTGTTCAATGCCTGAGCAGAATTTCTTGCCTTAGGGTTTATACTGATGGAACAAGGTGTTGCCCATTCTTATTCATATTCAATATTATTTGATTGTAAAGCAGGGGTATAGAGAACAAAGTTATTCAGGGTGTCTGCCAGTCAAGAAAGTCATGGAAGTCATGGAAGTCAAGAAATAGTAAAGAAATCAACAAGCAGGTCATGAAGTCAATAAAAAGGCAATAAATTATTCTTGTGGTCAAAAATTCTTGCTATTATGACTGATTGATCGATTTGGTTTATTTTACTTCACTTTTTTCTGTCCCTTTGACTAATCGCGAAGATGAAGATGAATGATGGTAAGATGAAGGGAGAGTCACAAACATATAGGGACAACCGACACAAGCCCCACACGAGATTATACTGGCTGAGAGGGTGAGTCTCTCCAGTCTCCAAAGCCTCGCTTGTCTGCCAAACACAGTTCAGGATGCATTAATACGAGAAAGCAGATCTAATTCTCTTCTTAAATTCAACTTCAGTTTTTATCTTAACTGGCCCTTTAGTAGGGGTTTTCATTAAATAAATAGTTATTTTCTTAATTACTAATTTCCAACTTTACCTAAGTAGGGGTTGAATAAATAAACGTTAAGAAAACGGTAAAAAGGTCTAGAAAAGTCCAGAAAAAGTCAAGAATTCTGGATGTGCTATTTTGGTAAACTAACCAAGATTAAACTTCTGGAACTATTTTAAATTACGGTAATTGCTGAATATTTCTTTGCCATTACAGGTTATAATTCAAATGTTGAGGGAGTACTTTCATTACCATCAGCACAACAGACTCACGAGAGAATTATTTTTCATAAAGTCTGGAAAATGTATGTCATAATTTCAAAGAATTTGACTGTCCACTCTAACATAAATATAGTTCAACTATACCTGAAATTTTGATAAAAATTGTCTTCTCTGAGAAGTACCACTTAAATCATGTAGTAACAGGTGCATAAATTAGTATGATTGCAAGGTTTGAAATTTTGCACTTAAAAATTCATGAAGAATTCATTTCTTTAAAACTGAAAAGTGTCATTTTTCAACTACTTTTTGACGTATAGAAATATATATATTATTTATTGAGAATGTTTTGTGTCCTACATTTTGACTTAATGTCCTACATTTTGGGACAGCATGTCCTACATTTCCCTTCCAGCGATCTGGTAACCCTAACTAATCCTGATTAAACAAAACTGCCGCACTTTGCAAAACAAAATGTTTTCAACTTCTACTCGACTTTTACGAAAGGAAACAACATTCAATGAAATATTTCATGGTCCCTTTAGTATTAATATTATCCAGTCTCTCCTCATGTACTTGACACAGTGCCACAAAATTATGACGCTTTTGGGTCATCGTACTTTGTAAATAGTTCGTGAGGCGATGCAGAGAACAAACTACTTTCAGCCTCGCAAGAAATATATAGCGTAAAAGCAAGCGCACTACTATCGGATTGAAAATTATAGATACTCGACTTTAGACTGCAATTAAAAATTAACCAGTAGACCCACATAAAAAAAGAATTCCATGAAAATTTAGCGTATTCAATCTTTTCTTTTTTTTTTTTTTTTGGGCAAGCGATTGCTCTCTTTTAAATTCTGTAAACCAAAAACGGTTTGTCCGATCGTTGACAAATTTTTGTTCAGTGGAGGCAGAAAGGCAAGTTTTCAAAATTTGTCAAAAAACAGTTCTCTTCAATTTTGCGAAACAACTTTTTCTTAGTATTGGGTAGCCCTATAAATACAATATTGATCTTGTTTTGAAGCTCTTTGCATCTGTTTTATAAACTGCATTGTCATTGTCAATTCACATTGCGAAACCGATTTTATACAGATTTTTATTCAGCGGAGTAAAGCTGTACGCGGAACGTGGCAAACACCCCAACCATCGACTCTCAGCGCGAGCCTGTAGTTTTCACGGTTCAAACGGACATTACCGTGTGCCGTGTTGCCACGTTCAGCGAAAAGGTCGGGAATCGAACCCGGGACCTTTAGCATGGTAGTCAGACGCGTTATCGACTGAGCCACATATATATATATAACAGTTGGGCTGAAAAGTTTGTAGGCTGACTCATAGATGGCGTTACTACAATTAAATCCATGTGATTTTTACTTAGTACTAACCTTCAAAAGATACATGTATAAATTTCACAGCTGCCGGATAATTAGTTCGTGAGATATAGCATTGTGAGTGAAGCAGCTTTTGTTATTGTGAAAAAATGATGGATAAAAAATAATTTCGTGTGTTAATAAAGCATTGCTTTTTGGCTAAAAAAAATACTGTTGCAGCCAAGGCTTGGCTTGATAAACATTATTCGGACTCTGCACCACGAAAATCAACCGTTGACAAGTGGTTTGCTAAATTTAAACGAGGCGAAATGAGCATCGAAGACGATGCACGCAGTGGACGCCCCAAAGAGGCTGTTACCGACGAAAACATCAAAAAAGTCCACAAAATAATTTTAAATGATCGTAAAGTGAAGTTGATCGAGATAGCTGAGACTTTAAAAATATCAAAGGAACGTGTTGGACATATTGTGCATGAATATTTGAACATGCGAAAGCTGTGTGCAAAATGGGTGCCACGCGTGCTCACAATCGATCAAAAGCAACAACGTTTTGATGATTCGGAGCAATGTTTAGCGATATTCAACCGTAATAAACACGAATTTTTCCGTCGATATATTACAATGGATGAAACATGGCTCCATAACTACACTCCAGAGTCCAATCGACAGTCAGCCGAGTGGACTGCACGTGATGAACCGAATCCAAAGCGTGGAAAGACGCAACAGTCGGCTGGCAAGGTTATGGCATCAGTATTCTGGGATGCGCATGGTATTATATTCATCGAATACCTCAAAAAGATCCAGACCATCAACAGCGATTATTACATAGCGTTGTTGGGAGCGTTTAAAGAAATCACGAAAAAACGGCCCCATTTGAAGAAGAAAAAAGTGCTGTTTCATCAAGACAATGCACCGTGTCACAAATCAATGAAAACGATGGCAAAATTATATGAAATAGACTAAGAATTGCTTCCTCATCCACCATATTCTCCAGATCTGGCCCCCAGTGACTTTTTCCTGTTTGCAGACCTTAAAAGAATGCTCGCTGGAAAGAAATTTAGCACTGATGAAGAGGTAATCGCCGAAACTGAGGCCTATTTTGAGGCTAAAGAGAAATCGTACTATAAAAATGGCATCGAAAAATTGTATGACCGCTATAATCGTTGTATCGCCCTCGAAGGCAACTATATTGAATAATAAAATCGAATTTTGTCAAAAAAATATTTTTTACTATGTTAGCCTACGAACTTTTCAGTCCAACTGTTATATATATATATATATATTCTTTACCAGCGTAGATACCCTTCCGCCATCGGTGCACTAGTTTCTGCATACCGTCACAACACTAATGACACACCTTTCCCGCTGATGGCTGTGTCTTAAACTTCTTTGGACGAGGTGAGTTCGGATGCCTGTATCCCATGGACTGTCGTTTAGTCGCTGGGCCATACCTCATAATGAAGAACCCATGTCTCATCGCCGATGACAATACGACGCAGAAATCCATCTCCTTCCGTCTCGTAACGCTCCAAATTTCGCTGACACATTTGCACACTGTCTGACGAGGGATCCACCTGAAACACACTTTCTTAAACCTAAGTTCGTCATTGATGGTGTGATTCACTGTCCCAGAATGTCTAAGATCTACTTCTGCTTAATGTGGCGATTACCACGAATCAGTTTACCAACAGGTTCCACCATCTCTCGAGTGAATGCAGAGACGAGGCTGAGGCGCTCGTCTTTAAAGTATTGTGGCTGGGTTGTCCGTGTGTACAGTCTGCACCCATCTCCTGACCGTGCTAATGTCAACACATACTTCCCCCCATACGGCACACATCCGACTGTGGATTTCCTCAGTCAGAAAATTCAATCACTCTGCTTGAACCGTACGTCTACATAGTCCGATATCTTTCAAGCTACTGCTCCAACGTCAGTGGCACTACCTCAAACACAAAACATTCTCTGAGAGGATTCCAAACTTTTATTTAAAAGTAAAATCATAAACATCCCTCACTCAAGAAAAAAGTTACAGGCCAGGAGGCAGGGTCGGATTAACCTATAGGCGACTGGGGCAATTGCCCCAGGGCCCCCACCAAAAGGAAGCTCTGAAGGGTCTCCACCATTTTTTTTTAACCAGCTGGCTATGCTTGTGAAAAATTACGTAAGAAGTTGTATTTTAAAAATAAAAAAACTTCAATATTGTCGTATGTCTACACTCTTCTGGATCCAATTGTGGCACAGCTCTCAGTCGATCTGTTTGTAGATATCTGAAGTTCAGTATATTTTATACCATGGATTGATTTGGATGTGGAGTGGAAATAAGGCACGCACACTTATTCAAACAACCAATTTTCAGATACGATTAAGATAATAAATAATCCTACGAAGTACAAAACTTTCTTTCGTTAATAACATCGTTTTAGAACTGTGAGTTTTTCTTGGAGAAAAATTTGTGGAGATACTAGCGCGCGCTCTCGGTGCATAAGTGAACTACAGACAAGCAGATGGGAAACACTATGTTCCCAAGAGTTTAAGTGAGACTCGGTGGGCATGTAGAGCAGATGCCACAAAAGCCATAGTCCAAGGTTACGAAAAATTCAAGGAAGCTCTTGTCGAAATAGGCAATGACAAAGAAGAGAACGGCATTGTAAGAAGTGAAGCGAATGGGCTCTCATGGCAGATGTCGTCCCTGGAAACGGCATTGTTAGCCGTCTTCTGGAATGACATTTTAGAGAGATTTGATGCTACGAGCAAAACACTCCAGGATCCAAGGTTAGTTCTTTAGTCTGCCATTGACATTTTAAGATATTTAAAGAAGTTCGTAGAATCAAAAAGAATTCGTTTTCTGAATATGAGTAGATAGCCAGAAGAAGAAGTAGCACAGAAGAGTATAATAAGGAACACTCACGTCAGAGGGTGAGAAACGTCCGACTGAATCCTCTTGACTATGAAAATGAACCTCAAATCCACCTCTCGCCTAGTGAGCATTTCAGAGTGGAAAGATTTCTACTAGTGATTGATCAAATCACCTCATCACTCGCAGACAGGATTTTTCTCTATGAAACTGTCGCAAAAAGGTTCAGTATTCTAAATGAACTTGCAGTGGCAACTCCATCACAAATTACATCTGCAGCTCGCGAGCATCTACGAGGAGGATTTGGAACCCTCGCTAGAGAATGAGCTGATACAGTTTGCACACCTAGTAAGCAGTAGCAATGTCAAACATCAGGAAGACATCCCAATGGAACTGTCTATGTTGATGAAGGAATTGGGAGCATAAAAGTCGAAACATTAATTTGCCTCAAACATCGCTCTGAAGCTCGCAAGTTGAACGCTCATTCACCCCACATTCCACCGGATGCAGAGCCGAGCAACAAGAATTTTCCACTCGGCTCTACACACTCAGCAAGGCAACGGCCCTCGCCAGCGGTGAGTGCACCTCCACTGTAAATTTCCATCTGCATCCAGGGATACCCCAGGTGCACAGTGGAGGTGCAAAGTCCATCAACCTATGACTCAAATCCAATGTATAAAACCGCTGGAGACAGTAAATCGATCTCTCACTTCGCTCCAATATCACCACCAAACTGATCGACGAGAAGAGGACGACGGCCTGCTGAGAGATCACGACACTACGAGGCGGCAACAAGCGAGAAGTCCACAAGCAGTCCGGATTAAGCCAACCGAAGAATCTGCAAGAATAAAACAAGTCGCCGAATTGCCTGCCGTCTCTTATCGTCATCTTCGATCTCTCTAGCGGACACCTGTCACCGTCGCCGACGCCAGAAGCGGAGGGCCAGACCAACAGCAAGGGGTGAGTAGCGTTCAACAACACAGGCTCCCAACAATCCTTCATCAGCCTCCTTAAGGGTAGAGGTGGTTAGCCAAGTCAAACTTAAGACCTATTGTATTTATCTGAGCTACGTCCCGGCGTGACTCGATCCCGTACCTTACCCGACGTCACGCTACAATGTATATCGTATTGTATGTAAGGACCCGTTCCGCAGTACATTCCCAATGTCAAAATTCTATTTAGAATTTATTTGGTCTTAATGGTAACAAACTGCGGCGAAGAAAGATCTTTCTCAAAAATGAAATTAATGAAAAACAGACTTCGTGCTGCCATGGGACAGGATCGCTTATCCAATCTTTGTTTATTAAACACTGAACATGAACTTCTTCGTGAATTGGACTTCGATGATATAGTAGATGAATTTTCGGCGAAAAAGGCAAGAAAAAAGTGTCTACTATAAGACTTCGGGAATTTTCTTTAAGAAAGTGTAGTTACTACAATTTCCACAATGAACCTGTCGGTAATTGTCAAGTAGATGGACCTGCATATGTAGTGACCTGCATATGTAGTGACATGTTTACTCTTAATTGTAAATAATATCATTTATAATAAATTATGTACGTAAGTACAGTCTACTACTCAGTTCTCTGTTTCCGTCTGAACCCCCTTAGTATTTGGGTCTACTATATATTGTAGTTACGGTGTTTACTCTTCATAATATACTGTAGACATTTAGACGCAGAATTTTACTGCTGCTATAGCGCTACAATTTTCGTCCTGTACTGCACTATTCTCCCTGCAAACCTATCTGCGATATGTTCGATTGTGAATGACTACGGACTCTAAAATCAGGTCTACTATTTCAACTGCTGAAAATTGGTATTTAACATATAGACCGTGTTAAAAATGTAAACATAAACATTGGTGAAATCTTGCCCGGTCCCCCCGGAACTTCCGGTTTAGGCCAGTCCCCGTTGTTGCCAGTACAGATTCACCAACATACAAAGTAAGAAATGAGCACTTGTTTTCATCAGTTATGCGACGATAGTCAAGAAAGGTATTTGTTAAAGTTCTACTATGAAGGAGTGGACGTCTAGAATCCGTCGGATGATCTGCAGAGCAGATTATTAAAATATGACGTGTCTCTGTGGCCGCCAGTTGTATAGCACACTACGTACACAGCATCTACGTACATACAAGTATCTCATGTACACGCACGACGAACGTTTAGATATATTGAATTATTTTGTAAATGGAAAAGTGAGGGAAAGATAATTCTATAAAACAAGTGATATTATTATATTATAAGTATGCTTAAGTGAATCTTTGCCAACAATTCTGCAGAAGTAATGACAAATAACAAATGCTAGTAAATATATGTGCTTTCAACGTCGCATTTCCGCCTGAGCGATTATGGGAAAACCTATGATATGGCATGCCACTTTCACTTGCACGAATTTACTTCAAGCAACAAGGGAGTTTTCAGATTGAAGCGACAAGCGATATCGGGGTTTCACACATAAGCATTCGATCTAAAGCAAACCATTCACCAGTCATGCTTGTGCAAATAACAGGCCGGGGCAACACAGTGCACGGTATTGATAAAGCGGCCCAGTCCGAGCGACAAGCGACACCTCCAATTTGTGTTCGGAAGGTATTGTTTATCTTTTAATATTGATTTCCAAGAGACACGTATCGCTGCAGTCTGAAAGCTTCCTTACGTGTCACTTGGACTGGACTGTTGTTTTCTCAGTACCATACATCGTGTCGCCTCTCTCTGTTGTACTCGTATGCAAGATGAATTGTTTCCTTTAGAGTAAAGGGGCTGTTGCTTGTCGCTTCGGTGTGTAATCTCCATGCCACTTAAAATAAAGTGAATCTTCAGTGATCAATCAAATTTTTCGAACCGAAGCGACACGACAAGCTGCACGTGTCGCTCATATTCCCAATGGCGTGTATTGTGCCGCCTGAGACTTGATTTCCCATGAGCGGTAAATGCTTATTTATAGACTAAACGGGCCTGTGTCGCTTGTCACTTCGGTACGAACCACTGCTGTTGCGTGTCGCTTCGGTTTGAAACCTCACTAAGAGGCGTGCTTTTCACCACAACACAATACGCAGATAAACGATCAACATGTTTGTAACAAAATGCAAGTCGTAAAAATCCTTTCCGGGTACCAGTCCTTTCTCGTTCTGCTTGTATCAACAGGTTTCGTTTCTCTACGTCCTTCAGAAACCTACGAAGTGATACTTGACTCAATAAATTTGTTCCCGATCGAACTGTGCAACCATATGCTACACAGCTGACACCTTATTTCCTTGTAAAAGAATCTCCACTTTGCCCTTTCATATTAACGTCCATAACGTCTAAGTGTAACCGGATGTTCGAGGGGGACCAGACGAGTGCGCATGCTCCGCAGTAGCTCTGCCTTTAACACCGTCTATTGAGCTAATAAAGCTCCTAGTAAAAAATAATAATAAAAAGGGGGCCCCCCACCAAACATTTTGCCCAGAGGCCTCCACAAACCTTGATACGGCCCTGCCAGGAGGCAAAATTTATTGAACAACACTCGTATAAATATGCCACAGTATTAGTGTAATATGTTGTTATTGTTCATATGGTAAACGTAACAGTAACAATAATGTAAATGTAATACTACATACAGTGTTGTTCTAATGAAGTGCCGGTATTATGGACCTTAAATTGGAAGTAATTTTCTTTCTCGAAAGCTGAAGCAATAATAAAAGTAAGAAATACGGTAGCGGCATTCGGAATATGAACGGAAAGAAGAAAAGCCAGGGGGAAGGGGGGGGGGACTGATTTATGAAAAATGCCAAAACATTGCTTTCATTACTGTAAACTTTTAAGTTGCAGAGTAGGGTTTTCTCTTTCCACATGATATACATGGGAGTCTTTAACATATTTTGCCGGGCCCTGTGGCTAGCACATCGCGCAACGACGCCAGTGGTCCCGGGTTCGAATCCCGGCCTGGGCGTGGATGTTTGTGAGTGTCCATTCATCAATTTCATCATATCATCATTCATCCCCATCTTCGCAATTAGCCAGAAGTGGCACAAAAGCGAAGTACAATAAAGCAAATTAATCGAGAAACATATTTTCAAATAGCTTTACCATGCTAATCAAACTGCTACTGTTGGTCACAAGATGAGATATTTCCAGAGAAGGGACAGATTTTTTAAAAAATGAGAGATGAGACGATTTGTTGTTTTATGTTCACATTATGCATAAATAGGATAGTCGGGACTGGACCTACAGTTTAAAGTGGGATCCGAGTCACTATGTACCTCAACCGGATATCGAACCAGGGGGCCCTTGATTACAAGGCGACGACGATACCACTACGCCATCGGGAAGGCTCCAGGCTCATAGCGTGAAAAAGTAGACAGCAGTAGCGGCAAGTAATTAAAAGATTATCTTCTCTAGTTTTTAGAAAGTTCTTTCACAGGGGAGTTTCTATATCTGTACCTTAGCTGCCTCTCCCATAGAAATCTGTGACTTCGACGTCATCATCGACATTGCTTCCACATCTGGGCCCCTCAAAGATCAACAGCTCCCAAGTTTTGGGAAGGAAGGGGAGTTTTATTACTTCGGCCGGGGGTGGAATGTATGGTAGGCACTATTGTGCATTTTTTCTTGTGTGATATAAATATGTGTATCATCAAAAGTAGTATGGAGTGTGTAGTAAGGGATGATTTCAGTGCTAAAATATATTTAAAGTTAAAAATAATATAAGAACTGTTTGAAGCATACCTAATACTGCTGCTGGTGTGATTCTACTAAATAAATCTTTAACCTAAAAAAATAAATAATCAAAAGAATGCAAATTTTGATTTTTCAAAAAAGGTGTCCTAATTCAGTCCACCTTTTTCCAGTTATTATCTACTCATTTATTTTTACGGGAAATTTGATGAAAACAGTGTTAAAATCTCTTATAATAAATTTATAAACATGTTATACATTTTTAAGACTTAAGTTACAACTTTTTACCCATCCAGACAGAAATAGCAAACAAAGTTTTTGACTTTTCTTGAAGATGAACACATCTCGTGGCAACACTGGAAGCATTTCGAACACTTTACCCATTCCTCTCCTCGCTTGTCTTGGGAAAAACGCTTTCCACAAATAGGACATGACGCATCTTCATCTGTTGAACTATCTTCGTCATCGGTGGACACCAGTGGAACTTGTGTTTCATCCTCAGAGTCGCTTGAACTTGAGTCATATTTCTTTGTTTTCTTTTTGGGAGGTTTTATCGATGATGTTCCAAGCTAATCTTTATCTTCAATGATGAGACGTTTCTTGGCCTTTGATTGGGATTGTTTCTTCTGACGCTCTTCCGCCATTTGCTTCTTTACCATAGAGGCTTTTAGAGACATCTTATGTGGAATTCCTCACAGGGCCACATGAGTTCTGTTGTTTTTATAATTTTGGGTGTTTTACATGTATTTGAACTTGCTGATGCTGAAACTGGCATTAGTTTTCTCACATCACGCAAGAATTTTTTACAATTCACGATTTATATATGTGGGTTGTGGTATGCATGTTTCAGTGCAATTGAAGTGATTGTCGCAAGATGTCACTGGTACGTTTCAAAATTATTCAACAAGTAATAAAGACGTATAAGCTTTAAATACAGAGAAGTTTTGTTTTATTTAAATTAATTAATTAATATGTTTCTTGCCTAAATGCTGAAAATAATACTATGTAAAACATTAATATATCATTTGAAATTAATTTTATATGTAACTGTCAAAAGTCCTAATTTGCTTCCATGGTATGTAAGATACGTTGATCTCCTACATTAACATTTGGTTGTTCAGTGTGGTACATTATTGTGGTGTGGCCATGGCATCTCTTGGTTGTCTGAATAGCCCAGATGTGTTTTGCTACATCAGCGGTGAATTTGTTCCCCGGCTACAGAGACAGGAAGTTACAGATTTTGTAAGAAGAGCATATTACGCATACTTTAAAATGAAACTAGATCAAGATAAATCGTGGGCCCCACACAAGGTATGTAGATCATGTGTGGAATCTTTACGAAACTGGAGCACGGGAAAGCGGCCATCTATGCCATTTGCAATACCCATGGTATGGAGGGAGCCTCAGAATCACAGCAATGATTGTTACTTCTGTTCCTGTGAAATTGTAGGTCGAAATATTAGAAACAAGAAGACGATAGTGTATCCCAATATTCCCTCTGCAATGAGACCTGTGTTGCAAGGTCCAGACTTGCCTGTACCGACACCTCCATCAAGCCTTGAGTGTGTAAGTGATCATGGTTCACTAAGTGATTCAGTGGAAGGAAGTGAAATGGAAGATGACATTTATGACCACCCTCACGGATCTTGTGACCCTATACCGTTCACTCAAAGCAAACTCAATGCTTTAGTTAGAGACCGAAATTTATCTAAAGAATCAGCTGAGCTTCTTGGTTCCAGACTTAACGAAAAGAACTTGCTGGCTTGTGGAACAACATTTTCCTGGTACAGACACTGAGAAAAAGAGTTTGTGTCTTATTTCTCGAAACAAGATTCTCAACCATGGTTGGTTGGTGTGTGGTGATCTTAAAGTTTTGAGCATTTTACTTGGACTACAATGTGGATATACGAAAATGCCATGTTACATCTGTGACTACAATGTGGATATACGAAAATGCCATGTTACATCTGTGAGTGGGATAGGACACGAAATTACCACTGGGAAAGATAAGAATGGACAATACGGAAAATACTGAACCCGGGTTCAAAGAATATCGTACAACATTTAGTCAGTCCTGAGAAAGTTGTACTTCCCCCTCTTCATATCAAATTAGGGCTGATTAAACAATTTGTGAAGGCACTTAACAAGAAGGACAATGTTTCCAGTTCATATGCAACAAATTTCCATCCCTGTCATACGGGCAAAGTGAAAAAAGGTGTTTTTGTTGGACCAGACATTAGGAAATTAATGAATGATAAAGACTTCGAGGAAACAATGACTGTAGCTGAAAGAGATGCTTGGATAGCATTTAAAAGTGTAGTGCTGAACTTCTTTGGGAACCACAAAAGTTCTGATTACAGAGAAGGTGTTGAGAATATGTTACTTAAATTTCAAGAGCTGGGTTGTAACATGAATCTCAAATTACATTTTTTGCATTCACACCTTGATAACTTTCCACAAAATCTCAGTGAATTAAGTGAGGAACAAGGTGAACGGTTCCATCAGGACACGAGGGATATGGAGAAAAGGTATCAAGGACATTGGAGTGTTAGCATGATGGCTGACTACTGTTGGGCATTGTACAGAGAAACAGCAGAAGAAAATCACAAGAAAGTTAGGAAAGCTTACAGAAGAAAGCGTGCTAAACAGAATTGAAAAATATGTATTGTGTAATGATTTTCTTGTGTGTATATTATATACTGCTATATGTCGTTTTCTATATTATATGGGTCCTACGTGTCTGTCTATATTCATTTTAAAATAAACATATTGATGCTTTTAGTGTGATAAGCTACTTATTCTGATTGAAGAAAAGAAAAATTATAATAAAACAGTATGCAATATTGGACAAAGCCCAAATTTTGAAATTTGATTTGTAAGAAAACCTTGCGTGATAGAGAAAAACGAATTTCATATTCGTGATCAGCATGGCACAAATAATAAAGTTCACCCATTAAACAAAAAAAACATTAAATTGAATTTAATTTGCGGCCCTGTGGAATGAGGTCCCGGCTCTAGGGTGGCTCAAAACGTCACTTAACACCTTCAGTACAAGGCCACTTCAGCGCACAACATGGAAATGGTGATGACCAATCATTATCAGGCCAAGGGGGAACCACATTGATGCTGCCCACGTGGTCGGCGGACATCTTGATGTCCGCCATCTTGAATTCAACTTCAGAATTGTAAATGGGAAGGGGGTGATATGATATATCAAATCAGGCTAGAATTTCATGAGAAATGCAATAGTGAAGGTTTTTTTCGACGTATCTTTAACCAGTAAAAAGTGATTACTGAATTCTTGTACCAATTTACTCCTTTTCGAGGTGTTAGAAAAATGCCTTAAAATTTGTTTAGCGCATCGGTAATGCATCGAGATCAAAGTGATGTCTAGGGAGAGAAGTTCGCATGCCATTGAACAAAATTTTAATCAGATACCTCCACGAAGAACTGCGCATTATGAATGGTTGTCGCGAACGATTTACAGTGTGACTCTTCCATTGAATTAAAAGTCCTTCACAGTGACAAGGCTAATGTTTATGTTCATAAGGAAGTTCATAAATAGAATATGCGACCCTTGTTATCTGCTAACTAACTTTGGACAGAAACTGCTTCACAACGTTCCCATACTGTTCTGGTGTTCCTCCCTATTGAAAAAAAACTGTAAAAAGTATCTTCTTCCATAAGCAAGGATGCAAAACCTGTTTATTTAACAAATCCAAGTAGCCCTAAGCATTTAAGGTTCCGTTGATGAAAAATTGACTAACCAATCGTGTTCCACACAGCACGCCACACCATTAACGTACCAGCACTAACCATTCAGCTTTGATCTGTTGAAAATTGGTTATCAGATAAAAAGCATCGAATATTCTGTTTATGAACTTCCTTATGAACATAAACATTAGCCTTGTCACTGTGAAGGACTTTTCATTTAATGGAAGTGTCACACTGTAATTGTTCACGACAACCATTCATAATGCACAGCTCTTCATGGATGTATCCAATTAAAATCTTGTGCAATGGCATGCAAACTTCTCTCCCTAGACGTCACTTTGATCTCGATGCATTACCGATGAACTAAACAAATTTTAAGGCATATTTCTTACACCTCGAAAAGGAGCAAATTGGTACAAGAATTCAGCCAGAACTTTTTACTGGTTAAAGATACATCAAAAAAACCTTCACCACTGCATTTCTCGTGAAATTCTTGCCTGATTTGATATATCATATCACCCCCTTCCCATTTACAATTCTGAAGTTGAATTCAAGATGGCCGCCGACCATGCAGGTTGCTTCAGTGTGGTTTTCCCTTGGCCTGGCAACGATTGGTCATCACTATTTCCATGTTGCACGCTGCAGTGGCCTTGTACCGGGGGTGTTAAGTGACATTTTGAGCCACCCTGTACATTGAATATGTTTGAGGGGTCAAAGTTTATTTTTTCAAGTTCAGTCTTCAGGATAGAAAAATACTTTTCAACATTTGCTTTTGTGAATCCTTTAGCTCTGGCCATTGACAGGTTCTGTGGTCATGTAAGAGAAAGTTCTGGGTGGCATTTAAAAAATAGTCTAACCCACTTTTTGTCAGCAGCCTTTGCGTCACTCGAGAAAGGATTAGGGACTTGCTTTTTAATAGCCAACTGGTAAGACAATCGTCTCAGGTCAGAAATAGTAAGTCCATAGTAATGCTGCTCCATATCCAAACAGTATTCAATAAGACTTTTCTTGAGCTCAGCGGAAAAAACCGGTCTCCTTCCAAATTTTGACCTCACACATTCCTCAGGTGTGAGGTCAGTTTTGACGTAGTCTTTCAAGGTAGCCCTTGGAACAAGACTTTTTTACCTGTGGTTCCACTATACTGTGCCAAGGTCATTGGCAGGTACACACACACCTAAGCGTTTGAATGCCCACTACGCTGTGCACGACCAACAGGTAGCACAGACAAGCCCTCCAGCAGCATGTTCTATAATCACAGTTGCTTCAGTTTCAATGCCCACCACCTGTATATCTGGCCATGGACCATATACTGAATACTTCCATGGATTCAACCTATCTGATGGAGATCTGTGTAGATGTGACATGCCATAATTGATACCCGAGAACACAGTGTGCTTGAATGTCATTCGATGATGCACCAACAATTCAAGCAAGGGCAGAAGAAATAGACTAAGTTGAATATATTCTATGCATTAACTGTAAAAAACAAATTCTTGTATCAACACTTTGACTCAATCACGATTGATTGATAAAATTAAAATTTTGGGTGTGTTGGCGTCTATGGCCATTTCGCACCCTTCAATATATGCGGGGAAATATCCCCTAATCTAGGATTCTTACTTAAAATGTTAAAACAAGGGATGTAAAAAGTCCCTTGAGAAAAGTTTAAAGTGCAAGGTTGTAAAGGGACCTGCACAAGACAAACACAACACATTAAAAGTAAGAATAAACTAAAAGCTTCCTCACATATAGTGGAAGAGACCAGCTCTTCGCAAAAAGGTGAAAAGACGTGATAAAACACTGCTGTCATTGCCGAACAGGGATGGCAGATGTCAAACAGCGGGGAAAATTAAGTCTGCTGGAGGAAAGCAGATCAGCACGTTCAACAAGAATATACAGAATACTTAAAACGACATTAGAAACGTGACACATCACATCGGAGCAAAGATGGAGATGAGTGATGATATGATGAACATACACTCACAAACACCCATGCCCAGGCCAAGATTCGAACCCAGGACCCCTGGCGTCGTAACACAATGTGCTAACCACTCTGCCACGGGGACCAGCAAAAGTCCACTTTGGATGTCACGCATATTTCCATCAATAATATGGTAGTAAGGTGTCTTTTTTACAACAACGACTAGGTGTTCGTCGTGCTGATCGTACGCCACCCCGTAACTGGTTGGATGATGTCCCACCTTGGCAGGTAGGAGTGAGGCTGGCTCTCTTGGGCTGTTGCTGCACCACGGGTTATTATTACGTTGAGGTGTTTTTATTGAGACATGTTAGTTCTTCAATACATCTTTATTACCGGTAATTTCAACAAGAGCATTCGCAACTGTTATAGGCACTGTTAGCCTTATCGTGTAGGCAAAAGCTACTTTACGAAATGTTTGGTAGTTTACTTAAAAACTGTAATACTTGGATTTACAGGTGGCACAAATAGATGAGGAAAGAAGAGTTTACAGGATTCTTGTTGAGAAACCTGATGGTAAGAGACCTGTAGGAAGGCCAAGATTCAGATGGAGAGATAATTTTATGAAGATGGATGGGTAATGTTAAGATGGGCCAGAATGGAAATCGGCAAGGATGTAAAAGATTGGATTGCTCTTGCCCAAGATAGGGACAGATGGAAGGCTTGTGTTGCTGCAGCCATAAATCTACCAAGTTTACAAATGCTAGAGAGTTAGTTAGCTGTAATGGTTGGATGGAAGTTGTATGCACAGTGGTTTCCAATACTGATGACTTGAAACTTTTTTGGCACCTTTGAAACTAGGTAAAATCTGCAAGTATCTCTTCTCTGGAGAAATTTTGAAGGATGTAAAAATAAAAGTATTTCCAGATTTTTATAGGGATATGTTTCACACAAAAGAGAACATACTAACCCTTGAATGAAATTCCAAGGTCAGATGGGCAGCACATCCTCAAATCTTTCATCTTTCAGCTTCAACACAAAGAACCTGTACCCTCTTGAGGAATGTTTTGAGACAAGAAATTGGAAAAACTATATTAGGGTAACAAATAAAATGGATGAGTCGCTCTTCCTTGTTGGAAAATTTTGACTGGTGGCATGACACATTCTTACATGGACATGGCAAATGGAGACATAGTTGTCCCTAACAAGAAACAGAGAAAATATTATTTTTACAACATATTTTCACAACATTAATGTTGATAGTTGGCTGTTGACATATCTTGTGGTACCAGTTTAAAGCTGGTTTGCTTTCTCTGAAGTAGGTATACTGATTATACCAGTAAGTGGAGTTTGGTTTGAGTTGGTGTTTTAAGTCCACTTTGTGCACAGTAAGGCTAATTGGGACTGGACCTACAGTTTAAAGTGGAATCTGAACACTATGTGCCTCAACCGGGTATCGAACCCGGGACCCCTTGATGACAAGCGATGACGCGATCACTCTGCAATCGAAGAGGCCACCCGGTAAGTGGAGTATACTTTCTATTTATATTCTTATACTCAGCATGGTGTATTAAATATATTCAGGCATATTTTCACTAATATACGTACATTTTTATTTGATTTTCTTCCTTCTATTTGAATGTGATGATGTGAAGAAATGAATGATAAATGATTCAATGTCAATGTACAGGGTGATTCAAAAGTGTGGAAGCACCCATATCATTTCTATAGATATTACTACACATGAATGGAAGCATATGCAGTATTCAGGAGACCAAATACTGCATCCCTGATGCATGTTACACATCCCGCCCATGATCATGGTTCCGCCATAATGGATTCAATTTGGATTTCTTCAAATGGGAATAGGGGCATGTAACATATCAAAGTCATGTAAAATTTTGTGCCAAATAAAATGGTGAAATCCATATTAAGATAACTTGAATCATTTTCAAGTTACTGACATTAACTGCATGGTATTCATCAATGTTTATTCCTTGTAATGCAGTGAAATAAGATGCCATTGATCAACATTGACACTAGATGGAATGAAAGGGAAATTGCAGCTAACTTCAACCGCACACACTCTGAGAAGCAGCAAATTTCATAGTGCAGTGGTTAAATTTGTCCAAAAATAGATTTATACAGGAAGTATGTGTGTGACAAAGCATACATGATAGTTACTTTACCATTCTGCAAGAGTCATCCTCACACGCATCTAAAATGAAACAGGTGTAGCATGGACATTTCGCGTGGGAACGCCAAGTCCGAAGGAAGAGTCGTCCCTTTCTTGCTTAATAATTTACTTATGGTATTAGTCGCCACGGGTAAGTAAGCTGGGTTTTCAATAACACATTATCATTGCATGTTTTAGCTAGAAAATTAGATGCCTCACTATGCCTGCCACAGATGTTTTGAACTCTGGTGTTCTATACCTTTTTTTATATCTTTCTGCATGACGTAAGTCATTAAAAACCTACCTGAATCACAAGCACCTCTGCACAACAGTAGACGTCATTGTTGTGGGCGATCCAACTACTGATTGATTTGGTTTATTTTACTTCGCTTTTCTACCACTTTTGGTTAATTGCAAATATGAATATGAGTGATGATATTGGTGAAGGGACACTGACAAAGAACACCCGTGCTCACACCGGGATTCAAACCAGGGACCTCTGTCGTCTTGGCGCACTGTGAAAAGCAGAGTGGATGATCCAAATATCGTACACTCTACTGACGTAACAGTGCCGATTAGTAATTCAGACCACTGTTTATTACATCTTGAGAATGCTGATAAACATTTTAAAATAATTTTCTCCAGAGACCATTCGATGTTAAGAGTTTTCAAATGAATGCTAAACATTTCCATTCACACAATATTAAGTAGTTAGATAAGAACGAAAAAATACAATAAGAAAATAATAGTTTTGCGGGTTAAGTGGTAGAGCAGCCACAGGCTGAATTTCTATCACGAGGACTTCACCAACTTATTTGACAAAAACTGTGTTGATCTTTTAGTTTCTAATACACATCGCTGTTCGTGCGATAAATTATACAATGCAGTGGCCATTAAGAAGCAGTATATTTGAGATTGGTAAAGTTACGTCAGTCAATATTGCGTATTGTAGCATCACATAGCACGAGTTGCATGAGCGGGAAGATGAAGAACCGGGTAGGAATTCTACCGCTGTCGTCTGCTTCAGAAGGCAGGAAGGGTCACATGAACCAATCACGGTAGACCTCTCTGCTCCGTACCGTACGCTGGCGTATGAGAGAGCATTTACGGCCGTGCTATAGAAATCGAAGCTTTCCCTCCAGAAAGGCAGCAAGGAATATAGAATCCTGTACGCCGAACCTGCTCGGCGTCCGGCCGGGAAAGGCATTGAAAAGAGATGCTAGAACGAGTGTTGAGAGTGGAGCGTTGCAAGCGGATCGCGAAAAATAGCCATTATAATGCCATGAAGGTCATGACATAGGAAATTAGTCACGTTTTACTTTATAATCACAGCATTTAAGCATTTTTGAAATTTTAAATCTGGGAACGCCGGACGTACGGGCATACTATAACGCTACGCCACTGGTGTTTTCTCAAGACTTCTTGCAGGAGGATGGTATGGCCACTCAATACGTTGCAGCTGTTTGTGCACATCTGACTCAGAAATTTCCCGGTCCCTGGTTTGAATGGCAGGGGTCAGTTGCATGACCATCCTGGTCACGGTATTTAACCCCATTAGACCTCCTTTTTGGGGGAGGGGGAAGTTATGTAAAATGTCAGGTTTATGCAACTCCGGTATGATATATGTGATAGTTACAGGAACATGTTTTTTCTTGTGTGTGACACCATTTCACCTGACATGTTTAACCAAATTCACATAACTGGGAATGACGTTTGCAGATGCATGTAGCTCAACAGGGACACATGCTGAGAATGATCTGTTGTACTTTGTCTCCTAGATATTGGACATGTTTCCATTCATACAGAGCTGATCCGTCTCCATCCGAACATGCAGACAGCACCACCGGGCAAACTGGTTTGCACAGAGCAGCCAAACTGCATGCACATGATGAGCAGTGTGTAAGCTCTTGTCTAACAGAGTGAAGGTGTTGTAGTGGGCAGAATGTCACCGAAAACAAATTGCTATTGGGAAGGGTACGTTATGGTGCTTTTCCCGCATAGTAGAACAGTGTCAGAACAATGGATTGGTGTTGGGACAGGCCACTGTTAGTGATATAATTAAACAAAATGCACAGCAGCCGCATCTACAGCCAACATCACCAATGGATCAAAGTAGCTTTAAGACCACAGTATATCGCGGAGCGCAAGAGCAAGTGCAGAAGGCTATATGAGCGCCACCTAGCTGGTGACCGCTGGAAATTTGTTGTAACAATGGAGGAAGCATGGATTTACCTAAAGTGACTGTGGCAAAGTTCGGGCCATTACCTACAGCGGTGTTGGTGCAAAAAATCGTTGTCACTTTGTGCGTCAATGCAAAGAACGTTTCTCCAAAGGTTTCATGATTGTGACTGGATTTTGCTAGAGGGAAGGTGACGATTTGTCGGGTCGAAAAAATGTCAAAATCAATGCTGCGTATTACCAAGAACATGTCCTATCACCAGTGTACACAAAATAATACCGGTCTTGTATGGAGCAGATACCAATTGTGTCAAACTGCTCCAGGATAAAGCTTCAAGTCACACGGCCAAAATATCGCTGGCCTTCTACTGATGAATGGCAGCTGAAACTGTTCCATGCTATTCCATTCGAGGACATTCCAGTGAAGAGTCCAGATGCTAGTCCGATGGATTTTTGTGCTTTTGGACTTCTCAAACAGCACCTTTCAACATGTCGGTGTCGCACCGTGCATGGACTATGGAGAGCCTGCAAGCAGGAGTGGAACAATTTACCCCGGTACAGCTGCAACGAAGTCTGCTGCAGTGGAAACTGCGATGTCGTGCAATAGTACACACAGGTGGCCATCACATCGAGCACGATCGATGGTGGCAGGCTGGAATCTCTTAGGTTAAGCACCACTTTCATTATGTTTGGATGGAGATGGATCACCCTCTGTATACAGTAATATCTGGAGTAGAAATTATATGGGTGGTTCAACACATTTGAATCACGGCATGAATCACATGCACGTAACCCTGCCCATCTTGTTTACTTGCTTTAATCTTTGACTTTCTAAGGGAATAACAATGAAAATAGTTCAATCTGTTTGATAAATTGGGAGAAAGTAACAAAGAAAATGAAAAATTAACATGTAAAGTGACTATTTTTGGTTGATTAAAGAGAGAAGAACCGAGAAGAACTTCTTTTATGAGAAAAAAGTAAAAATCACACTGATTTTACTGTTTGCCATCTGCAGACAGGCAGTGAAAATGAAAATGGGGAAATCATAGTCTCGGATTTTCCTGAAATTTTAATAGGTGAAACGTGAGACAATCTGAGCAATACGTATTTTTTATTTTATTTTAATTTTCACTCGAGATATAGCTATTCAAAGTTGACTGTGCAGCAGCTGTTTTGGATCTGTCAAATTTTTGAAATTGCAATATCTTCTCAACAAATAGAGATAAATGGATGAAACTTTTTTTTGTTTTGAAGTATTTGTGTTTCTACATATTATGAACAAATAATATATCCAAAACGAAGATTAGAACAGCAATTAAAAAATAAACAGTTTTTTTTTAATTGTTTATCTCAAAAATTCTAAAAATATTACAGGAGTTGTATATCTAAGGGCACTACATATTCTGAAAAGGGGAGCACGCCATTTTGCTTCTCGAATTATTAATGATTTTTTAAAAAAATCCATTTGTGGTCATATTTGGAACCATGGAAATGTTCTGGAACAATCTGGAACCTTCCAGAATGTAACAGAACCTTCTAGAACTCTCTAGAACCTTGCAGATAATTCCAGAATGTAACAGAACCTTCTAGAACTTTCTGGAACCTTCCAGATAATTCCAGATTGTAACAGAACCTTCTCAGGGTGGCTACAAACAAGCAAAAATGAAATTCCCTGACTTTTCCAGGTTTTCCAGGACAAAATTTACATTTTTCCCTGACAATTACAAACTAAACTAAATCGATGTTTTTGTAAATTGAAATAATAAACTCATACAGATCCAGGCATGGATTTGTTAAGTACCAATATTATCTTCTATGAAATTGACTTAATTTCTCTATTCTCTATGATTTGAATTCAAACTGCAAAATAGTGAATTTGGAAAATTATTACAATTCACAAGCTAGGGAAGGATTGATTACAGAATTTTGTCATACGCAGTAAATTTAAAATAAAATACTTGATTATTTTTAAAGTTACGACTAAATGAGATAAGAGTGAAGAGTGAATGATTAAGAAATACAATTTGTAATTTATCAGTCTCCTTATACATTCTCGGTATTATATGTTGATATTTCCACTGACGTTTGGAACCCTCTGCTTGCAAAAACCATGAGTGCAGACTCATTTTTCGATGCATAAAGCTACTTCTCTATTCTCTGTAAAGCAAAGAGCTTAACTCTTGCATATAATGAAACAATTGAATCGAACAAAATAAAGTGTCATATTTCCTTACTTTATCAATGGGATTTCTGCTTCAGTACAGTATATCCAAGTGAAGTACTGTGAAATTGACAACATGCAGTTATACCAGTAATGCTGACGAAAAGGGTATGTAGGTATTAGACATTTAACGCAAGGAATTTATAGAATTGCATTGTATAGTTACCTGATTTAGCTAACCACACATTAAAACAGGAACACACTAATAATAAAAGCTTCTGAAAGTTCATATACGAGGGGCATCCTGAAAAAAGCTACAATGGTGCCTATACGCAGCACTAGTGGTCGGAAAGTGACACACACACATGCAGGCAGGAAGAAGTGGCATGTAGCTGTAATCTGGTACAGTTGCAATGAAGCCGTTTTAGGACAGTTCTAGATTAAAGATTGCAGCTATCATAGTCTCCTACAGACTGTGATGTAGCCTACATTGCACGCTCAGAATTTGGCACAGAGCCACCAGCAATTGTGTGAGGTGTGCAGACCGGATGTCGTGAATGATAGTATGGTCAGACGATGGTGCAGACAATTCACGGAAGGCCAATCGAATGTGCACAACCCCATACAGCACAACACAGGCCCTTTGCATCACTTCAGGTGAGAGATCTTGGACCACTCCCTGTACAGCCCTGGCCTTGAATGTACCGACTTTCATCTCTTTAACTGAAAAGGTTTCTGGCAGGGCAAGGATTTGACAGCTACACTGCGGTAGAGATAGTTCCAGTCTTTGTTTGTCAGACACATATACCATGGGCATACAAAATTTAGTGCCATGCTACGACAAATGCGAGAACAATGGTGGTGATTATGCCGAAAATTAAGTTAGGACTCACTGTTACTAATGCAATAAATTACTACTGATATTATTGTTTTATTTATGCCTAATCGGTTGGGACCTTAATATTTTGTTATTTTTTTTAGTTAGTGTATTTTCTTATTTTTTATTTTTTTATTATTATTTCCCAAAATTCACATTTTCATTTTAGCGCATTTTCTAGCAAATAGCTGAAATTATACCTTCATGGTGTTTTTAAACTACTGTTTCAAATTGTAAGTCACATGGCTTACGCCTCTTCGTGAGAGTTTGATATCTTGAAAGTTATTTTCCATACCCCATTTTTTAATTTTAAGGTAAGGATTTTAGATAATGGAATTATCCCCGTATATACTGAAGAGTGCATAATGACCATAAGTGGCGACGCACCAAAAAATTAAAATCAATCAATCTCACGTGACAGACACCGATATATTATAGCACCAAAAAGGCATTATCTTTTTTGACTTGTTAGTGTTACGTTTCCCAAAATTCGCATTTTTGTTTTAGAACATTTATCTGCCAAATATACCGAAACTTAATACTGCATTGTGCTTTTAAACTATTATTTTAAATTGTAGGTCACATGGTCTACGTATATTCGTGACAATTTGATATGTTGGAACAGATTTTTGAGGAAGTAAAAGTAAAGTGCTCCCCTGCACTTTTCAATGAAGATGTATAGGGGTGTGGAGTTAGGGTCCCACACTTTCTTGATCACGGCTGAAGGTAAGGTGGGGGTGATGTGATCAGCACCATGCTCCTGGCTACCTTTATCCCTCAAAGTTTCCTCAAGGCACCAGCTTCATATGATGCTGGGCGGTCGCCGGAGCAGTTTGAATACGTGGAAAACATCCCGGTTCTCCCCAGCAGGGGATCGACCCCGGGTCTCTTACATAGTAGTCAGACGCCCTAACGACTGATCTCCATTATTACTCGCTCGACAAATGCCGATGGTGCGCACTTAGCTTGGTAATTCAAAACATATCTCGTGCGACAAATACGAAGATGTGGCTCCCGTGTGACGCTAGATATGCACTCGATCTCCTGTTAGAACCCTGCCACTTTGTTCTGTGATGCAAATGGTTTTGATAGAAGTTGAAAAAATTGTGGGAAATACATGATTTAATGTGTCTGTCGGAATTATTCCATGTTCGTATAACTCTACAATTTACTCTTGAGTAAAATGTTGGAAAACTTGCATGTTCTATGTACACAAACATGGCCTAGAAAAGACAAGAATGTTGGATTTCATGGAATTTTTTAAAAATGCCAACAATTCGCATTTTATGCCAAATTCGCATTATTTCGATATTTCGAATGGGCGAAAAATGTGTCCACACATCACTGCACATTCCTAAACATAACTTCGCAGCAATTACCATTTTTCACGGTTTTGGCGTTTGCGAAAAATCAATGTCCCTACTAATTGGAAATTACTTTCTTGCCACTCCTCATATAAATAGTAGATGGAAAGTGAAAATTTAGCAGGGCTGGCAGAGAAAAGTCAATCCTTGAAGAAAGTGATTTGCTTTTATGATTGAATGAATCTAGTAAATATGATATTAAAATAGTTACGTATTTATTATTAGTATTTTGTTTCATAATATTGGACATTAACCTTACCCTGTGAGAGATTAATGACCATCTCTCACGAGTTTAAACAGACAGGACAGAGCGTGGCGTTAATTTCAATGCAATACTAGTGTTACAGTAAATTTGAGGTTGGGAGCATGCACTTGCCAACTTTTATAACGTTCACCATTGCAGAGTTATGTTTAACTTTTTCTTGATAGTATTCAATATATATCCCGTTTGGTTGAATTCTTCTTGATATCTAAGAATAGTGCAATGTCATTGTAAACGTATGTTAACTTGTGCGAAACCAGTAATACGTCAGGATGATGAAAGAAAACCTTCGTAAGCACTGCTACATTAAATAAGGTGAAATGAGCCAGAAGAGTAATAAAATTCCAGCAGCATATTTGCAGTCTAAAGCTCTTCTTGTTTATGCATGCGATTTTTGTTGGATGTTGCAGTCCATGCGATTTCTGTCGCATGTTGTAGTGAGATACCTTGTCAGGTGGCGATATTCAACAAAAATCGTATGTATCAATGGAACCTATTTGCTTCCATGTTCCTTCAGTTTGCCCAACAAAATGCCTTACTACGTGACAAGTCCCCTTACTACTCCCATATGGACAAGAAAAAATGATAATCCAATGCATTTTCCATGTAATATTTAGAGGCTTAACCTTTTCTACCCCAATAATACCATATGGTATCATCAGAGTAAGGTCGTACTGGCCTGATGATACCATATGGTATAATTGTGCTGATTACGAAATGAATGTGCCTTTTGGACCTTCATACTCTTATGTTTGTGTGGAAACTCTTGACACAGGTCTGGAGCAAGATTGGGAAATTCATATTGATGACCAACCTCCCCCTTCTCCCCCCTTCCGCAACATATCCATGCCACATTTCCGAACAGAGTTTCACATTTTGGCTCATTATTCAATTTGTGTGGCACCCAGGAACATGAAATATGTTTCAATCTCTTTGGAAACGTCCATTCTTTAAAGAGAATACTAAGATTTGCGCCTTCTCCCTAAAATAGCGGGAGAAGAGGGGGCAAACTTCAGATATTTATGTTTTTTCCATTGAAATTCGGTGGCCGCACCCTCAAACCCCCCTTCCTCCGTTCGGCGATCTGAATTGTACACGGTTGCATGCTATGATGTTTTATCTGCAAAACAAAACTTATCCGAAGTAGATTGCTCCCATAGTGCCCGAGTTATAACAATTTTCCTCCAAAAATGCAAATTACCTATTTTTAGTAAAAAAAAATATCACATTTTGGCTTAATATTCAACTTGTATAGCACCCAAGAACATGAAACATGTTTCATTTTCTAGAGAAATGTCCATTCTTTAAAAATAATACTAAACTTCGCGCCTTCGTCCCAAATAGCGGGAGAAGAGGGGGCAAACTGCAGATTTTTATAGTTTTTCATTAAAATTCGGGGGGTTGCACCCCCCAACCCCCCTCCCTCAGTTCGACGTTTTGAATTGTACACGGTTGCATGCTCTGATGTTTTAGCTGCAAAACAAAACTTATACGAATTAGATTGCTCCCATAGTGCCAGTTATAACAATTTTCTGAGCAATATGCAAATTACCTATTTTTAGTAAAAAACAGTGTTTCACATTTTGGCTTATTGCACCCAAGAACATGAAACATGTTTTATTCTCTTGGGAAACGTCCATTCTTTGAAGAGAATACTAAGGTTTGCGCCTTATCCCCAAAATAGCGGGAGAAGAGGGGGGCAAACTTCAGATTTTTATGTTTTTTCATTGAAATTTGGGGGTCGTGCCCCCCAGCCCCTTCCTCGGTTCGGCGTTCTGAATTGTACACGGTTGCTTGCTCTGGTGTTTTATCTGAAAAACAAAACTTATCTGAAGTAGATTGCTTCTATAGTGCCCGAGTTATAAAAAATTTCATCCAAAAATGCAAGTTACATATTTTTCGTAAAAAAAAAATCACATTTTGGCTTATTATTCTACTTGTATGGCACCCAAGAACATGAAACATGTTTCATTCTCTTGAGAAATGTCCAATCTTTGAAACTAATACTAAAGTTTGCGCCTTCTCCCCAAAATAGTGGGAGAAGAGGGGGCAAACTTTAGATTTTTGTTTTTTCAATTGAAATTCGGGGGTCGAGCCCCCCAAACCCCCTTCCTCGGTCCGGCGTTCTGAATTGTACACGGTTGCATGCGCTTATGTTTTATCTGCAAAACAAAACTTATCCGAAGTAGATTGCTCCCATAGTGCCAGAGTTATAACAATTTTCTGTTCCCGTGCAGAGTTCCATAACGATATCTTTTAAATAAAAAAATTTAAAAAGTCAATGAAGACGAAATTCCCTGACATTTCCCTGACTTTTTTTGACACCTCAAATTCCCTGACTTTTCCCGGTTTTCCAGGTTTTCCAGGTCTGTCGCCACCCTGCTTCTTGAATTTTTCAGATAATTCTGGATGTTTGGCCTAACATATAAAAGGGAGGACACATGGAATTCACAGTTCAGTTGTCAACAGGCAAACAAAGAGACCAAATTTGTGGTCCAGCAGTACTTGAAAGCTTTTGTGCAAGGATTACTCATTGTAGGTGATTACATAGGATCCAAATTCATAGGTTTTTGTAACCGGTCTGCTGAGAAGAAAAAATGGCTTCACAATGGGAACAGAACAGCATTAAATGTGCAGATTATGGTCATGTGCACAAGAAAGTGTGTTACAAAACAAACAAAATATTAGACTTTATTGTGGTTGGTGATCTAAGTGATGTGTTTTCACTATCGGAGTGAATCCAAACCATCACATGTGCTCCAAAGGCTACAATAGATTACGTAATGAAGAATACGATCCACCTATTACTGTTGCAACTTAAGATGGCAGTCACACACCCTTTGACTCTGAAGATGAAGAGTTGCAGCAGCTAAATACAAGGTGCATTCAATAAATAACCAGAAAAATAGTATAAAAAATCTAAAATACGACCGTGATTGTTACATGTTTGTTATTTTGTGGAGGCATCCGTAAGCTGGGGCTGGCATGCCTGCCTTGCACACGGGATGCTGGGAAACAGTTACACAAGATGGCGGCATCCTTACAGGAGTGCTCCAAGCTGGAGAAGCGAAGTGTCCGTGAGATTTTTGTTCAGTCAACGTGTGAAACCGATAGAAATTCATCGCCGCATGACAGTTCAGTACAGTGACAACTGTATGAGTCGATTAGAAGTGTACGAATTGGCTGAGAAGTTCAAACAGGGCATAACCAGTGCTGAAGATTCTCACTCTTCACTGCAGTCACGGAAAGCAACATTGCTCAAGTGGAGGACCTGATACGGGAGAACCGGCATATTACTGTCAGTGAAATTGCTTCCCAGATGGAAATAAGTGTAGAATCAGCCCACCATATCAGTCATATGATATACTGAGGTTCAGGAAAGTGTGTGCGAGGTGGGTTCTGAATCGTTTGACACCTGAAATGAAGGAGAGACGTGTTGATGTGTGCAGGGATCTCTTGCGCCGTTATGAAGCTGACTGTGAGGCATTTCTTCAGCGTATTGTCACTGGAGATGAAATTTGGGTTCATTTCTATGAACAAGAACGTAAGAGGACAACAATGGAATGGCGACATCCTTCGTCTCCCACACCAAAGAAGGTCTGTGCTCAACGGAGTGCCAAAAAGGTCATGTTAACTTTGTTTTGGGACCCTAAAGGTACAATTCTTGAACATTACATGCCCAGAGATCATAATGTAAACAGTACCACCTACTCCAACCTTTTGCGCAAAATATTGAAACCAGCCATTCTGCAGAGATGACGAAGGCTGGTGTCCACTGGTGTGCTCTCCATGACAATGCGAGACCACACACTGCCAGTGTCACATTGTCTACCATCGAAGACCTAAAGTTTAAGTGCTTACCCCATCCTCCATGCCTGTTGCCCACTGAAAGGTGGACTAAGTGGATCGAGGTTCCAGAATGACGACGAAGTCCAGTCAGCGGTGCATGAGTGGTTATGAACGCGTTCAAAAGATGCCTTTTTCTGTGAATCAGTACCCTTATCGAGAGCTGGCGTAGATGCATTGCACTGGGGGGGGACTATGTTGAAAGACAGTACTGTAGTTCTTTTATTGCTTGTAATAAATATTTGTTACAACATATATCCGGTTATATATATTGAATGAACCTTGTACAACAGCATCAGCAGTTGGAGTGTCACCTGTTACAAAGCCTGGTTACCTGAAAGGCAATCCACCATCATATGTAAGAAATGTAAGAAGAAAACGAAAATAGCTTGTAACAGCAGTCTATGTGTCAACTGAAAGGAATCTGTCCAGAATTTTTCAAGCTGAATCGACCTCCCCTTTGGCAGAACTGATGTTATTCCACAATGTCCCCTTTAGCAGAACATAATGTTATTCCACAGAGTGAGTGTTATGAATTGTAGTTAAAAATATAAATACAGCTGTTGAGTCATGCACAACTTACAACCAAAAGGTTCAAGTTACGTCTATTGTTCCCAGATCTGTTACTAAACAGCAGATATTAGAAAAAGTAAAAAAAAAGTAAAGTGCTCCCTTGTGCATAGCACCATGCCATGTAGGCGTATAGGGGGTGTGGGGGTAACGCCCCACACTTTCTTGATCCAGTCGTGAGTGGGGGTGATGTGATCAGCATCATGCCCCTGACCACCTTTACCCCCCAGGGTTACCCCCAGGTACCCATGTTATTCGACGCTGGGTGGGCACCGGGGCCGCTTCCAACATTAGAAAAAGAACCGGCCAGGGATCGAAGCTGGGACCTTTAGCATGGTAGTCAGACGCGTTACCGACTGAGTCACCGTGGCCACCATAGATATTAGAACACATCCCAAATTCTACCAAACACATGATTGACAAATCACGAAGACTGGTGGTGGACAAAGGAATTTTTCGGATACCAGAGCCCTACTGTGGACATCCAAGATATATATATATATATATATATATATATATTATTAAAAAAATATATTGGAAAACAATTGGACCAGTTAAAGGAATCCAAAACTCTCATGTGTGGGCTTATGATAGAAACAAGCTCACCATTTCAAGAACAGCGGGAAGCATCATGGAATATGTTTCATTTGGCAACAGTGAGGATATAACAGCTGTTAAACTGCATGATCTCCAAAGTTCAAAGACTGAAATGTTTGTGGCCTGTGTGTATGAACGTGAATGGTGGGTGGCAGAAGTTACACAGGTCAGCAATGAGTTACAGGAAGTTACTGTTAACTTCATGGTGCCTCATGGCCCATCCAGTGGGTACCGCTTTCCTGACAAGAAACACCAAGCTTATCACACATGTTCTATCCAGTTGCATGATATTCAAAGACAATTGATCCTCCTGTCCCTGTTGGTACATCAGCATTCCATTCATTCCATACTAGATGTTGACACTAAATCTATTCAGAAACTATTCAGTGCTTATAATAAGTGCTCGAAAAATCTCCTTCGAAGCCAGGTGCCAGCTCTAAAAATCAGGCACCAGGAAAAGAAATCAATGGCTAATGAAAATACGGCAATATTACAGCAAGACATCACAGTCGCCAGGCTGAAATTTTCAGTCGCCGGAATTTTTCGAACCCTGCTTATAATGGACTAGGATAATATGTGCACTGTCTTTGTTATAGCCTATTAGAACTGTTTTTTCTTTTTTAATTGCTTCAGCAAAGAGTGTCTTATAGCATGGATGCATAATACATATATATTGCATAAAAAAGTTTATAAGTGTAATAATGTAACATTTCCAAGTTTCCAAATTTGTCCGAAAATGGATTTTAAAAAGTTCATTAAATATTCGAGAAGCAAAATGGTGTGCTCCCCTTTTCAGGATATGTAGTACCCTTAGATATACAAGTCCTGTAATATTTTTAGAATTTTTGAGATTAACATTTTTTTAAAAAAAAACTTTGTTTGCTTTTTTAATTGCTGTTCCAATGTTGGTTTTGGAGGTATTATTTATTTATAATATATGTAGAAACATAAATACTTCAAGTCAAAAAAAGATTCATCCATTTATCTCTATTTGTTGAGAAGATATTGCAATTTAAAAAAATTGACAGATCCAAAACAGCTGCTGCATGGTCAACTTTGAACAGCTATATCTCGAATGAAAAATAAAATAAAATAAAATATACATATTTCTGAGATTGTCTCACAGTTTCACATACTAAAATTTCAGGAAAATCAGAGACGATGATTCCCACCCCACTGCCTGTCTGGACATGGATTCGGGCAATACAATAATGTAGCAACACCTTCTTTGCTGAATTCAATGGTTTATCTTTAAAATTCTTTGCTAAAAATAATTCTGTAAACATCAATAAAAAAATTATATGTACTGTATAATGCATTGTACTCCAAAAGCACGTGGGGGAAGGGGGTGTAAAAGTAGAACCCTGCACATTCTGAATGTTGATCTTACTGGAAGTGATGTGGTCTGCACCACCCTCCAATCACCATTACCCCACCCAAGTACCCATTGGTTAGCAGCTGTGTGAGCCCTCAAAACGATTTATACAGAACTTTGTCGGAAAAAAAAAATCTTCTTGCAATAATCTACCCCAGAAATGAAACCTATGCCTCCTATGTGGCAGTCAGGTACGCTACTATCTGGATCACATCAGATCCTACTAACTTTTAATAATTGTACACATCTGTCTTAAATCATGATATAAATATAGAAATCTGCAATAAGACTGTTTGGGAATCATGAAGATAATTACACAAATCATGGACTGTTGAAGATTGTAAATAGTAGTGCCTTCCGCTCCTCATTTGTTTTTATTTTACTCCCGCTGGGAGCTTCTGGCAAGAACGCTGAATGCTGGGAGCGTGGTATTCGAACACAGCGGTGCGACATGGTGCATGTCGGCTCGCGGCAGCGGGAGAACATTTCAGCTAGCCTATCGGATGAGGGCCTTTTTGTATTTCTTCAGTGTGCAAACGTATTTAACTATTATATAATACCAAGTGAATTAAAGGACTTGTATCATATGCGAATTTGTTGCTATATCCGTTGTTCCAGCCCTATGGTAAGATAGACAATATGGCGTCATACCCAGAGATGCTAGTTTTCTTTCATGTTGATACGTGGAAGGTATCTACAGACATTTATGGTCCTCCGCATTCCGGATATAGTGACAGTTTGTTTCGTGCAGGTCAGTGATCATCAGTTGTGACAGTGTTACAGAACAAACAGTGTTTTTGGTTTGCACAGATACATGTTTTCCGCGCTTTCGTAACGAACATCGTTACAACGAATTTTGCAGTGACCTTGAACTCGGTTGCGATTAAGTAGCATTAATCGTCACGGTACGGTGGAATCAGCTGTTTCAGGAACTCTTGTTTCGTCGTAGGATGATGCATTCTCTGTTTCTTCACGACCGTCGTGGGAGGAGGGATTGACTTTGTACGCGAGCATCAAAGAAGCCAATCGGTGAGTAAGTCTGGTTCATTTTACATTTCCTTCCTTGTATTTTCCTTACCTTGCAACCATGGCCGACATTCAGCGTCTTATCAAAGAGAGAAATGCATGCAAGCGCAAACTCAAACGTATAGCTTCGTATGTTGATACTTACGATGAAGCATCAAGCAACATTCTAACAATCAAGACTCGCTTGGAGCATTTAAACGAGGTTTGGCTAAAATTAGAGGAAGTTCAAGACAGCATTGAACTACAATCAGTCGAAGGTGAACATGACGCGGCAAGAGAAGAAATTGAACGTATGTACTTTGATTTGAAAACAAGAATGCAAACTTTGATTGACAAGCATGTCACAAAGCCAGTTTCCCCTGAAACTAAACAATCTGTATCACGAGGAAGTACGCAGGTGAAACTTCCGGCAATTGCATTACCACATTTTAGCGGTAATTACACGCAGTGGGTGTCTTTCAAGGACACGTTCGTGTCGCTGATACACAACAATGTAGATATTTCAAATGTTCAGAAGTTTCAGTATTTGCGCGTATCGTTGAAGGGCGAGGCCTTACATCTAATTCAAAATTTGCCAATGACAGAAGCAAATTACGCTATTGCTTGGGAGCAACTCAATGAGCGATACGACAATAAAAGGTTGATAGCGGTGTCACATGTAAATGATATTTTACATATCAATCCAGTTGTAAAGGAGAATTGTCAGGAACTTCGTGCATTTACAAACACTGCAGTTAGCTCTATTTCAGCGCTCAAAATGATAGCTGAAGACACGTCGTTAACTGATATAATTTTAGTTCAGCATTTTGTTTCAAATCTCGATCCTGCAACGAGAAGAGCATTTGAACTAGAAAGTAATGATACTGAATTTAGCACATTAGATCAGCTCTTTAGTTTTCTAGAGCACAGATGCCAGGCTCTTGAAAAGATTAATCCAGTTACGAGTGAAGGTAACAAGATAGCAACAAAATCATCTACAAATATGCACAAACAGTACAGTGCTAAATGTCAACAATCTTCGAAGTCATATGTTACAACAGATTCTTCATTGTGCATGTTTTGTAAAGCAAACAAACATCGCTTATTTTCGTGTGAAGCCTTTAAGAAAGCTTCTATTTCACAAAAGTATAAATTTTTACGTGAGAATCTCGTATGCTTTAACTGTCTTAGCAGCAACAATCACGTTTCGGCACAGTGTAAATATGGAGTGTGCAAGCGATGTAAACAGAAGCATAGTACTTTACTTCATGTAGATGAAGGTACATCCAATGTAAACCGGCAACGAGAAATATCTGGGGGTCACGTGAACACATCGATGTTAAACAATACAAGCGATTCTTCACAGCATTCAGATCAAGCACCTCAGGTTTCTTATTGTTCAATTAAGCAGAAAGGTACTTCACAGGTGTTGCTTGCTACGGCAATTGTTCAAGTACAAGATATAGCGGGCAATTGGGTCAATTGTCGTGCTCTCTTGGACGCGGCGAGTCAGAATAATTTCATTGTTGAAGACGTTGTTCAAAGTAATCGTGTTAGAAAGGTAAAGCATCGAGTTCCCATTCAGGGAATCAACAATTCGTCAGCTGAATCGAGTCATTCAGTAGAGATCCGTCTGAGATCTAATAATAGCAATTTTACGACAAGTATTTCGTGCTCAGTGTTGCCAACCATTACAGGACTAATGCTTTCAGAAAAGTTTGATGCATCTGAATTGAACATTCCAACAGATATTCGTTTAGCAGACCCAAACTTTTGTTCGCCGGGCAAAATACAGATTCTGCTTGGTGCAGAGGTTTTCTTTACCGTTATGAAGCCTGAAAAGAGAACAAAACCAGGAAATTTCCCCATTCTTCAAGACACAGAGTTTGGATGGATTATTGCAGGGAAGATTCCAGCAACATCTTCTAGCAACAGTATTACTAGGTCATTTTTCACGAGAAAGGAAGATTCTCTCAGCTCGCAGCTCCAACAGTTCTGGATCATAGAGGAGATCCACACGAAACTGCAATCACCAGAAGAAATTGCTTGCGAGCAACATTTTCAGCGAAATGTGACACGAGATGAAAGTGGCCGTTATACGGTCAGGCTGCCATTATGTAAGGATCGTTCAGTGTTAGGTGACTCCTCGCACTCTGCATTAACTCGATTTCACCAATTAGAAACGAGGCTTCAACGTCAACCACAATTAAAGGCTGATTATACAGAATTTATGCAAGAATATTACCAGTTGGGACACATGGAACCCATAGGGAATTTAAATGATGTACAAACAAATGACTGCACAAAATTTTTCATTCCGCATCATTGTGTTTTCAAGGATTCCAGTACAACGAAAATACGTGTTGTTTTTGATGGGAGTTCGCCATCAACAAGCGGTGAATCAATAAATAGCATACAAATGGCTGGACCTACCATACAGGAGGATTTATTTTCAATTGTTCTAAGATTTCGAACTCACAAGGTGGCATTGGTTTCTGATGTAACAAAGATGTATAGAATGATAAACATACATCCAGATGATAGGCCACTGCAATGCATTCTGTGGAGAAACTCTCCTCAGGAACTCATAACAGCATTTCAATTGAATACGGTCTCGTATGGGCTTACATCAAGTGCCTTTTTAGCAACCAGATGTCTGAAGCAGTTAGCCGAAGATGAAGCAGTTAACTTCCCACACGCATGTCAAGTGTTGCAGCGTGATTTCTATGTTGATGATTACGTTGGAGGAAGCAGTAGCGTGCAAGGTGCGTTACAACTTTATCAAGATCTTTCAGAACTTCTGAAAAGAGGAGGATTCATCTTACGAAAGTGGTGCTCCAACAGTACTGAAGTACTCAACGCTATTCCAGAATCACTGAGAGAGACTCAAAATCTAATTCATTTTCATACCGAAGGTGTTAAAACTCTAGGAATTTCATGGAATCCCTCGGCAGACACTTTCATGATTAACATTGGAGCCAAGTCTGTCAACATGATGTCACACAAATCAACCAAACGTCAAGTAGCCAGTGTTATTGCCCAGATTTTTGATCCAATTGGACTACTTTCACCAGTAACTGTAATGTATAAGTATTTTTTACAACAGTTGTGGCTTCACAACATAAACTGGGATGATCCACTTCCAGAAAGCCTGCAAGTTGAATGGGTTCATCTTCATTCTCAGCTACCAGTCATCAGTGAAATGCAAATACCACGTTTCATCCTAACACCTGGTTGTGTCAAGAATATACAAATCCATGGCTTTTCCGATGCATCGGAGAAAAATTATGGCAGTTGCTTGTACGTTCGTTCAGCAAACGAAGAAGGTTACGCCGAAGTTCACTTACTGTGCTCAAAATCACGGGTCGCCCCGATCAAGAAAACCACTCTTCCTAGATTGGAACTGTGCGCTTCAGTCTTATTGGCCAAATTACTCAACAAGACTCTCCCAATTTTGAGACTTAATATTGACAATGTTTATTTGTGGACAGATTCACAAATAGTTCTGGCATGGCTCAGATCGCCAGCAAGCAGATGGAAGCCTTTTGTATCCAACAGAGTAGCGCAAATTCAAGAATTTACTCAAACTTATCAATGGAGACATGTTTCGTCCAAGGATAATCCAGCGGATTTAATCTCCCGTGGAGTTAAACCTCAAGATATTCATCATCATTCGCTATGGTTTCATGGTCCAGCTTGGTTGCAAGAAGATGAAACGTGCTGGCCATCATCATCATCTGACACAAGTCTTAACAACAAACATGTTCCTGAACAACGAAAGCTTCCTGTAACCACACTGGTGTCTCATCTGCAATTAGAGGCAATAATAAACGATTTTTCTACATTTTTCAAATTGTTAAGGATTGTAGCGCTCTGTAAAAGATTCATTCGCAATTGTAAAAATGCAAGTAACAAACAATGCGATCCACTTACTTCAATTGACATTGAAGATGCCACTCAAACGTGCGTCGTTATGACACAAATTTCGTTCTTTCATCGAGAGATAAATGATCTCACTGCCAAAGGGCAAGTATCCAACAAAAGTATCCTTAAAGACTTACACCCCTTTCTGGATAATCAGGGAATTCTTCGTGTCGGAGGTAGGCTAGAAAATAGCAACTTGGAATTCAGCAGCAAGCATCAAATCATTTTGCATCCAAAAAGTCACTTCGCCCGTCTACTAATTGCATCAGAGCATGAACGATTGATGCACGCAGCACCCCAATTGTTAATCTCATCCATTCGAGAAAGGTACTGGATACCTAGAATACGACAAGTTATTAAGCAAATCATTCATCAGTGTTTAACTTGTTATCGTTTGAAGTCATCCGCAGCACATCAGCTAATGGGACAGCTCCCATCCATCAGAGTTACACCTAGCAAGGCATTTAATCATGTGGGCATAGACTATGCCGGACCATACGTCATCAAAGTAGGGTCAATCAGGAGTAAAATCACAAAGAAATGCTACATAGCTCTTTTTACGTGCCTAGCCACGAGAGCAATACATCTTGAACTAGTAACAGACCTTACTTCTGAAGCTTTCATAGCAGCATTGCGACGCTTTACAGCAAGGCGAGGCAAGTGTTCCACCATTATCAGCGATAATGCCACAACATTTCAAGGAGCGAAGAACGAACTTCAGAAACTTCAATTGCTATTTCAATCGCAAGGATTCAGTGAAGACATTCAAAGGTATGCAGCACAAGAAAACTTTCAGTGGAAAAATTCACCCCCACGTAGCCCAACATTCGGTGGTGTCTGGGAAAGCGCCATAAAATCTATGAAGTACCATCTTCGCAGAGTCGCCAAGAATGCTGTACTGACATACGAAGAGCTGTCAACTCTTTTGTGCCAGATCGAAGCTTGCTTAAACTCTCGACCTCTTACATCCTTACCTGACTCTCATGAAGAATTTAATTACCTCACTCCAGGCCACTTTCTTATTGGTGGTCCACTAACTTCCTTTCCTCAACCAGACTTAACTGATCTCAAGGAAAATAGACTTTCCAGGTGGCAACGAGTTCAACAGTTTCAACAAAGGATTTGGAGAAACTGGTCCCGAGATTATCTTCATGGTATGCAACAGCGTCAGAAGTGGACAACCACGCAGCCCAACCTGCAACCAGGACTACTTGTGCTTCTGAAAGAAGACAACCTACCCCCATTATCCTGGAAAATGGGCATTATAGAAGAAGTGTTTCCAGGGAAAGACAATTTAGTTCGTGTAGCCGTGGTTCGTACCAAGGATGGAGTGTACCGCAGGGCTCTAAGTAAGATTGTGCCTCTTCCAGATGGGAAGATAAATTAAACTTCCATGATTTAGTTTGGATGCTGTGCATTCCAACGGGGGGGGAGAATGTTGAAGATTGTAAATAGTAGTGCCTTCCGCTCCTCATTTGTTTTTATTTTACTCCCGCTGGGAGCTTCTGGCAAGAACGCTGAATGCTGGGAGCGTGGTATTCGAACACAGCGGTGCGACATGGTGCATGTCGGCTCGCGGCAGCGGGAGAACATTTCAGCTAGCCTATCGGATGTGGGCCTTTTTGTATTTCTTCAGTGTGCAAACGTATTTAACTATTATATAATACCAAGTGAATTAAAGGACTTGTATCATATGCGAATTTGTTGCTATATCCGTTGTTCCAGCCCTATGGTAAGATAGACAATATGGCGTCATACCCAGAGATGCTAGTTTTCTTTCATGTTGATACGTGGAAGGTATCTACAGACATGGACAAAGGAGAAAAAACACAATCACATGCAATTATAAAAATAATACATACCTCCCTGCACATCCTTATGTAACCTGGATAATTCTTTGTGCATCGCCAAGGCAAGCCAAGATAAAACAATCAACCAGCATAGTAGGACTACTCCTGCAGACACTACTGCGACAGTTTGACCTTTTATCCCATAAAGAATTGTTGGAGGCTGTCTGGAGGAATTCCGTCGTAACCGTCTGTGAAGAGAAAGAGCAAGACCCTCTAAGCACATTACCTCAGAAACATTCTGCAACTTTCAAGCAAGAAGAGTACAATCTATTTGACATATACAGTATGTTTTTAAAAGTCCTGCAGGATTCTAAAAAGATAAAACTTTAAAGTAATAGGTTTATTACAACAAAATATTGTTATTTTACAGAGGAAAATTTAAAATCTTGTTCTGCCCACACTGCTGAATGACATGTGTGCAAGTGATCATGTGATTCCAAGGTGGAGTTGATGCACGAAAATGACCAGTGCGTGTCATGGCTTGCCAAGTTAAAATCTTGTGTTTTGGTGCAGAGAAGGTTCCAAACACCTCCAGAGGAGACAAGTTTCCAGAGATGGTATGAACTGTTCCAGATACGTGATGTGATTCATAACTATACCCCAGATTCTTATGTAATGTAACAGTCCAAAATATGTACATACATACGTAACAATAATTGATAAAATATGTACGTAAATTTGTATTATGAAAAGAATATGTAGCAAAATATACCGGGTGGGGCATAGTTCTGAAACGCAAAGGTTTACGGCAGTTCTGACATCACCGATGTAAATGTGGTCAAGCCCAATGGACAGAGCATGTTTGGTCTCGAGTCGCCACCTTGAAGTCTGCCATCTTGGATTCAGCTCATGTTCTTGAAATGGGAAGGAGGTCATGTGATACACAATTTCAGGGTAGAATTGACTCAGAAACACGAAACGGAAGTTGTTTTCTACATAACTTCATTCTGAAGAAAGTTAGTATTGACCAAAGTAGGATTGTCAGCAATGTAATGGCAGGTTGTTATCCTTGTTCCAGGTAAAAATGCATGTCACAAACTCGTCAAGATCGCATAGAAATGGTGCTGCTGAGTGGGGGTCTCAGGGTGAGTGTGGGCATCTGCAATGCCCAGCATCCACATTTGCCACAGACATCACAAGAAGATGCAGACCAAATTCAGGGAGACAGATACGGGCTACTGACACAGCAGTCCTGCTGAAATACCACTTTGCCATTTCCGAAACAGAAACCTTAGAGACCAGTGCTAGGTGTTAGACGTCTACAAGTAATACCTAGATTGTCAGCATCCTTTATTTCAGATGGTAATGTGCAATGTACAAATAATGATGATACACGAAAAGCATGCTTGTGCTATGAACGACAAGTTGCTTCTATCAAAGAGTATGTTCAAAATGGCAGCCATCAGCTGCAATACAGGCTTGCAGTCTAACACGCAGAGATCGTTGCACATGCTGTATCATGTCTCGTGTAATTCCTGCACATGCTGCGCCAATCCGGTGTTTCATGTCTGCCGGTGTGGTCGGTATGTCCCTGTAGACAACCTCTTTCAGTGTTCCCCAGAGGAAAAAATCCAAAGGTGTCAAGTCAGGGGAGCGAGCTGGCCACAGAACACAACCTCCTCGTCCAATCTGACGATGTGGAAACATATTCTGCACACAATCCTTACTGCGATATGCACTATGAGCTGGGCACCCCATCATGTTGATACCACGTGATTCTCCTAGTCTGCAACGGAATGTCCTTTAACATTGGTGGAAGTTTATGTGATAGGAAGTTGACATACTTGTCAGCATTCAGTGTACCGTCTATGAAAAAACACATTTACACTCCACGGACCTTGGTGTTCCACCTTTCAATGTGGATTTGTTACGGACATAGTGCATGCACCAAAGGTTGACGTAACAATGCTTTGTAAAGGTTGCCTCATCAGTAAACAAGATACACGACAAATCAGGTGTGTCATTTCTTAATGCCCATATATAAAAATTTGCATGGTTCTGAAAATCATTCCCATGGAGTTCTTGATGGAGTGAAATATGGTATGGGTGGAACTTGTGGCAACAAAGAATACGTAGCACACTTCGCTTACTTATCCCACTGTCCCTAGCGATAGATCCAAGCAACAGCGGCTAGCACGTTGGTTTCACCCACTCCTCCAGTCACCGTCTCGTTTCGAGTACGTTTGTGAGGCGTTACACTGCCAGTTTCCCTCCGTTGAGTGAATAGCTCGTCAAACAGTCTTCGCGATGGTTGAAGTCTGTCTGGATATCTCTGTGCATACACACAACATGATAGCATGGCATTTTTCCTGCATTCTCCATACACTAGGATCATGTTGGCCTTTTCTGCGACCGTTAACACCATCTTCTCCGGTGTACCTGTGTAGCACGACTCACTTGTCTGCACTACCACGGTCCATGGTTGTTTCGGAAATGGCCACATGGTATGTTAGCAGGACAGCCGTGGCAGCGAGCCCACATCAATCATAGCAGTACTGGCAGTCAAGTGGGGCAGTCTGAACTTTGTTTTGTTCAACATTATTACATTATTGTGTGTTACGGAAGCGAAAAAAGGAAGAACAATAATTACTCGTAATGTGAAAAATTGAAATTATTTTCGTGAAAGAAGGCAAATCCCATCTTCAAGAATCTTCCGCAATGCAGAATAAGTAAGTACGGATGTTAAAAATGACTAAATAAATGACTGAGAGGTGTTCGGACCATATGGAAGAAGTAGTAATTTTTGTTCTGCAGGTTTCACTTATTTCTTTTTAGATGAAACTCTTTGTTAATATTGGATTCGTAATTGATAGTTTAACATGCAAGGACACGAATGTGCAATAAATAAACAGCTCAAAGCAATACACTGTACACTATAATTTAAAAAAATGGCGGTGCTAGTGACAAGCAACATGTGGAATATCCCTTCACTCTGTGTAAAAGGTTTCATTGGTACTTATCCGATAAGGCCCGAACACCTCTCACTCGTTTATTTCCTTAATTTTAGCATTAATACTTACCTATTTACCTATTGCGGAAGATTCTTTAAGGTGAAGTTATGCGTTTTTCCATAAAATAGTGTCAACTTTTCATATTACAAGTCATTATTTGTCTTAATTGTTATGCCTGGGTAACAGACAAAATGGCGTGCACTCGTCACTGATCATCGCGCGTCGTGTTTGTGTTTTGACGATTTGGAGTGGGTATGCAGTGTTTCAACCTTCTTAACCGAAAAATACCTACTTTCGTGTTTATTATGTCATCATAAACCATTGACGGATAGCCCCAAAAACCATTCACGATAGCCCCACGGACCATTTCCGGCAAGGTTAGGTAAGCATAGTTAAAAAATTCTTGTAAAAAACAGGCACGTTTGGAATCACTGCCGAGACCACGTGACATTCGACGCTCGCGCCATCTGCATGTACATAATGGAAACAACGGCCTAATGTTACAGAAGATGCAAGTTCCTTATATAACAACTGATTATTTAATGTTCTGCAGCATTCTATGGTCAAGTTTTTAGTTTCCGCGAAAGAAAATACCTTGAAGAACCTCGACAATGATACAGAAAGTGATTTCAGTAAGTAGTTTCTCCTGTAAATATGAAGAAATCCGTTCGGGCGATATCAGATAGTTACTGTTTCATTTGATCTTGAGGTTTGTGTTAAAGTGATATGTCACTGTGAAGTCTTGGGTATGTGCATTGAGCCATGCAAACAAATCACGATGCAAAATGCATAATACAAAAATTAGAAGTTGTGGTCTGTTCATAACACAGCATGCTAACTTCTTTGGATGTGAAGAATGTGTGTGTGTTTGTAATGTATGCATAACAATGTGAAATGCAACAGCGTTTAAGAAAACTAGACATAATTCTTGACAGTCTCGCACTTTAAGCAATGATTTATTTCGCCTGGTAAAATGTCTGAAAACCTAAATTATATGGTATATATATTGCATTATAGAATAAGACTATTAAATCTTAATTACGAAAGTAATTCTAACAATTACAAGACTAAATTTGCTACTTTTATATACCCTTATTAGTATAGTACCTCTTCATTTTCTTCCGTTTGGGAGGAACTACGAACTCTGGCACTTCCGAATCGGAATCACTTCCACTACCAGACAACCCCAACAGCTTGACTGATTCTTTGTTATTATTTTCCATTTCCAACGAACTACACCAGATGTTTCGATCATGTCACGTATTGGAACTAGGTAATTCCAAAGCACAACATGAAATAACGTTCAACTTTTGATGTGCTAGCGTGTTTATATAGTTACCTACGTTGTTCACTGTACACATGGAACTAACTTCTTTGCACTTATTTCACTTTTGTCACAAATTTAATTTGAAATTTGTGTAGTCTCCATTGCACTCACTGACAACATGGAGTTTCAGTTCTCTAACTCTCATACTTAGAGTTAATTTAATTTCATGTATCTGCACAATTATGATGTTGCTTTCAATTAGTTAGTGACATTCGTTACTAATAAAAAAATAAGGAACGTCACTATCCACAACTTTGTATCACATTTATACGCTCTTTCAATTTCGTCTGTCATTTATTTTTTATTTGTAAAATACTTCATAAAGGTATCACTAGATGGCAGGATGAATGCGAGATTTACTATGAGCAATTCCACAGAAGGCAGAAAGAGACACTGTTGCCTCAATTTATTTATTTATTGATAGGCTTTATTTTACTTCGCCTTTTGTGCCACTTTTGGCTAATTTGCGAAGATGGGGATGAGTGATGAAATTGATGAATAGACACTCACAAATATCCATGCCCAGGCTGGGATTAGAACCCGGGACCCCTGACGTCGTAGCGCGATGTGCTAACCACTCCGCCACGGGCCTCTTGCCTCAAGATCTATTCATAGCAGAATATTTTAATGTCATGATAAATACCATCAAGTAATTTTTAGAAGCCAGAGTTGAAGTGTTCACCAAATATATCGAGTCGTTTGTCGGTTTGTATGTACATTCTCAACTCGCCAAGGTCCTCGCTATAGCTATGTTGTTACGGTGCCATCAGGTTCTTGCTTACTGTCAAACAGGTACTCGCATTATTTTTATAGCAGTAACCTGTGGCGCAGGAACGTTTTTTAAGTGGGGGGGAACAAAATTCAGCATATATATATATCAGTGGCGTAGCATTATAGTACGCCCGGCGTTACCCGATTTAAAATTTAAAAAATGCGTAAATGCTGTAAATATAAAGCACAATTTGACTAATTTCATATATGTTTGACCTTCATGACATTAAAATAGCTATTTTTCGCGATCCGCTTGCAACGCTCCACAAACAACACTCGTCCTAGCAATTTTTTTCAATGCCTTTTCCTGTACGGACGCCAGCGTACGGAGACCTTACTGTCTATCTGGAGGGAAAGCTTGGACAGGCTTGGATCTCTGCAGCACGAGCGCAAATGCTCTCTCGTACGCCAGCGTACGGAGCAGAGGGCTACGTGATTGGTTCATGTGGCCCTTCCTGCCTTCTGAAGCAGACGCCAGCAGTAGAATTTCTACCCAGTTCTTCGCGCTCATGCCACTGTACTATGTGATGCTACAATACGCAATATTGACTGACGTAACTTTACCAATCTAAAATACCACTTCTTAATGGCCACTGCATTGTATAATTTTTCGCACGAACAGCGATGTGCATTAAAAACTAAAAGATCAACACAGTTTTTGTTAAATAAGTTGGTGAAGTCCTCATGATAGAAATTCAGCCTGTGGCTGCTCTACCACTTAACACGCAAAACTATTCGTTTTTATTATTATTATTATGTTTTCGTTATTATCTAACTGCTTAATATTGTGTCAATGGAAATGTTTACCATTCATTTGCCTCTGGACAAAATTATTTTAAAATGTTTATCAGCATTCTCAAGATGTAATAAACAGTGGTATGAATTACTAATCGGTACTGTTACGTCAGTAGAGTGTACGATAGTTGGATCATCCGCCCACCTCCGTGTCAGAGTGTTTTGCACAGCGCGCCAAGACGACAGAGGAACCCTGATGTGAGCACGGGTGTTCTTTGCGAGTGTCCCTTCTTCAGTATCATCACTCATATTCATATTCGCGATTAACCAAAAGTGGTAGAAAAGCGAAGTAAAATAAACCAAATCAATCAGTAGTTGGATCATCCACAACAATGACGTCTACTGTTGTGCAGAGGCGCTTGTGATTCAGGTAGGTTTTTAATGACTTGCGTCATGCAGAAAGGTATAAAAAATGTATAAAACACCAGAGCTCAAAACATTTGTTCCATAGTGAGGCACCTAATTTTCTATCTAAAACATGCATGGATGATGTTTTATTGAAAACCAAGCTGACTTCAGGCAAAAAAACAATTCCTGTGGCGACTAATAGCATAAGTAAATTATTAAGCAAAAAAAGGGTCGACCCTTCCTTCGGACTTGGCGTTCCCACCCGAAATGCCCATGCTACGCCACTGATACCGGTTATAACGACTCCGAAGGGACCGCCAATTTACGGTCGTTATAGCCGATAGTCGCACAAACCGTTTTTTTTGCTAAACATTTCAAATCCGTAAGTTTTATGTTTAAAACTTCCTGTATGTGCTATAATAGTCATGAATGAAACATCCTCGTTCCAGCTTGGTTCCAGTTACTTTATTGCAAAAATATATTATAGTACAAAAATGAAAATACAGTACAGTACTCTATACATAAATTACTGTATGCACTCTCCTACAATAAATGCAAATTTTCCCGGCGACAATATCATGGCGAGCTCGGAAACGTTGTATCCAAGAGGAAGAACAATTGAAGTTCGGATTGCCCAACCGACGCGCAAATTCATTGGCTTTCGCTTGCAAAATAGGTCCATTGACCGGCACATTACTTGTTCTTTGTTGCTTAAACCATCTAAGTAAAGCTTCTTCAATGTATTTGTGATCAGATGGTCTTGCCCGCTTGATTTTTAGAGGATTTTGTTCGTAAAGATACTGTATTTTCTCTCTGTCCTTCCAAATTGTAGAAATCGTTGAGTGTGATATACAGGTAGGGTTACCAGACGTCTGGTTTTTTCCGGACATGTCCTACATTTTAGCCTTATGTCCGGCGTCCGGGAGAAATTTGAAAAATATCATAAGAAAATACGTAGGAAAAAAATCATGCAAGTTACAAGTCTATGGACTGCGCTTCCAAATTAAAAAAAGATATACTTAATATCTCCAAAATTAAATTCTTAGAATAAAACCCAGCCAAAAATGGTATACCGAAATTTTTGTTCACCTATAGGTATATGTCTTTAATTCAAATTTTTCTCAATAGTGAAATTTATTTTGATTCAATCATTGCCCAAAAAGAAAAAAGTTTGTCCTGCTATTAAACAAACGGAAAAACGGAAGCAGTTAAACAAAGTTTTGGGACCAATTTCTGATAACGCCACTGTTCAATGCCTGAGCAGAATTTTTTGCCTTAGGGTTTATACTGATGGAACAAAGTGTTGCCCATTCTTATTTAATATTCAATATAATTTGATTGTAAAGCAGGGGTATAGAGAACAAAGTTATTCAGGGTGTCTGCCAGTCAAGAAAGTCATGAAAGTCAAGAAAAAGTCAAGAAATCAACAAGTAGGTCAAGAAAGTCTATAAAAAGGCAATATATTATTCTTGTGGTCAAGAATTTTTGCTATCACATTGACTGATTGGTTGATTTAGTTAACATTTGTTGTACCGTGAAATCAATTTCAAGAAACCCTCCTGGTAAGAATCGGTGCCCAGCGATTTAAGGAAGTTCTTTACAGCCTGTTACTTCTCTTCGTTGCTTCCGAAGTGACGTCCCGGATAGTGTTGTCTAACACCATTTCCTGTACTCTGTCGACGTTTGTTGCAGTCGTGGACTTGAAGGGGCGCCCAGATCGGTCTTCATCTTCCACACTCTGCCTTCCTTCATTGAACATTGAACACCAGCGCCCAACCATCTGACGAGACATGACGTCGTCTCCATAGACGCTCTGTAGGCGTCGATGAGGATCTGAAATACTAGTCCACGCGCCCATTCATAGCGCACGAAAGCACGCACTTCCATTTGTGACCACGTTTCCAGCACATGTCTTTCTGCCATACTGGTTTGCCTTTGCACTGGAATGAGCTAGGGCACGTCGGTCTGCTGCTTATCTCTATTCTTCGGCACTCTGCGCATGCGCCATCGCTCCTCTGCTCTCGCTCCTCCCGTCGTGAATTCAGGAAAGAATGTCTTTTGTTATGGCAATGTATTTTTTCACTTCGTAATACAGCTTCCCTGTGAAAAAAAATAACGAAACTTACTTTCGGGATGTCCCTCGTATATATATGTATACACACACACACACACACTACGCACGTACCTATACCTAACAGTTGGGCTGAAAAGTTCGTAGGCTAACATAGTAAAAAATATTTTTTTGACAAAATTCGATTTTATTATTCAATATAGTTGCCTTCGAGGGCGATACAACGATTATAGCGGTCATACAATTTTTCGATGCCATTTTTATAATACGATTTCTCTTTAGCCTCAAAATAGGCCTCAGTTTCGGCGATTACCTCTTCATCAGTGCTAAATTTCTTTCCAGCGAGCATTCTTTTAAGGTCTGCAAACAGGAAAAAGTCACTGGGGACCAGATATGGAGAATATGGTGGATGGGGAAGCAATTTTATTACGGTTGAATATCGCTAAACATTGCTCCGAATCATCAAAACGTTGTTGCTTTTGATCGATTGTGAGCACGCGCGGCACCCATTTTGCACACAGCTTTCGCATGTTCAAATATTCATGCACAATATGTCCAACACGTTCCTTTGATATTTTTAGTCTCAGCTATCTCGATCAACTTCACTTTACGATCATTTAAAATTATTTTGTGGACTTTTTTGATGTTTTCGTCGGTAACAGCCTCTTTGGGGCGTCCACTGCGTGCATCGTCTTCGATGCTCATTTCGCCTCGTTTAAATTTAGCAAACCACTTCTCAACGGTTGATTTTCCTGGTGCAGAGTCCGAATAATGTTTATCAAGCCAAGCCTTGGCTTCAACAGTATTTTTTTTTCGCCAAAAAGCAATGCTTTATTAACACACGAAATTCTTTTTTATCCATTTTTTCACAATAACAAAAGCTGCTTCACTCACAATGCTATATCTCACGAACTAATTATCCGGCAGCTGTGAAATTTATACACGTATCTTTTGAAGGTTAGTACTAAGTAAAAATCACATGGATTTAATTCTAGTAACGCCATCTATGAGTCAGCCTACGAACTTTTCAGCCCAACTGTTAGGTATAATGTGAAGGCATGAGAAATATTCCATTTTAGAACAGCACACACGAATTTACTGTTTTCTAATGCAATATTTGCATAAATAATTTTTAATTTTTTGCTTACTTTGAATTTATGGTATTTTAAGACCAGATAACAATTCCGAAACATATAAAGCTCTGGACATTCTTCTGCGCTCATTTTGAATTAGACGGAACGGAAAATCAGAAGTTCGAAATGTGAAAATTGGAACAAAGATACATATATTCATTTTAATGCAGTGTGAGATTAAAGAAGATGAGTAAGACCTCCCTCCCCCCCATCTTGAGCTATCCCAACCAGGAATAATCAGCCCACCCACTGGACATAGAAACCATACTATTACACATATCATGCTTATATAGTTCCACTATAGTTCAGTTCATTTTTATTTTATAGTCCCATAGCCACATATCAATATATCTTTAAACTATTTATGACAGATGTGTACCACATCCAATGCCTTTAGAAGCCATTATACGAGGGTCAATATTTATATTTTGAGCCTAACAATGAAAAAACAGGAATTTGGCATTGAAAACTGCTTTATTGTTTTTCGAAGTATTCTCCTTTATGGTCAATACACTTTTGCATTCGTTCGAACCATTTGTCAAAGCAGTTTTTCCAATCTTCTTGAGACACCTCCATAATATGGTTCTTGAACGCATCAACGGCGTCTTCCGCCGACGAAAATTGTTGTCCACGCAATTTATTCTTGACATTCGGGAACAAGAAGAAGTCATTGGGTGCCAAATCAGGCCTGTACGGCGGATGACCCATCAATTCGATTTTTTGACTGTTCATAAAGTCGGTTGTTAGACGAGATGTGTGACAGCTGGCATTGTCTTGATGAAGAATGATCCGACGGTGTTTGTTGTTTTCCGTATTTGACCGAAGACCTCTGGCAAACAAATTGTTGTGTACCATTCAGAGTTGACCGTTCTACGTTCATCTAAAGGCACAGTTGCCACATGACCAGTTTTCCCGAAAAAAAAGGCGACCATTTGTTTCGATGTGCTTCGAGCGCCAACAACTTTTCTTGGATTGGGTTCATCTTGAAACACCCATACAGTCGACTGCTGTTTACGTTCCGGCTCATATACATATATCCATGATTCGTCACCTGTTACAATCTTATATACGTCTTTTGAAGCACCACGATTGTATTTATTGAGCATTTGTTTGCACCAATTGACGCGAGCGTCTTTTTGAGTTTTTCTCAAATTGTGTGGGATCCAACGAGAACATACTTCTCTCACAGCTAAATGATCATGTAATATTTTATATATGCTGGTGGAACTAATGCCTATGGTTTCCTCAATCTCACAGTATGTCACATGACGATCTTGCAGTATTAGGTTTTGCACAGCATCAATGTTTTCTTGAACAACAACTGATTTTGGACGACCTTCGCGAATCTCGTCGGTGAGCGAATGGCGGCCACGATTAAATTCGTTATACCAGCGTTTCACAGTGGCAAAGGATGGGTCTTCATCGCCAAATGTGGAAGTAAGTTGAACGATGCACTCTTGTCTTGATAATCCACGTCGAAAATCGTAAAAAATCATCGCACGAAAATGTTCACGAGTTAATTCCATTTTATTGTTGTCGCGCAATCTCCAAGGCAACATAAACAACACAAATGAAGCTATTGACAAAACATTTGAAGTACGTTATGGTCAATAATGCCAGATGATTCCGTGCAAACGTCAAATCGCGCCTAACTTCAATCAGTGTTGCCAAGGCTCAAAATATAAATAGTGACCCTCGTATTCGGTACTATCTCAGACATCTAAAGAACGTTGTATTTAAAATTAAAATAATGGGTTGAGATGGTTCCCGAACAACTCGAAAGAAGTGTAACTTTGGAACATTTGTAAAACATTTAACAAAGCATTAATTTGTAATATAATTAGCTGCATCTAATGACGCTCTTCAAGCACTGAAAGTACTATCATTACAAATACAAAACAGAGCAAAGAGAACCATACGCTAGAAAGTGGACAATATGAAGAGCCGGCCAAGGTTTTCGTATGTAGTGGTATTAAATGAAGATACATGCGTGCACTGGCGTACGCAGAGGGGGCTGAAGTGGCTACAGCCTTACTCCGAAATTTTGAGAAAATGAACATTTTCAAACAAAACCAGTAAAGAACTCGGAGAAAACCAGAATAAATGCAAAATTGCCTTAAAATTAAGGTAAAAAGGTAAAGTGTTCCCCTGTGCTTAGCACCAGGCCATGAAGGCGTATAGGGGGTGTGGGGGTAACGCCCCACACTTTCTTGATCCGGTCGTGAGTGGGGGTGATGTGATCAGTATCTCACCCCTGACCGCCTTTACTCCCCAGGGTTTCCCCCCAGGTACCCATGTCATTCGACACTTGGTGGGCATCTGGGCCGCTTCCAACGTTAGAAAAGTTCCCGGATTTGAACCGGCCGGGGACCTTTAGCATGTTAGTCAGACGCGTTACCGACTGAGCCACCGCGGCCACTTCCCAACTGCAATTTTTGAGAGTGAAAAGTTTTTAATATACAAAATATCTTATTATGTATGCCGCCTTCCCAGAAAGCAGCTATGCACTATTCACCTTTACAATTCCAGCTCCTCCCCAAAACAAATCCTGCGTACGCCAGTGCATGCGCGGATTTTAAGGTGACATGTTAATTTCTCGTTCTCGTTCATCTTGCATAATGTTATGTGTGTTGCCTAACCCTACGGAAATTTGCTAGTAAAATCCACTCCTCGACGTATAGTTAGGCAACATCTTTTTTCATGTTATTCACAGTCAAACTCCGCAATTTTGTTTGTGAGGATCATCTTATTTAATGAAAATAATTTTTCAACAAAAACAAGTCAGTGGTGCAAACTCCAATGCTGAAATGTTAGTTTGCAAAATGCCACAAAGCACCGAAGTGACGCGAATGTGAGCAAGATATGACAATCAGTTTTTGTCACCTACGTTTTTATTATTCTTTATCCTAGGTTTTCATTATTTTATATTTTCGGTAACCTTCGTAACCTCTTGAAGCTTCGGTAGAAAAACACCACGTTTCTGAACCTTTTGTGTTTCTCTGCTTTTGTTGACTTTTCCCCCTTTCGGTCGTAGGAGCTCGGAACCAACAATGTGCTGTGATAAATCTTTCACTGTTTTTGAGCTACTTTTGTGCATTTGGCGACGGAAAGTCAACTTGGGAGGCCAATTACTGAAGGAACATGTTACGTACCGGATGAGGGTAGAACTATTCTTTTCACCCCATTCTAAGGCAACACGTGGGCTTGAAGAAGCTGGACCAGGCAAAAAATGGACGCTTGACCACCAACGTCGTAACTTCAGATTCCCGCGCCTAAAAGTCAGTCTGTTGTATTCGAAATTTCAAGTCGTCTTTATATAGTGGCAGAACGAACAAACAAGTACAGTCTACCGCCAGTTTTTGAACCGGCAACACCTCTGCGACAGTCGGAGTAAAGATTCGGGACTTTGTCTTTTTTCTACCGCGCCGTGTATTTTATCCTGCGTGAGTGAAGGACAGTGACTAGTTATACGAATACGCAGTGTTAATTAGTGACCTGTGCACTGGATTCGCGTTATTCGTTTTGTGACGAGGAACATTAATATCACAATGGCGGGCTAATCACGAGAGAAGGAGGGCCTTGGGTCTTCCTAGCCTGCATGAAGCCGACAACGCAGCAGATCATCGCTCAGCGTCGCGACGTCACACCACTAAAACGCCACATCGCCACAAACGACTATCCCACAGCCCGATTAGAAGTCATGAAATGATACCGCCGAAAGCCGCCAGTCGAGACGCCGACGCCCGACGAGAATTCTACGGAGAGAGAAAGAGAGGGAGAGAGAGAAATTGGAAGATGAAGCGACACCAGCCCACACTTAGATCTACCGTCTAGAAGAGTGATTGAGATAATGAAGCGACACCTACTGCGTCTTGAGACGACGCCGACGTCCGCGTGAGATTAGCAGCGAGAATCCACGAGTACCCCCGGTAAAGGAACTTCGCCCGTTTTCGCCGTCCCCCCAGAAAGAGAGAGAGAGAGACGATGCGAAGCAATTAATCGCTCCATTACGAGGCCGACAAGATGATCGCCGTGATGTTGAAGCGTAAAAGGAAGGTGTGTCCCAGAAGATTGCGAAGTGCCGCTACAAAGAAGTAGCGTGGGGAAGTGTTAGTGTTGCAAAGAGGACAGCGGATCGACGTCCCGCCGCCGTTTAGAGGACTACGGTAAACGTCGCTGAAACGTCTAGAACGTCGAGATGGTATAGTATACTACTGTTAATTTTCTATATGTGTGAGTGATCATCTACCCAAGCCTCCAAAGATCGGCCGTCGGACGAAAAGATACCAGTATTTAAAATTAAAAGTCGCAAAGGTATTGATTATAATTATTTCTCGCCAGCATCATCTAAATTTCACGACAATTGCTAATTCGGAAGATATATTCACAGCATACTGTTGTTTTTCCACGCTCTGCGCCGAGCTGTTGAGTAATAATGTTTATTGATGTCACCTTATATGCTTTACTCGGTAAATATTTGATTAAAAACAGCATAAATCGTGTATCTCTTGCAGAGATCACCTCTCAAGTTTGCTAAGTGAGGAAGTAAATTAACTTCGTGCTATTTTTAATATATTCATACATCAGTGTCTTCATTTTTCAATCTGTAAACATGTGTGCCTTGCAGTTGATATCTAAGCCTAATGTTATTGAAGTTCCAAGGCGCATTAGTGATAATTCTACAACAATTATTTAAATGTTTTTAATAAATTGCAAAAATATAAAAGTTTACGTGTCATGCCCGTTGGCAGAATGTAATGAGCACGCGCAAATGAAAGTTTAGTATCTTGAATTCTAAGCACATTAACGTCTTCGGGCGCAGTTTAATATTCATAAGAAAAACTAAATATTGCATGGTGTCTAAAAAAGGGCCAATGTATTTATATTAATGTAATTTTACCCCTGAGGTTTGAATGCGTGTGTGAATGCTGAGTGATAGCGAGGGGTTGTGTAATCCGTCTATTTTTGTGTGTTATATAATATACATTTTTGTTATCTATGATTTGACTATGATTTGTGTTCCTACAAATAGTATAGTAATCCTCATAACTATTGGTATTTATATTTTAGTTCAACGTTAAGTCAGCAAAGCATTTCTGCGGGCTAACATCAATTATTATTATTATCTACGTCATTATTATTATTATTGATTATTATTATTATTATTCAACGTCACTTTATGCACGAGTCGGCTATTCGTCGGGCGTAAAAACCGATCCGGTCACACGTACCCTGGAATGAAAACCGTTAGCTGGGCCCGACACCTAGGAAGGGGACTTCGGTCTCCGGACTAAGTGTCAAACAGGGGTCATGTACCAAAGGTCCCGGTGAGAAAGACCTCACAGATCAGACCACTTTCTGCGCTTTCCAGAATCCACCTGTGGACGCGCTGGTGCACCGCTGATGCACGCTTTGGCTTTCCGTATTTCACAGGGGCGCACCAAAGCTTTCACCAGGTTAAACCATGACGTCATCAATTTACACCAGCCTCAAGAGCTGGTGCGGCTGGTGAATCAAAATGGCGTCGTCTGCACTGAAGCTTCTTCTGATTCGTGATATACGTTCTGTACAGGCACATATCCAGAAATTCTTTTTGGGGGGCTAAACATATTTTTTTTACAGGGGTATAGATAGAACCTCGCAAGGTTTAAGGTCGATGGTGGCGATTCAGTTCCAAAACGGAGGGGGCAAGAAAAGTTTACTTTCTCTTGGTAGACAAAGGTTAGCATTAAAAAGCCTACTGCTGGGCCAAAAACTGGCAACTGTCTCCTAAATCTGCCACTGTCTAAGCTGCTGTTTTTTTCTTCTTTTCTTTTTTCTTCTTCTTTCAGAACGTGATATCGGGACATTTTTTATCACTCGACTCTTCTGTTGCAATTAGTGTTGCCCACGGGACGAGACGGGACAGGCTTTTAAAAATTCGAGACGAGACGAGATTGACCATGTGTCATAAGACAAACGAATATTTTCGAGACGAGACAGCATTTCCACGAGACTCCACGAGACGAGACAGGCCAAAGTCTCGTCTCGTGGGCAACACTAGTTGCAATGTACGAACGTTGTGTTTGTGCCGAAACGATCTCAGTATATGTATGTGTGTCCGCTTCACGAAGCTGTTATGCAATGGACAATCCATTCGAATGTGTTCTCCCAGGTTTAGATATGATGCTTTATGGTGTTGTCGCCTGCCTTCGAAACGTAACCTTAACAAAAATCCTAATTTTCCATCCTTGTGACTTGGATCTTCAAGATTTAGGAAGAATTCAGAATCAACTGTCACACTTACTCGTGAAGTCTTATTGAATTATTCTGTTGTACAGACCAACTGTGAAATTGAATCCGCGTGTTTATATCCATATTCTATTCTGGAATGTTCCGCACTTTTTTTTGTAGTAATGCAATCGCCCGACTCATGGCGCTACCTTCAACAGTGCTTTGTTGTGCAACTTTCAAATGCTGACAAATCTTTAATACTCAAGTTCGTTGCGACAACACCGAAAGAGCAAGAAAAGTTTACCATACAATATTATCAATAACAGGGTTATCCTTCAGGGTTCTAGAACATTCTCCGCCTTTTCTCGATAATTATATTTCTCCTTAAATTATAATCACAATATTTTATTTCATACACACAAGCCAAAAACATCATTTTATCTAGTGTAAATCTAAAAATTTCGGGGGAGGTTCGAGCCCCCTGAGCCCCCTCTGGATACGTGCCTGGTTCTGTAGGCAATAGTACGGAATGTCACGCCGATTTTGTTGCACGGAGGGCGAATAAACTGGATGCAGACATAAACTGTCGACATTTTAAACACTAATTACTACTCCTTCACTCCCACGCAAAGTGAAATAAAGTATGCCGATGCATTAAAACATGCGTCCATCTTCTGCTGCTACATGCAGGAAATCATCCATTTGCGAAATTCGATATCATTACAAAAGAATACCACTTAAATTCGTACTGCACATGCAAAATAAGATGTTGTAAAATGAAAATATGTACTATTTATGAAATACATTCTGTGATTTAGTCACAATCAGTGATTTTCCCTATTAAACGTGAATGTGCGCGTGCATTTTGAATCTAGCTTTCACTTGCTGCAGCATGAAGCTAATGAAGCTTTCCTATATCACCGAAATTGACGTCATTTTTGGTGCACCAGTCTGATGCACGCTAGTGAAATTTGGAAAGCGCGGTTCGGATTGTACAGGTAACAGTGGCACCAGAAATTTTGCTTTGTTTAGAGCTTTGAAAAATCACCATGGACTTGGATTAAGGGAAATCGACAGAGAGTACGGCTCTGTCCGAAAGGTACAGACTTGAAGTATGGTCTTGGCGGAAGTGACGTCACCTAATACAGTTCGAAAGCGCCAAGAACAGAAGTACGCAAGTGCACAGCTCGCAGTGCAGATGGTTGGTGACTAGGTCACGTGGTTTCCACCAGTGGCGGCCGGCGGCAAGTATGATGGGTAGTGCCAACGTGATCAAGAAATCGAAAAAATAAAATCTCCGCAATGCCCCCGCTCCCTCCTTGAGGTTGCCCCACTGGCCAAGATGTTTATCCTCGTTTGGTAACGTGGAAAACAGAGTGGGTTTAAGTAATAACACACTAATACGATTCATCTTCACTCACTAACCTATCTTTATACACTACAGGACACTTCACTAAAAACACAATTACAAGAGGAAGGGAAAACAAATCTTCTCACCTTCTCCTCCTCCATGCACACGTATTCCAACTGGAAAATGAAAATATTCTAGACATTTGATGTAAAAAGAAATTGTCGAAATGCCAAAGAAAACTCGCATCACCATAGGATCTCTTACTTTTATATTTTTAAAAAGTCTGGATGGCCCTCTAGGCGCATCTATCTATTATCACTTAACTTTGGAAAAATACTAGGTTCGTTTCTCCAAAAGTTGGCAGAAAAGTTGATAGTACAGTGGGATCCATGAGTAATACCGTGCAAATTGTCCATGACTATTTTCATTAATTTTTCTCTTGCATCCTATGTGTTTTTAAGCGACGGATTTTTATGTATGCTGGTGCAGAAGTTGTCAACAGTTTGTTTTCAGTTTTCTTTAAATTCTTGAAGCTCTTATTGGGTCAAATAAAGAGTGCGAACATGGTGATGGACAATTTGCAGGGTAATACTCATGGATCCCACTGTACCTTTTTCAAGAATTTCTTCCCAAACGGGTCTTACAAATCCGTCGTATTTAGCGACTTATCTCTGAAGATGGCAACTGTATCAACACTGCGAAAGTTCCCTCGCTGTGCCAAAGCGAAAACGGGCACGGGGGGGGGTGTCTTATGGGCTAACCCCATTGGGTAACACCACCCCCTGTCACCTTCTTTCCGGCTCATGGTGGAAATGTTACTCGCTGAGACTTCTCACGTGTTTCAACTTGGTTAAAGCCCCTATCACACGGAACTGGATTTCTAGTTAGAATGCCCTAGTTGGCGATGAACTGACTTTCTGGGTAGTAATCATGGCCGCCTGGCTGACTGCTTGACTGATTTTGAGGAATAGGACATGTTCTAATTGCTACTAACTTCTTCGACTAGATTCTGTGGAACAGCCAATCAGAGCAAAGTTTGGCCATGTGAAGATAATCTGTGAGTTTGCAAAGTAGCCTTTTTTTGTCTGTGGCTTCCGAGTGCATACAACACGAAAGGCATGTTTAAAAGCTAAAATATTCTTCCATACGTGTATAGTAAACGTTGTAAAGTATGTATTTTATCAGCGCCGTTCTTCTCTACCTAAACCATTTAATGCGATGCGATATTCCTCTCGGTTGGATAGTTATCGTATTTTAAAAGTGTGAAGTGATACGTTGTTTACATCTCGCGCGGCCGCCATTATGGGAACGAAAGACTATCGACAAGTACGGTAGCTATAACAAGTACCGTGTGAGGCGACAACTAGCAAATGGGTAGCCAGTCCAGAATCAACTAGAGCATTCCAACTAGAAATCCAGTTCCGTGTGATAGGGGCTTAATCCAGCTCTTGAGTGGCGCGGACCCCTGCCTCACCGAGGGTACGAAACAGCTGGCGATGCAGTGAGGAGGTTGGGGCTGTTCATACCTAGTCTGTGGTTGGGGCGGTCGTCACGTCAGCTTGACCGATTGCAAGATTCGAATCTCCATGTCTGTAAACTATCAATGTATTAATTTAACAATACTTGGGATATGTATGCATTTCTTCTGAGGTTAGTGCCATGGCACGGCGTCTCTCCCCCTTGAGCCGCCGCTGGTTTCCACACTCGTTGTTCATTTGTTTAAAATCACGGAGGTAGAAAGCCAGCGACACAGGTAGATATACGTTATGGGCCAGCAAGTTGTTGGTTATAGTTCTTCTAATGTGTGGAAATGTATATGTACGAACATTTGAAAATGCTATGTGATTTCTATGGTGAAAATAAGTGTTTAAAACGCAAGGAAAGCAACGAGTACTCAGGTTTATCTCCTGATCGTATTTGGCGCTGCAGTCGAAGTGCAATTCGAAAGACATGTACTTCCAGTCCACGACTTGAAGACCGCACTCCAAGATGATACTCGGAGGATGCTCGCTTCAAGTACGGTCTTGCTCCTTTCGGACACGGCCTACGTTTCAAACACGTTTGTCATTGAATTTTTCGTGACCAAACTAAAGGAAGTATGCCGACCAAGGGACAAGCTTTTACATCCTTTTGTTTTTATCTTTTCGTTATCCTCCCCGATTTAACAAGTGAGGAATATTTTCTAAAATGAAATCGGTAGATAGTAAAGGGACAGAAATAAAACAAACGAACGCCGTTAACAGTCGTCTAATATTCTTCAACTTTTTTCAAGAACTTTAGAGAACCCATTTTAGTGAATTGTCGAAATTCCTAATGTTGCTTAACTAATGTATAATAAACAATCAACAACGCAGTTCACCACTCGAAAATAGCTGCGAATAGCGTGGACCTCAGCTTCGAGGTGAAATAAGCGTCACCGAGCTATGCTTCATTTACTGTCAACGTGCCATGCGTCTGGGACTTGTTTAAGCTCCCCGTTAGGTGAAGGCAAGCGTAGTGGTGAGTGTCACGTTTTTTCACACCCGACGCGACTGGAGCGCCGCCAATTGCTTTTCATATCGTTCAATGTGTGCTTTTCCTCTTAAGAAGTGAAAATAGCAGACATTCGAGACTTCGAGTGGTGTGCCCAGGATTTTCGAAGGGGAAGGGGTTACGTGTACTTTTTAGTAGTCATTCCTGAATTCCTCATTTTGCCATTTTTCCTGCCTTTTCTTCCATTTTTTTTAAAAGACTATTGAGCCTAAGCAGGGATTATGATCCTTACCAACCCTCCTTGAGCACGCCACTGGACACTCGGAAGAATGTTGATGACTCCAGAGAAACCTTGCCGTGGCTTTAAACATGAGGATGGGGGCTGAAAAAAAGGCCTATTATGACTGTAACCACCTTAAAACAAAAGAAAGATAGATACAAATGGTAACTACACTAGATAGCAAAGTATGGCAGTGGACCCATGAATATTTTACCAGATGTCTTGTTGTTTCATTAATTAAAACATGTATTTAATTTTGGATTATCTGCTTGTTTATTGCAAATATGATTAAATAATTGAGCCATAATTTTATTTACATTCCTTATGTATCATCATAATTTAACACAACTCAACGTATTCATTTACCTACAGACAAATAAAGTACAACCCATATAACCAACCTAGAATATATGTGTGCACTCTGCGGCTGCTCAGGAAGGAAGAACTCCGTAACAGGCGGAGCCTTTTCTCGCCGAGCAGAGAACGTTACGTGATCAAACAAAAGACAATCTATTACACGATAGTACCAGATCCTTTCATTATATTACCTCGTAACGAGTATGTTACATGACCCAGACCTTCAAGAGTGTGGGAAAGTACAGGTCGTTGGTTGGACCTTGTAGGGTGTCTGTCTGTTCGGAAGCGCTCGGTTGTTCTCGGCACCGGCAGAGACAAGAGAGATTCGCACCATTCTGCGATGAGCTGGGCCGTCGAACACGATTGCCTTCAATAAGAAATTTGGCGGGAGGGTTCGGCGCGAGGGGTAGTACTGGGGCCTCATTTCGATGCGCTAAGATTAGAGAATCTCTTGCGTATTTCGAGCTGTTTCATGCTGTCGCTTGGCTTATTTCGCACAAATATGCGAGTATTCTTTTATTTCTTCTCTAAAATACAATATTTTTATTAATTTGCTTGGTCATCGCCGCATCTCCCGATGACCGGACGCCTCGCCTCTGATAATAATAATTGTATAATAATAATGGACCCTAGCATAATTTTATCGCATTTAGAATAATTTAAGAGTTGAAACAGCACTTTTCTCTTATCAGGAGGTTGGTATTGGCAAAGCTGTTCTCAATCCATACACGACAGATAGGGATGGACGGCCTGCAGGCAGCTAACATTCATTATAAATGCAATGGCTAGTACAAGGTACACATACAGTCGATACGTGCGATTGTGCAATTGAGCGAATATTCCAAAACTTTCCTCAGTCTGTTTACCATAACTTCCTACACCCAAGAAAATCCACGAGTCGCTACTGAGCAACAGGCTGTATTCTGCTATTTTCAAATAGCCACTCGCTTCTGTTCACTCGGCCTTCCCGCGTACATTCGGGGAGAGATAGTCCCATGAAGGGTGAAGCGACTTGCACCCCTAGCTGGCAACCACATGGAAAGGCAGCCTTTGGTTTGGGTTTCCACTGCTATCGTGACAGTGGCGATCAAAATATTTGGGGGCGTTGTTTTCCACCTCCAAATTTAAAAGTTGTTTCATGGGCACAACGGTCAATTTAGTTTTCGCAGCAATTTTCATTAACAAGTATATTGAAGTGAAAATATTCTTAATAAATGAATGTCCATTGCGCGTCAATTGAGCATTCCAAAACCAACAGCGTTCAAAGTGTTGATGACCTTGAAGAAGCGTGCATATCATTGTAGCTGTTACACCAATTGAATCTAGAAGAATTTGTGGACCGTATGACAATGTGAATCGATTTGTTGGATTCTGTGGAGACTTATGATTTAATAAGCAATGTGCTATTCAGCGATGAAGCGTCATTCCATGTAAGTCGACCTGTAAACCTCCATAACTGTCGCATTTAGGCCGACAAACCTTCAACAACGGATGGCACTGAGTACATCAGAGATGGCGCAGTGGTAGCATCGTCGCTTTGTAATCAAGGGATCCGGGTTCGATACCCGATGGAGGCACATTGTGGTTCGGATCCCACTTTAAACTGTAGGTCCAGTTCCGATTAGCCTTACTGTGCATAAAGTGGACTTAAAACAACAATCAATCAATCAATCAAGATATCAGAGATAGCCTTTGGGCTGTGTGGTTGGGAATCAGGCAGACACAGATCTATGGGCTTGTTATTTGGATATGCTGGTAGAATTTCTGAAATCGTTCTCGCAGGGGAACACCCTGTAGACTCCATGTTACAACGGCAACACGTTCAGCAATGGTGAAAATTATGCCTGGTAATCACCCTGCAAAAGAAGGAAAAAGAATGAAAGTCCTACGTTGGCTGAAACACGAAAACAGTTACTTATTTTGTGGACACCCGTCCGAAATGGAACATGCCATTGAAAATCAAGCCTTACCAAATTAATTTACTGATATTGGCCAGAGGAAGCTAGAATATTCCATCAGGCCATGTCGTTTTCAACTAATGTAAACCAAATTTTATGTTTGTCACAAGCCTAGACATAATCGAACCAACACTCTCTATGATGCCATAATTTATTTATTAATATTAAATTTCAAGGGTACATATTAATTAACGTACCTGTACGTTAAAAAGAAAACAGAAAGCCATTTACGATTGTTGCGATCGGGGCATCGCCTCTAAAAGGACGAATATATCGGGCCCCAGGGTCACGAAGGTAGAGAACCATTGCATGTCTGTCGTTAGAAATTTTTATAGAGGGTCAGGCCAATGATATGAAACTTAAACAGTAGAAATAATAACTATAATAAAAATACCAGTACAGTCAAAAATAAGCGGAACTTTTATAGTAATATTTATTGCACATATAATACACCCTTTTATATCGCGTTTGTTAGAACCTATCCCGTTTCCCGCGCTAGCGATGAGTCAACAGTTTCGGTGCCAATGAGAAAAGAAGAAAAAGGCGTCTGCTGGGCAGCGAGGAGCGAATGGAAGCCAGAAAAGAGTCGCTTACGTAGGCGCTGTTGCCACGTTGCGGTCTAACTCCCACGTGTTTCGTTTGTATCTTGTTGAAGATGCTGGTTTTGTAAGCGTGATGCTGATTAGTGTGCGTTTCAAAACATCCAGGATGGAATTTATTCTGATGATATTAGCTTGTGTCCTTTTTGTGTTTAGTGTCATTTTAGCTTGAATATTCAGGAAGGGGAATTGTGTATATTTGTGCATTTCTGCGTATTTTATTCAAAGCCTGGCTTCGGCTTTCCCCAGCATGCAGTTCACGCGGTCTGCAGCGGCAATGCCGCGTGTTTCTGCTAGAAAAGCCAGCAATCAGCAAGCGCGGGATGCGGGACAGGTTGTATCAAACGCAGTTTAGAGACCACCACCACAGAGAAGATAATTAACTTCTCTGTGCCACCACCCTCAAAGTAATGACCTTGGGTAGTGACGCACTTCTGCCAGCGTTCATACCACTTGTCAAAACAGCACTGGAGGCCATCTATGGTCACCTCCTTCAGAGGGCGCGTAGCATATGTATTGACTTCGTCAGCTGAAGTGAATCTCCGCCCTTTGAGCAACTATTTCATCTTCGGAAAGAGGCAGTAATCAGTTGGGGCCAGATCAGGGAAATATGGAGGCTGCGGAAGGAGAGGAATGTCTTACCCAGCTTAACACAAAATTTGATGTTCACTCGCTGCTCTTGAAGCAACACAAGATAGCCTTCAACAATATTGAAATTATAAATCGGTATTTCTATGTTTTGACTCATTTTTGTCAAGTTATCGGAAGCTGAATTTTGTATAGCATAATAACATCACTCTTCTCGTCATTGGCGGGAAAATCTCCGAGGTATATCAAATTTGTAAACAAATCTTATTTTAAAAATTTTCCATGAAATATAACTCTACCATAGCCTCATTTTCAGTGAAAGGTGGTCATAACTTGGGTTGCCAATACATTTAGCATCATTATGTACACAAAAACGGGTGTGAGTATTTGAGAGGGGTGATAACACTCCTGGACGCGAGGCTAAAGTGCACACCCATAGAGCCAGACCAACAGCCGCCACTGCTGCTATGTTTGTATGCGTTTCTGTTTAAGTTTCAAGTGGAATGCGAATCACTGTGCAATGTGCTCCCACCTTGTATCGAACCCGGGACCCCAAGTAACCACAATCGTTGAGCCAACTGCAGTCTTTACATGGGAAAGGTTGGTTTTACGTTAGGCCGACGGTGGTTGCCAACGCTTGTCCAACCATGGGAAAGTTAGTCAAAAAAATCAGTTTTAAAAAATACTTTCTCCTGTTGAGACAACTTTCAAGAGCATGTTGTAAATTTTAGAGTGTGAAATAAATGACATGGAACAGTGTTTCTTTTCAAATATTTCAGTCACAGCACATACTGCAAATATAATATTTTGCTAATGAAAGTAGAAGCTACTCGTAACTTGCAAGTCAGTGATGTGCGTCTACGTGTAAACAACAAAAGTCTACATTCAACGCGTAGACAATTTTATACACAATATAACATAATCTATGTAAACAACATGGCAGAAGGCGCTAGCCTACTGTAGAAGCAAAACAGAATTGTACAACGTATCAATCGTTGAGGTGTGAGAAGTAACTTGTATAGCCTACTCTTCGTTACAATTACGAACAATTTCTCAATGACGAAAAAACGCAACATGTGAAATATTATAGTGGTTTATTGTGAAAACATTAATTTTGCCTCACGACTGCCATCTGCTGTTTGAATACAATTTAGCTTTTTTCCTACAGTTGAGAATGGAAATAACTTTTTTGTTGTAAATAGGGTCCTTGTCAGCTCGATAGGAACAAATGTAATTACAAATGTCACTTTCCTTTCACAAATGACTTGAAAATTATTTTTTTAGTGTGGTTTAAATTGTCTACGTCGTCTATGTAAACTGAAGTCAATGTAGACAACGTATGTAGATGTAAACTTATAGTCTACAGCACATCACTGCTTGCAGTCACTCACCAGTCCTTTTGTCAGCCGCCATGGATGAAAGATGTGTTGGGAATTGCTTATTGTTTGTATCTTTTGCTGTAGCTGAACAAGAACATTCTTACATATATTCTTGTGAAAGTGGTTAAACAATGTTGTGTGCAGATTAAATTCTATGAAAGGTCGAACTAAGTAAAGTCTGGTAAGTCTTTTTCTACCACTTGAAGGTACCTTGAAAACAATCATACCATATGAATGAGAAAGTGCTGCGTATTTTTTTTTTTATTTTACACAAATAATTTATACTGGAGTTTAATTTGGCCTCACAATAAATTACATATATCAGAACACAAAGCTATCTATACTTTAGTTTTCAGAACGTTGGAAGCACGGACAAAATTACCGTTGCCTAAGGGATGTTCTTATATTTGGCCAATCATTTTCAGTACTGTTGGGCCAACCACTTTTGGTTACTTGGGATCCCTTGCAAGCCGACGACGTTACCACTACGCCACCAGGGAGGTATTTTAGCAGAGCAGAATAACTTTGCTCATATTCCATGATACTAATTATCATTAAGCCTCATCCATAAAAATTAAACTGGAAAGATTTTTCATGATGAAATCTTTGGTCACAAAGAAAAGCAGTTTTCGAGAAAATCTGTTCCTGTTTATCACAAATGGTAAAAAAAACAAACGTTAAGGATCAATGGTGCCTTGGAAAGTCACAAGGGCTTGAGCGTCTTTTGTTTCCTTTGGACGTATTTGGCAACAGTGAGAAGCCCCACCAAATATTTCAATTGGAAAACATTTGAATGCAGCTGAGTGTGTATGCGTTGATGCGACATCCGGTCGTCCACGGTGGAAAGAGAAAAGAATCCTGACGTCAGGTGTTTTAGATGTCCCGCGTGTCACAGCAGAAAGGGAGCAGTGTGTAGAATATAAATCGACTCGCATCTGAGTAGAAGCTCACACTCCTTGCGTGCAATGCACTGGTCTCGCTAGACATTTCCACATTCTACCCCTGCAACAATGATAGGAAGGGACAGTCAGTTTGCGAATTAACGGGGGGATGCCTGGGATCCCCCCGGCAAAATAATTTTATTTTTATCCCTGCCAATGACATTTTTATCCCCCCCCCAAAACAAAATGACACTATGCTACCATTTCTTAATTTAGATTCTATCATTATTGATTGATTTAGTTTATTTTACTTCGCGTTTTGTGCCTCTTGGCTAATTTGCGAAGATGGGGATGACATGATGAAATTGATGAATGGACATTCACAAACAACCAAGTCCGAGCGGGATTCTAACCCGGGACCCTTGGCGTCGCAGCATGATGTGCTAACCACTTTTTTTTGTATAAAGGAAATACCCCCTACACGGAGGTATCCCCCCACACCATTCACACTTTTACACTTTTCAATTGTTACACTTTCTCAGTTTCTTATCATCTGGACAAACACAAATACCCATGCCTTACCCGGGATTCGAACCTGGAACCACCACTCGGCCTCAGGGTCCGGCCTATCATTATTGATATTTGTATCCATAAAAGGTCCAATCATTAAAAATATAACTGCCGAAAAGTATGCATGAAGCTTTGTGGATTATAAAAGGACACCATTCTGCAACTGACCAACCTGTTTTCCAAGGCTTTTTTCCAATTAAGTTTTCATGGCTAGTGCTGATATTTTACATAATATATACAAAATGTTGACAAGAAACATGTAGGTAGGTTAGGTTAGATGGACATTAAATTTCAGGTTAGGCAATAGAAATTTGGTCAAGTTTTCTCAGTGTTGAGTTCAATAGCTCTTTTTGTGTATGCGTGTGGGTTTTCTTAGAATGTAAATATAGGTGGGTTTCATGTGACATCAGGTTTCGCACCACCGCCATGTTTGCGACAAAGCTGCTTGTCGTCTGCAAGGAAATACCCACCACGCAGCGTTCGTCACACCTGCGCCAAGTGCATGTTTGTTGTTAGTATTGTGTAAAATGTCGGTAACATTGCATAAAAGTGCAACGAAAAGGCCAACTCTAGTTAACCTGTGTTTATTTACTTGAACCAGCTACATGGAATCAGTTTATCTTCGCATTTATTAGTGGTTCGGATTCTGCTTGAAATATTTACATCCAGTAAGCAACCTGTTTCCCGCTCTGTGTGGGAGAAAGTACAGATAAACTGAAAATTCCAAGACTCAGCCATTATTTTCTATGTTTCCTTTTAACGTTTGTTCAAGCGCAGTAATTTGAAATATTGAGTTGTTCAAAAACAGTAATTTCACTCCATGCTTTAACAATTTGGGATATGCAGACTTCAGTGACGGAGCGGTTAGCACAACGCACTACGATGATAGGGGTCCCGGATTCGAATCTCGACCTGGGCTAGTCAAATATAGCAGAAAAACGAAGTAAAATAAACCAAATAAATCAATCAATTTGAGATACTGTGATATATCATTAACATCATGCAGTGCTTTTTTCTGACAGTACGCAAAACGTACTACCAGCACATTTTTCCTGAATAGGATAACAATTAATAACAGTTTGTGTTAATGAATGGAATATAAAATAATCAAGTACAAGCGTGCAATTATCAAGATGAATTTAACTTTGAATGTTATCATTTTTATCGTCAAACGTATCAACACCTTTCTACCAAATAAAACAATAACAAGGAAACGCTATTTGCAAGTATGATAAAAAACACCTATAAATCTATGAGAAAGGGGATTGGCCACAAGATTTCACGGAGACTGTTTTGGTACCTCTGCAGAAGAAAAGCAATGCCAGAAAATGTTCTGAGTACAGGACAATCAGCTTGATATCTCACTCGGCAAAAATTCTTCTAAGAATTCTGAACAGACGCCTATACTCGAAGGTCAGTGGCGAGTTAGAGGAAGAACAGTTTGGTTTCAGGAAAGAAAGAGGTACAAGGGATGCAATTGGTTTACTGAGGACCATTGGGGAAAGATATTTAGAGAAAGGAAAGGAGGTGTTTGTAGTATTTGTAGACCTGGAGAAAGCCTTTGATAGAGTGAATTGGGTTAAACTTTTAGAAATTCTGAAGAAAATTGGTGTAGATTGGAAAGAGAGAAGACTTCTAAGCAACTTATACATGAATCAACGAGTTAAAGTGAGAACAGGAGATGAAATGACAGAAGGCTGTGAAATTGGAAGAGGAGTACGACAAGGATGCTGCCTATCGCCTACTTTGTTTAATATCTATTTAGAAGATATAGTGAAAACTTGTTTCCAGGGCACAGGAGGTGTCAAATTGGGAGGAAGAAGAATAAACTGCATAAGATTTGCTGATGACATGGCATTATTCGCTGAGGATGAAATAACCATAAATAGTATGTTAGAAGAGTTAAACAGCAGATGTGAGCAGTATGGAATGAAGATTAATGTAAAGAAGACAAAGGCAATGGTTATAGGACGGAAACCAAGGAATATTAATGTGAGAGCAAACAGTGAAAGAATCCAGCAAGTGGATAGCTTCAAGTACCTCGGATGCACTATAAGCAGTGACATGAGCTGCAACCAAGAAGTGAAAATGAGAATCGCAATAGCAAAAGAAGCTTTTAACAGAAGAAAAAATGTTTTTTGTGGACCCATGGACATAAGTCTAAGGAAGAGATTAGTGAAATGTTTTGTGTGGAGTGTAGCACTATATGGTGCAGAAACCTGGACGTTGAGAAGAAATGAAGAGAAACGACTCGAAGCTTTTGAAATGTGGACATGGCGAAAAATGGAGCGTGTAAAATGGACAGACAAGGTAAGAAACGAAGCCGTACTGAAAAGAGTTGGTGAAAAAAGATCTATACTGGAGACCATCAAGAAGAGGAAAAGAAACTGGTTAGGACACTGTCTAAGAAGAAACTGCCTGCTAAGAGATGCCTTGGAGGGAATGGTTGAAGGAAGAAAAGTCCGTGGAAGAAAGAGATATCAGCTTATGGATGATATTAAATTAACTGGGTCGTATGCTATTACGAAGCGTAAGGCAGAGAACAGGGAAAGCTGGAGATTGCAGTGAAAAACCTGCCAATTAGGCAGAAAACAATGAATGAATGAATGAATATGAACTTACCTGAAAAGAAATGTTCACCCCACCGTTCTGTACTGTTTGTTTTGTTCATTAATGTTGGCAAGATTTATTCTCGCCATGATGGCGTATTCTAATCAACAATCTGAAAATTCTGTGCCGTGAATTGCACCTTCTGTTCTTTCTCGGAAAATTCGGATAAACGTGAGTGCCTGTTAGACCTAACAACCTAATATTGCACGAAGTATACCATCGTAAAAAAGGTTCTAATCTCCCGCCCGCCCGCTTGAATTCAGAATGTTTACAAGAAGCCGCCACAATCATGGCTGCTCGATCCCACAATGCAACCGTTTGTGACGTAGGTGAAACTCACTAGTGTTTTAAATGACCTGCGAAGCTTTCATAAGATATAATGACCAAGTTAGAACCACTCTTCTAATATAGTACGTAGAACCGTAAGGCAGTAGTTTCAGTTATTGACTGGTGATATACAAACTTGCATATCACGAAAACGTACCTCACCGAAAATTAAAATACAAATACATCCCCCGAAGCAAAAAGCTTAATTCGCACAGTGGGGAGAAAATAATTTTTTAGCAGATGCTGATGCAGTGCCAGGGTGCAAAATCGTTGGCGGGCATGGGGGATTTATCCCCACCAACAATCCTGTAAAAAAAAAATTACCCTACCAAAAATTTCCGGGCGGAGAATTTTTGTTACATTTTTAGGTTCTAAAAATTGTTCCTAAAATAGGCTCTAAAAATCCTGTAGTAGGTTCTAAAAATCTTAAACTAGGTTCGAAAAATTCTGAAATAGGTTCCAGAAAACTTAACTGGCTTGAAAAATACTTGAAAAAAGAAAAAAAAAGAAAATGTCTCAACTATCTCTGGAGCAAGGCTGCGGACAGCGTCAGAGAAGCGGGGTGGAATCTAGTAGCCAGAGCGAAGCAGTACTCCCCTTTCACGCAATCCCGTTCCCTCTCACGTGATTACTTGTCACTACTTGCGCAGAGACTTGTTTTCGTTCGCCTGTTCCAGAGATTGATGGGACAGGGTATAGTCAACATTAAGTGGTGTTTTACATCGCTTAGATTTGATTTTGTTTATTTTACTTCGCATTTCTTCCACTTCTGTCAAATCGCGGAGATGAAGATGAGTGATAATATAATGAAATTGATGAAGACACACAAAAAACATCCATGCCCAGGCCGAGATTCGAATCTTGGTGCCGCAGCAACATCGCTTAGAGTAGGTGATTATTATCAACAAAATTTGCTAAATATGTAAATACATATTTGGTTACCAAAATATGGAGATAAATAGATATGGATTAAAAATTGTAAAAAAAAATACCTTTTTAATGCACGATATGCATAAAATACAGTACGCTTACACTGACATTAATAAATAAAACAACACAAAATGTGTTTTCATTTTTTGTTTCCAAAACAATGTGTATAACATAATTTTGTTGTAAGTGTTCGAACATGATTCACATTGACTAAAACTGCGTTCAGTATTGCAAGAAGTAATGGTAGTGTATTTGAAGTTTGTCAGTTATTCGCAAGAAATTAACCCAACACTTTCGATCACATAGGAAAATGTAGCCTATTTAACTTATTGTGCGAATATGGAGTACCTATTAGTTGAGAAATGTTCTAAAATAAGGAAATAACATGTAAAAATAACTAAAATACGTAGAATATGAGCCAAAACCTAATATGTGTACAAATATGGAAAAGAAAACTGAATTTTTCGATTCTACGATTCTTTACGTATGAAAGTATTAAAAATAATATGTGCTAATGAAAGTGAATAAAAAAAGACGTGCTACAAGAAAAAGGTCCACGGCAATCGTACTAAAATGCGAAAACTTTAAAAAAGACATATCGAGCCAGTATACAATTTCCAAATCGTCTTACGTACAGTTATTTTAGAATGTGGAATAAGACCCATTTGGACGTATTCTTAGAGCCTTTTATTCTAGGAATGTTGGCTGGAAATGACGTGGACGCTTGTGAACGATTCCGTTGCGAGGCAGACCTTCTCCTCTGCAATTAGCACGTGGGTGAAAATTCCTTTAACAGTCGCATGACTCCTGGGTACCTTCCAAGAGAAGCTGCTGGCTACACAATCAGACGTCCTTACTCTCATCATAATCTGCACAACCGGAATGGAACAACCTAATCATCATTTTGATTTTGGATAAACTGAAAAGCTGGTCAACATATTCGCTGTCACTTAGTACGTCTCTTTCGTTGGTGCTAATTAAGCTTTTGGCTTTTGGGGAGGGGGGATGCCCATTCAGTGGCGTATTTGTGATTTCATTATCAGGGGTAGGTTCTTTGGGTATACAAATTTGTAGTACCAGTAAACTAAATTATTGCTTTGTAGTTCTAAGTACCTTACAACAGTGGTTCTTACCTAGGACATTAATCTTGTGATAATATTTACACGTAATTTAGAAACACTTAGTACATTTACATTCTAAGAAAACGCATACACTCATGGGCGTCTGGAAAGGTGGGGGTGGGCGTACCCCACCTGGAAAATTAATGTTACCATATATACAGCACACATGCAAATAACATCCATGCCCAGGCCGGGATTCGATCCCAGGACCCCTGGCATCCGCCCCGGAGGTCTTCCCTTCTTATATATTTCCCGGTGTGTAAGGGGTGCTCCTTCCACGTAGTGCACCCAGTCAGAATATTTTATGATTTTAGTTATGCAACGTTAGAGTTGTTATGTGTAACGATAAGGAGCTGGACCCCGTATAATGTGACGGGTGCAAAATAGCCTTAGTGCTGACGCACCCAAAATTTTAAATTCAAATTCAAATTTTATATTTCCCTTTTCATTTCTCTCTTTTTCGTTCCTTCTTTTGCTTATCTTCTTAATTTCACAGATGAACCTTAGTCTCTTTCTTACTGTTATTGTGTGTTTCCCACTTTCTTACTATAAAACATCCAAACATCGTGAAATAATATTAAAATATTAATCAGTACTGAGAATATATTTCTCTTGCGCAGCCGTAGTAATCATCTCATCAATGTATCAAACATGCAAATCCCCAGAATTGGGCTGTTTTCAGTTTCCAAAGCGCCCCTGCATATCCTCTTAGTCCCCAGTCGGTACCTTGCATATCATAATTATGAAGAAACTGCATTATGCTTCTAAGCAATAAATGTAAGGTTCATAGGCGTACGCACGGGGGGTGGGAAAGGAGAGGGCACTTGCCCACCCTAATCATGGGCGTCCGCAATTTCTTTACACGCCAGGCCGATAATAGTGTTGCCCCTCAAAAAACACCACTTGAATTTGAAATTATCGCATTAATATAAATGAAATTATACGTGTGAAAAATAAACCTATCGGTCTATCGGTTGACATTCGATTTTTTACATTAGTGTGCTTTCACCTAGAAATTTAGTGGAGAGGAATCTTATCGCGGTTATTAAACGATTAAGCATTTTCAAGCCGATTAAAGTTCAAAGCAACTACGACGATGTGACATTGTCCCTCCCCAACCTTGGACGAAAATCAATTCTAAAGGGGCAAGGGGGGCAAACATTTAGGTAAAAACAGCAAGACTAGTAGAATCTAAGAGTAGCAGGACAAAAGGATTCTTAAGATGAAATTAGTTTTCGCGTCTTTTTTGCATTATTTCTTCCAGACTGGCAAGAGCACCTGCAGGGGGACACAAAGGGGCAATTGGCCCCCTCGATATCAAATTTTATACAACTAAAAATACATTCCGTAAAATGTTCTTGCTTGCTTCGCTCGCAACACCTGCTTTTTTTTTTTTACAGTCATATCAACTTCAGATCCGTAGCTAGAGGGCGTCGGAAGTTGGCCCTGGGCGCCGAACGACCTAAAAGAAAAGAAATGTAGAAGAGAATGCCATGGCGCCCCATGAAATTTTTTTGTCATATTAAATCAAATGTTGTTTTCAGTTAGCAAACATTTGGATCCAAAAATTTTCTTGCTCCCTTCGCTTGCAATTTTTTTGTTTTCTGTAATGCATTGTAAATTACCAGAGAAGTTACAACTACTAAGCACTTCAGATTCTTCTTGCTAAACCGTTTTGTATGAACAGAATTGTTTGGAGGAAAATTTCAGAGACAATTTATTTATTCGTTATGCTGCAAGCAATGAAACTAAAACAGTGATAAAATTATGTTTTTCTTTCCCTACTGAAATTTCATCAAAGCTTGTGCCCCCTCCCCCCTAATCAGAGGGTCTGCGCACGCCTATGGTAAGGTTTACAGTAAGACCAAGGTCGCGAGCGAAACGAGCGTGAACATTTTTAGATCTACAAAATTTTCTATGCAAAATAACAATACTATTAATTTAAAAGGTACTATCAGTTTCAAAAATAACTATTTTCCCAAATGATATTTTAGTGGTGTTTGTTCCACAGTTCCTTAACTGTATAACTTAACTGTACTTAATGGTGTATGGGTTCAATTTCATTTTCTTTGTAGAGGGGGGAGGGGGATAAAACATCTCTGGCAGCGATTAAAATAGTTTTCTTCGGCTGGGGATGAAAATTTGTGTGTGGGGGGGGGTGGGGGGATCGCCGGCATGTCCCCGTTAATTTACACACTGTTAAGAAAGAAGGAGAAAACGAACTCTGCTCATGTAATCAGTGTGGTGATTGGGCTACAAACCGAGGGGGGGGGGGTAAGGTGTCAAAACTAGGGGGGCAAGGAGAGTTTGCTTTCTCTTGGTAGAAAAGGTTTAGCATAGTGCGGGAGCAAAAGTGGCCAAAAGTTTGGGTGTCAACTACCCCCTACGCCTTCCTAATCACCGTCACTGTGTGGATGTATCTTTCCGACAATTTATTCACTAAACTACGTACATCCATATGACTGTGATGCAGTGGCGTAGCATGGACATTTCTGGTGGGAACGCCAAGTCCGAAGGAAGGGTCGGCCCTTTCTTGCTTAATAACTTACTTATGGTATTAGTCGCCACAGGTATTGTTTATTTGCCTGAAGTCAGCTGGGTTTTCAATAAAACATCATCCATGCATGTTTTAGCTAGACAATTAGATGTCTCACTATGCCACAAATGTTTTGAACTCTGGTGTTTTATACCTTTCTGCATGACGCAAGTCATTAGAAAACCTACCTGAATCACAAGCGCCTTTGAACAACAGCAGACGTCATTGTTGTGGTTGATTTGGTTTATTTTACTTCGCTTTTCTACCACTTTTGGTTAATCGCGAATATGAATATGAGTGATGATATTGATGAAGGGACACTGACAAAGAACACCCGTGCTCACGCTGGGATTTGAACCAGGGATCTCTGTCGTCTTGGCGCACTGTGCAAAGCAGAGTGGATGATCCAAATATTGTACACTCTACTGACGTAACAGTGCCGATTAGTAATTCAGACCACTGTTTATTACATCTTGAGAATGCTGATAAACATTTTAAAATAATTTTCTCCAGAGACCATTCGATGTTAAGAGTTTTCAAATGAATGCTAAACATTTCCATTGACACAATATTAAGCAGTTAGATAATAACGAAAAAAATACAATAAAAGAAAATAATAGTTTTGCGGGTTAAGTGGTAGAGCAGCAACACGCTGAATTTCTACCACGAGGACTTCACCAACTTACTTCACAAAAACTGTGTTGATCTTTTAGTTTCTAATGCACATCGCTGTTCGTGCGATAAATCATACAATGCAGTGACCATTAAGAAGCAGTATATTTGAGATTGGTAAAGTTACGTCAGTCAATATTGCGTATTGTAGCATCACATAGCACGAGTTGCATGAGAGCGAAGAACCGGGTAGGAATGCTACCGCTGTCGTCTGCTTCAGAAGGCAGGAAGGGTCACATGAACCAATCACGGTAGACCTCTCGTTCGCCAGCGTAAGAGAGTCCATTTACGCGCGTGCTGTAGAAATGGAAGCTTTCCCTCCATAAAGGCAGCAAGGAATATAGGAGTCCTGTAAGCCGAACCTGCTCGGCGTCCGGCCGGGAAAGGCATTGAAAAGAGATGCTGGAACGAGTGTTGAGAGTGGAGCGTTGCAAGCGGATCGCGAAAAATAGCTATTATAATGCCATGAAGGTCAAACATATTTGAAATTAGTCACGTTTTACTTTATAATCACAGCATTTTAGCATTTTTGAAATTTTAAATCTGGGAACGCCGGGCGTACTATAACGCTACGCCACTGCTGTGATGTTACATGCAACATCTTGTTTCATTGACAAAAATATAGGAAAAACATTAAAAGAAAATGCACCTGGGGTAAAAGGGGGTGACCCTTGCTCGAGACACGCAAATGTCAACCTCACTTTCATGTAATACACCCTGGACTGCATTTTGCAAAACTTATGAGGTTCTGGCGTATGGACCCATGGTCAGTATAATCCTCTGTGAGAATTGTGATGTGTGCTGTCTATATGTGTTTGTAAATTGGTTGAGTTGGTGTTTTAAGTCCACTTTATGCACAGTAACGCTAATCGAGACTGGACCTACAGTTTAAAGTGGAATCCAAGCCACTACGTGCCTCCACCGGGTATCGAACCCGTGATGTGTTTGTAATTGTCCCTTCATCTATTTCATCTTAGCACCATTCATCCTCATCCTCGCATTTAGCCAGAAGTAGAGACGCAAAGTAAAATAAATCATGTCAATAAAAAATGCACCCAAATTAACGCCAGAACAGGCTGAGACTGAATAGACATAATGGACTTTTAAAACTTTTATTTGTGCTTCTTTACAGGCAAATAAAGATACCAAGGTATTTGCATAATTCTTATTTTTCGTCGCTTTGGTTCCACTTTTGGCTATTTGCAACAACATAGACAATTGATTTTATTGATTTGTTTATTTTACCTCGCTTTTCTGCCACTTTTGGATAAGCGAGAATATCAGAATGGGTGATGAATTGATGAAATTGATGAAAGGGGACACTCACAAAAACATCCATGCCCAGGCAGAAAAATGTACGTACCCGGGACGCCTGGCGTCGTAGCACTTCGTGTTAACCTTTTCGCCATGAAAGTCGGTGACAATATGGATGAATGATAATTAATGAAATTGATGAAGTGATAAAAAGGGGGGAACCCACAAAATATGTCCCGCATACTTTCGGACGTATGCGCTTATGCCCTGGTACCTGAAAATTATCCCAGGGCGTCAGTTACGCGAATTATTTACAGTTTCTCCCGCTAATCTTTGATTTATCCTTTATTCTTCTATAGCTTTTTTACAGTAATTCACTGTGACATTGACATGAATGCCCCAATGTGAACAACCAGATTTGTTCGGTTTTCCTGAACAAAGTTGGTTTTACAGCATTCTACAAGGAAATAAGTAAGATTGAAGTAAAAGTTAGTAAGAGTAGGACGTAAATGTATGTTAGTGGTTAATATTAAAAATATTTATGAATACAGATACAAAATTACACAAATGCGTAGTTGTTAACAAGTGACACAGAGAAACACCAATTTCTAGGTCGCGGTTCGAACCCGAAATATTCGGTGGAGAGGGAACGAATGGAGCTGTCAACCTCTAACAGCCACCGAAGCGGCAAGGGAGAATGCAAATGACAAATTGCATGCTATTATATTGGCCCCTGGCTCTTCCACATGAACAGACTGTAGGCTTCCCCGATGGCGCAATGGTAGCGCCGTCGCCTTGTAATCAAGGTCCCCCCGGCTTCGATACCCGATGGAGGCACATAGTGGCTCGGATCGCACTTCAAACTGTAGGTCCAGTCCCGATTAGCCTTACTGAGCATAATGTTGACTTAAAACACCAACTCCATGAACAGACAGTAGGAATAAAATTGCTGGTGCACTTATTTATATACTGATAAAACTGATTGCAGCCACAAGAACTTGCGAAATCAGGAAATTACTCCTCATCCACTGATGATATCAGATGGAATCAGGAGGCGGTTCCACATCCAATCAGTCATTCAGCTCCTGAAACCAGGCTTGATAAAGTCCCAGGAATTAAATTACATTTTTTTTAAAAAATCCGGTCCAGGAGAAAAAATCGGCAAGTTTAAATAAGTTCTGGACCGCAAAGAACCTTTTTATCTGCAAAATATTTCAATCCGGTCCAGGGACCCTTTTTCAATGAAATAATACGCAACTTGGACCGAATTTAAGTTGTGGGAGAGAAAAAAAGTTCCGCTCCTGCAGCGGAACCTAATAGAACCCATTAGAATTTATGAGTTCTCGGACCGTTAACAACCCTGCCTGAAACAGACAAGTGTAACTCGGGGCTTGAAAAGAAACCAGAGCGCGCTACGACGCCAGGAATCCCGGGTTCGAATCTCGCCTAGAACATGAATCCCTACATCAATTTTATCATATCATTCATCCTCATCTTCGCGACTAGCCAAAAGTGGCAGCAAAGTGGAGCAAAACAAACCAAATCAATCAGTCAATCAATTGAAAATAAATGTGAGAACGTTTGCCAAAATACGAACTTGAAATGTGATATCCACCTTCTCGATCCTGGTGGCCTGACTGGCCTCTTTCTTATGGCGTGAAGCAGCGGCGGCGCCAGGATTAATCATCCAGGGGTGCTGAGGGGGTGCGGAAACAAATTTAGGCGGTGCGATGTTAAAAATAAAGAAAACATGAAACACGCATGCAACTACATAAAGTACGAATCAACTTTTAGTAGGCATCTAGGATATGCGAATGAAGCTGAAGAATACTTCAGTGTTTTTACTTGATTTTAGCACAACAACGACATGTCTTTGGAAATTTGAAAGGAACAGCTTGTTCACGGGAGGCTAATGGCATACATGGTCGTATGGAGAATTTTTGCGGGGGGGGGGGGGGGTCAAGCATTTCCTCCTCTCTAATACTGTTACCCTTTAGAATAAAAACTCCTTCAGTTTGAAGCTATATGTTCTTGTGATAATTAACATAAATTACTGGCTGAATTGAAACTATATGTATGAAATACATACGTTTATAGGTTAACATCGATTTTCAATGGGAGACTGTGCCCTTTTCCCCTTCTCCCCATCTGGATGTCCATGATGACATAGAATACTACGTCTTACACTCCAAGGAAGTGGTCATACATGTATAGTGTAAACATTCAGACACACGTTACAGTATTATCTATGTAGCAAAATATAAAATAAAATCACTAGGGCTGAGCCGATACCGATGCCGATGTATCGGCATCGGTATGGGAAAGTATCGGTTGGAATTCATCTACCGATACAGCCGATACTTTTCCGGCATATTGGTCTTTCACGGGGTTCGCCAAAATGCCGCCCGCCACTTGCGCGGGTTGCAGTTATTCTGGAAGTTATGCAAAATTCAAACTTTTTTTTTTGCACTAATTTTGCACGAAAAACTATATTTTGCGATTACATATCTATTTTAATATTCTGATGTAAGCCTTGAATATGCTAAAGCAATTTCTTGGTAAATTGATGCATATAATTGGAGAAGAATATTTACGCACCTATATTGATCAGTATTTTGAACAAATTTAATTATTGCTATCGTTATCGGTATCGGTGGGAATCGGTAAGTGTATCGGCATCGATATCGGTTCAAGGGAGTATCGGCTCAGCCCTAAAAATCACCCTTGTCTTTAAACACAGAATGTTTGCAATACAACCAATGCAGGTATCAGATATTAAATACATTATGCAAGCGACAAGAACTGCTGAGTGCTCACTTTGTGTGCATTGAGTAAAAGAAAAATTCGCTACCCAATCTGAAGTTCTGCTATCTACTAGGGATTGAAAGGGGGGAGATGAAGAGGTGCAGAAGAAAATTAAGGAGTGAGCAAGCACCCCTTCGCACCCTGGTGTGAAGTGATGCAATAAGGTCCTGAACCATTCTATGTGATGTTACTGTACGCTGAAAATGGAAACATATCGTTAATGAAAGTACTATAACAACGTCGTCATGGCTGTGGTTTTTCAATTTTGGTACGCAGTTGTTAAGGCACATAATGTCAAGTGGCTTCAATTTCATTGCGATTCGAGATAAAAACGACGACCTACTCCACACTCCGCATTCCATCGCCAACCCTTTTTCAACACAAAGGGAGAGAAGACCACCACACCCGTGGATGGTGACACTATGGGTTGTTGGACAGTGTGCACACGTCATCAAGTCAGGTGTCTGACGCGAAGTTCTTCGCTGGTGTTGACTGCTAACAGGCCACAGTGGTGGTCGAGGCGGTGAGAAGCAAGGACAGTTCTTTGCTGCTACGAAGGAATTTTAACGCAGCGATTGTTCTTCGGCAAGGGAAATGGAAGCCACAACACGGTAAGTACGGCTGTTTTTCATTCTGTAGACAACACCCACGCTTGATTATTACGTGCTTTTCTTCGTGTTTTAAGATCCAAAGAGATTGCGAACGAACACCACAGGAATGTGCACACAGGCAGCATGTTACAAATGCATCATACTACAGTGGCGGCGATTGGGTTCCAAAACTGGGGGGGGGGGGGGGAAGGGCCGTTTGCTTTCCCTTGGTAGATAAGTGTTAGCACAGTGCGGGAGCAAAAGTGGCAAAAAGTGGGAGGGGGGCAACTGCTCCCCCTCTACACCCCTAATCGCCGCCACTGATCATACAAATGATGTAATCAGGATACGAAATCATTGAAGACTGGTGGTGGAGGAAGATCTTAATCTACACACAAATATATACGATATGGATATTTATTATTATATATATATATTAAATATAAAAGTCAATTAATTACTAAATATTTAAAGAAACATTATTATTAAAGTGATTGCTGCTACAACTGTTTTAAGCATTGCCATTGGCTGGTAGGTTTGTGGGGTCTCACTTATTGCACACAACTTAAATACACATGGTAGTTAGGTTATGCTTATTGGGTTTGGTTCTTTTAGAGGAAGAAGACAACGAAAAAAAGTTGTAGAAGCGATACTACAGACCATTATTTAATACACATGAAGGAATATTAATTCATTTTTTTACATATATCAGATATTTGTAAAGTAGCAAACTAACTAACTGATTGAGGATGCCAATAAATTACGAAATAGTTTTATTATGTGTTTAGTTTTTGCTCTCTATTAATATAAAACTATTAGAATTTATAATTATATTTGACTTGCATTCTTCTTATACTTTACTTGTTATTGGTTCATCTGTTAACGGACCGTAGAGAGCGAGAGAGAGAGAGAGAGAGAGAGAGAGAGAGAGATCATTTAACGCTCACAACCACACTACTTTGTGTGTGTTTTCGATATTATCCTTAGTAAAGTATATTTGACATCAAAATTAATTGCTTATATTTTGTTGTTACTACAAAAACTCTTCCCCCCCCCCCGGGAAATTCTTGGTGGTGGAGATTTTTAAGGCCAAGATTGTTAGTGGGGGAAATCGCACACTGGAACGAACACTACAGGAATAACACAAGAAGCGTGTTACAAATGCATCATACAAATGACATAACTAGGCACATGTCTATAAATATGTCTCCGGGAGGTCCGACCCAGTGTCTTAATAATAATAATAATAATAATAATAATAATGCCTACATTAAAATAATTACGTTAAATCAAATTAATACTAATTACAATATATACATTAATATTATTATTTTATTATTACATGAATAGGGAAATAGACGGTATAACAATAGAGATGTAACAGCGCAAATTCATTATGTAGCTTGCCTGTGGTTAAGATCGGAATAATTTATAAGCAAGTGCCCTGAAATTAATGTCAAATACATGAAGAATTGAATATTTATTGAATAACAAAAATTATGTTAGGTGGAGTTGGAAAAAAGGAAAGTTTGTGATTAATATTTCATGCATATTATTATGAGTAGTGGTGTGCATAAATCTTCTTTGTAATGTCATTCAAAGCCGTATGATCCCAATATAATCCTTTCCTTCCAATAAGTTCAGAGGAAATTAATGCGGCGATGACAAAGCAGAATAATAAAAATATTGCTTTTTAAATATTTTAGGGATGAAGAAAAAATTAATCAGAATATTCGCATATTTGAGCGAAATTAGTCAAGTAACACCATTAAACAGCTAGAAATACGCAAGAGATTCGCCAAGTTTAGAGCAACGAAAGGAGAGCCCAGTTCTACACCCACCTCCCCCCGTGTCCAACCGTCCCGCTGCGTTTCCGTTGAGTGCAATGGTGTCAGGTGGGCCAGCTCATCGCAGCAGGTAACAGTGGCACCAGACATTTTACATTGTTTAAAACTTTGAAAAATCACCATGGACGTGGAGGAAGTGAAATCGACAAAGAGTACGTTTCAAACATGTTTTATCAATGAATTTTTTTGTGACCAAACAAAGCAAATGTTTGTGTGACATAAAAATACTGTAAAACCTTTAAAAATATATAAAAACCTAAAAAAATGGCTTGATTAAGGCGCATAAACATAAAATAGGTTCTAACAAGCAAAAGTTTTTTAGGCACTATAAAACTTCACCATAACTTATTATTTCTTACATACCTGTAAAGGAAAAGATAGGTGTTTTTAACCATAACTAAAATCCAAGGTCTATGCAATATTGGATCACGTAGAACACTATCACCAGGTTCAACTATTTCGAATTTTTCTCTTCACGTTACTGCACTATTCGCGATTAAAATTAACCGATATGCCATCTGCCGGGATTTTCAGGAAGTACTCTAAGTAGGATACGTTGTGTTGAAGTCATGGTGAATATGCGAGAAAGTAAGGTCTACTGTTCAGGTTTTTGTTGTTGTTTTTTTTTGCTCTAAATAGTTTTATTGGTCAGAACAAATTAAAAGTTTTCATGTGTTTCCACCCCGTGGAATCAACAAAATGAAATTTGTTAATAAATCAGGGAAAACGTAATTGACAGAAGATTGGTATGGGGGATATAACATTGTAATTCGGCAAGGAAATTACGAAGAATGCACGAGTCTGCTTACGTTATTTATCGAGAGATAAATATATATTTCCATGAAAGTAAAGTTTTAAATTGTACTTTATAAATAAAGCTTTTTTTCCGAAAAATCATGAAGCGTCTTAACCAAATCGTCCATGTATTACCGGTGTTACGTATGTGTGAAATTTGGAACAGGTGCAAGTCGATTAAGAGGGAAGATGAAAATAGTTTGAGAATGAATTAATGTCAAATGTAACCAGAAAAAAAGTGGATATGCTAATGTTACTGTTTCATTCAGTACGATGTCCTTTTTCAGTGAGTATAGCCCGGTCATGAAATCGTGAATATTATTATTAAACCAGCCTTTCTCTTTCGAGAAAGAACTGCAACGATATGTTCGCAATTTTCTCCTGTCCCAGCTTTTCAAGTACAGGTCAATTTCAATTCCTTTATTTTCAAATAATTTCCGAGAACCCCAGTTACAACATGACGTGCAGATGATACAGCACTGCTTTGGACAACCAGAGCGTATACATAGTTTCGTCTGCATTTTTCGTGTTATTTTTGCCTATCATAATTAAATGCTTCGTTCTCAGTACAGCTTCACGTTTGTTAGAGTACCTGGAATTCACATCGCATTCGCAATATTTAAAAATAATGCGTAATTTAAACGTTTTCTACCATACCAGTCATGACAACACGCTGCTCTTTTGTACTACTGCTGAATGTAAACAAAGATCTATCCTACTTAGAGCGGCCATATTGGAAGCGACACTAGCGCTCAGGTGGTAATTTTAATCGCGAATAGGTACAGCTAACAGGTTCAATCACGTCATTCGGACAGTCTAAATGACATATTAACGTCATTTGTTGAATTAACCATGTAACTACTTGGAAACAGCAAATAGGCCATATTGGATACTAGGCCATTTTTGGTTCAGTTACCTTATGATCTGAAAGCATAAGGTTGGAAATGGAATCGGAACACATGCTGCATTACAACCAATGACGTCTCGGTAGTTTGATGGAGGTTTGCATCTACCCCTTTTCATTTTGGCTTGTGTATTCTGGGCACCCTTCTGGCTACATCAATATTAGTGCGTACGTTTATGATGGGCACTGAGATGACGCAGCAACTTTTGTCTGGATGTCGACCGAGACAGGGGGAAGCAGTATCGAGAAATGACACGTAAGCCTGACACGGGAGATTTCTGAGAATCGTCACATTAGCAGTCAACTTCGTATCTTCTGCTTCCCAGATTACTACACTGACCTACATTTACGAGATTCAGATGCGTAACATTCCATTGCGTGTCTTTCTTTCTCATAGTCACTGTTGGTTACGACGATGATAATGCACTTTAATCAAGAGTTAATTTTAATCAAAACACTTTGTGTGTGTGTTTTATTAGTGACACCTGGCCTATTTTTTAACGTGAGTAGAGAAATAGCTTCAGAGCTGACCATTCTGAATTATAACCCCGGTCTGCATGGGTTTAGATGTCTCGCAGATGACTGTTGTCTCTGAATAATTTCAGCATGTTGATTCCAAAAATGAAATCCATTTTTACCCATTACGTCTAGTTTCTTCAGAAAACAGCAACGTATTAACTGCCTTCATTTCACAATAAAATGTGTAGTTCCATCATGTTCCCAATAGATGGCTCTGTTTAGATGGTGGTAAAATGTTGGTTTTCTACATACAATCCTCCAATCTTGAACTATAAATTGCACATAGAATAGTAAGCATTTAATACACCTTCCACCTTCACAGGATACATTGGCATGAAAATTGTATGAATTTTGATTACGTAAGTTTTATTTTCTAAATCCCTCATAAAAATTTCCTTCACGAAATGTCCAAAACTCAATATTATAATGTGGTGGGTTGATTGAACTTACTGACGTGCAGAAAAATCCTGACGTGATCAGCATTGATGACGATTTAGTGATTGATTTCCTTTATTTTACTTCGCTTTTTGTGCCACTTTTGGCTATTTTGCGAAGATGGGGATGAGTGGTGATATGAATGAAATTGATGAATGGACACACAAACAACCATGATCTGGCCGGGATTCGAACTCGGGACCCCTGACGTCGTAGCACGATGTGATAACCACTCCACAACGGCGGCCGGCATGTGACCAGCATTCAAAATACTTTCAGAATCACCTATTGGTTTGTAAACAACCGAAATTTCACGTGTATAAATTTCCTTTGTTGGGTTCTGTAATAGTTGTAATGGAATGGCGAATATGAGAATTTTGATTGAAATTATGAAAAATCCTAACGTGAAGGGAAGAAAATGATCACCATTCAATATACTTCCAGAATCACCTATTGATTAAAATCATCCATCTTTTTTTTTTTCAAAAGTGCAGGGCCGTGTAATTTAATCAACTATACTTCTACGTACATTTAGACGCAACCTTATATCTTTATACTTTATACTGATTGATTGATTTGATTTATTTTACTTCGTTTGTCTGCCACTTTTGGCTAATCGTGAAGATAAGGATGAATGATGATAAGATGAAATGATGAAAGGACAATCACAAACACATATAGACAGCAAAGATCACAAGTCCCGCAGACGATTATACTGGTTGTGAGATCAGACACAAGAGCCTCGTTAATCTCAAAATGCAGTCCAGGATCTGCTAGGTGGATGTAGTGATGACATTTTCGTGAAGATCTGATTGTTGGTTTGTGCTTTCAACATTTCCGGACACAGAATCGAGAAATTTTACCGGTAAGTAAGTCGAATTTTATATAATATTTGGAAGCAGAAAAATTTTAGATAAGCATATGATAGTTAAATGAATATAACGTTTCTGCCAAACAGGCCACTCCGAGAACCTGCCGATGAGAGTTTAACTTTCAGTAATCCTCCATCCACAAAAAACAACTTCACCCTGCAATTGTTTCTTAACACGGCCACCAGAGTCCGCTGGTGCTTGGAAGATCTGGACTCGAAGGGAATGGAGTAGGGATCAAAATCAGTGTTGCCAAGTTGGCCCTTTTGGGGCCAGAACTGGCCCTTTAGAGTACGTACTCAGCCCCAAAATTCAGCAAAAGCCCGAAGGGGCTTTTTAGCCCTACACAGAGAAATCTTGCTACAAATCTAGCCCTTTCAGTAATGAAATGTCTTTTTGGTATTTCAGTAAACTGCAAAGAAGAATTCACTTAACCGACCCTCCTCTGCACCTGCAAGCTCGTCCTGCGACCCCTTCTGGGGAGCAGGTAGCAAGTGCACATTGTCACTTTATCCCCTTGTTTCTGGTTTTGGTATGCTGTGTAGCCCGAGGCGAATTACGGATAGCTTCGATTCCAGAAAATGCGAATCTTCGTTCAGTTGCATTGCATTTGGTCCTTGAAAGTTCACAGAAGTGCGGTGCGGAATCGACGAATCGTTCGTAACAGTGAGGCTCACCCAAAGACTAGTTCGTGCGTGCGGCCGTGTGTGTGTGTGTGTAAGTGTACGTGTGCCTGCATATATACGAAGCAAGAATATTCCGAAAATGTGTAATGCTTTTGTGTAATCTACTGCACCACAATTTAAGGGAGAAATAAATTATTTAAGTTAAGAAAATTTAATTTGCTTGAGCGTATGCCCCTCATCTTGACAGTTGATTAGTTGTGGTTCTTGAGTTTCAGAAATTTTGCACCAAAACACCCAAGAATTAAGAACCAGATTTTTTTTCAGTGCGCAGCCGCACCTTTGTAAATCTAGCCCCTTGGATGTGAATTTTAGCTCCATTTTGGGTGCGATTTAGCCCGTTTTTCTCTCGTGCTGTTGGCAACACTGATCAAAATGTACTTCGCAGTGTATGGCCCGGCAAACCAGCGTAGCGTACTTGCGTAAATACGCAGCACATTTACGTCGCGTATTTGCACGTTAGTATTTGGGCCTCTTTATCACGTGTCATATATCTCTTTACCTTGGGAGCCTCGTGGTGCACAGGGAACTCACACTACTATTCTATAACATATATGTTACGTGAAGAGTGGCCAAATTTTTGCAGATGGTTCGGAAAAATCTTATTTAGTGATGCTGTTATTGTTGCAATTAATACAAACAATTTAAAAAACGTGGATCAAATTAATAGATGTATGGCTCACAGCATATTAGGTAATTCTTGTTTCAAAGCATTGTTATTGTTTTTTCAATCATTGTTATTGTTTTTAAGTATTGTTAATGTTTTTTTCTGAGTATTGTTATTGTTTTTTTTCTGATCATTGAGTCTCTTGTTATTTGTAACATGACTCTGCCGTATACTCTTATATCGATAACGTTCGAGGAGCTGGCCAGCAATAATTCAAGGTCAAACGAACAATCGAAAAAACTTAACACAGTTCATGACGAAAAAAGTTTTTTGTTTACTTGTCAGATTTATGTGAAATTTAAAGGCAAAAATATATGTAACAGAAGTTAATGTACGTACATGTCGGGTACCGCGTCATAAGTACTGGACTAGTAAAGAAGTTAAGAAATCCGGTTAATGCTACAATGTGAATTTTAAAAGATCCTAGTTTACGGAATTTACGTGGCTGTGCTCCTCGACAATTCTGCAGAAATTGTTTTGTTGGCCATGCTTGCTTTTTACCAATAAAAATATAACGTCTGGAATAAAGACAGGCAATGGGAGAGGAAAGAAGAGTTTGCAGGATTCTTGTTGGGAAACCTGATGGTAAGAGACCTGTAAGAGAACCACACGAGAGGGATAACGTTCAGATGGATCTAAAGGAAATCGGTAAGGATGGAAAAGATTAGATTGATCTTGACCCGGATATTGACAGATGGAAGACTTGTGTTGCTGCAGCCATAAACCTTCGTGTTTAAGAAGGCTAGAGAGTTAGTTATCTGGAATAGAGAAGGATTCGCTGACTTCCTGAATATAACGTGACCACTATACAAACATTCACATTCTACTTAACATTTTAAAATAAGCATGTGTAAACTACTGATCTATTTGTTTTCTATTACCCCATTTTTTCCTAGTAGCCCTTCACCTACTTTAGAGCCACCAGCCGCCGCTGAATTTTTGTGGCCACATTCTAACCAGTCTCCTCGGAATGCGTCTTATTTTCGTGACTAGTAAGTCCTGTACTACAGGGCGTCCACAAAATCATTCTAATATTACAAAGGTTTATTACAAAGAAACTATTGCAGCTAGATGCATGGCTCGAGGCAAAATAAAGAGAAACTCATGAATTCATGAAAGCACACTTCTGGTCTCCACAAACTTGTCATTCGACGCAAAAATGCTTTTGTAATTACGTGGTGGTCGTACATATTCCCTCCTAAAATTTCACTGACCACTCACCTCACTTAGTACTCCGGAAGTTTGTTTCTTTATACAGCATATTCGCAGAAGATACAATTCAACATACAAGTGTATCAATATACGCTGTATAAAAAACAACTTATTACTAACTTCGTTGACTGTACAGGAATCGGTGGCTTGGGTCATGATACCATAAAACACATTGAGCTTTCTTCTGCACTGGCCGCGCCCGAAAAGTGCAAGACCGTGCTTCAAGCGAAACCCTCCGAGAATGTTCTTGCAGTTCGATCTTAAGAGTCGTGGACTGGAAGTGAAAGTCTTTCGAATTGCACTTCGACTGCAGCGCCAAATAGATAAAACTGAGGACACGTTGTTTTCCCCGCGTTTTAAACAATTATTTTTTACCATAGAAATCACATAACATTTTCAAATGTTCTTACACATACATTTCCACACTTTAGAAGAACTTCAACCAACAATTTGCTGGCTTTCTACCTCCGTGATTTCAAACAAATGAACGAGTGCAGCAGTCACGTGATCAAACCTGCAACGATGTGTGCCCCGCTCTGTGGTCTCTATTGTTCGTGTACGTGGAGCTTTCGAACTGCACTTGGTGACGTCAGTTCCGTCAAGATTATACTTCAAATCTGTTCTTTGTAGCAGCCTAGACGCCATTTTCAGTCCCAGCGATTGCAATCCTCCTGTACCAATTCAGCCTCTATCATGACACAGGCCATGCATTTGTAACTGTAATAGTTTCTTTGTGATAACCCTTTGTAATGTTGGAAAGACTTTGTATTTTAGTCACATTCGTTATTAAAGATTTTCAAATCAATGCTACATTCCATGTACGATTTCTCTTTCAAAAAGTCTTCGTTGATATGGAAAACACGAATTTTTCTGTCTTTGTGGTCCTATTTGGTATTCTCAGGGTGATGTGTTACATGCTTCCCTTCTTCTTCCCTTCTTGGCATGACTTGTCGCTGAGTAGTGCACGAAGAGGCATTCTTTCGTCTGATACCACGAAGTTCTTGGAATAGGTTCCAAACAGCAGTAGCGTACGCAGGATTTCATCAAGGGGGGTGTTATTTCGAAAACTTTCTACAAATTCAGATTACCATTGTTTTATTATAATACTTTATTTAATTAATTAATTAATTAATTAATAATAAATTAATTAATACTTATTATAATTAATTAATTAATTAATTAAATTACTAATAATAATTATTACTAATGCAGCTGCTATTTATGAAAGAAATAGAACAAAATTACATTTCTTTTGTTTCTTTGTTACAAAATACCTGGTAATTGTCTAGTCAACGGTTATTTGTATATGATAAGTCATACATTTTAAGTGTGAAGAAAATCCATAAAAACAAGCAAATATATTAAATTTATTGAAATAATCGAAATATGAAACTAATTCAAGGAGCCGCGCTGGTCTAGTCTGACAACTTCGTGGGATATCCGGGTTCGATTCCCGGAATTGGTTGGAATTTATCCAGCCTTGTCTCCGCACCCAGCCTCATAGCAATGGGTACCTGAGAGCAACCCTGGGGGATGAAGGCTGCCGGAGCATGGTGCTGATCACATCACCTGCAAAATAGTTCGAGATCGAGAATCTTTGGGGCCCACCACACCACTACGTGTGCCTTCATGGCACGGTGCTATATGCACGGGGGAATTTACATTACCTTTACCTATGGAACTCGCCCAGGATGATGATGAAGCGCGAGAATACATGTTGCTAAATTCCACTGAGTCTATGTTTTAGTTGAAAAGTAAGTTTATAGACATTCCAACACATTTATCACTTCTAGGTGATTCACAAAGCACTTCTTCAACATTATTTAATGATGTGGATGTAGACTCAGCATCACTTGAGAGTTCACAAGGGGATGCAAAATCAGTACCGGGAAGAACGTTTGCAATAAGGTCGGCAGAATGCGACGAAGCAAGGAATTTTCACAATTCTCGCGAGAGTCACTGCGCGACTTTTTGCAAAAAAAATTGCAAAATTGAACTTTGCGGCCGCTTAGATTGTGTTTGGAATGTTGTGTTTTTCTTCATGCTGCATGGGAATAATAATTCAAATTATTATTATTATTACTGTCGCAGATCTTTGACTGTGATAAATTAGCCATTTTTAATTTTTTTCTACAGCATTTTCCATAATATTTCAAAAACTCAAGGGGGGGTTAAACCCGGTAACCCCCCCCTTGCGTACGCCACTGCCAAACAGTGATCGAATTGGACCGGTATGAGCCGGTATGGCATACCGGTAGAAAATTAAGATGCCAAAAAGCACACCGTCAGTATTTTTTTTAAAATTGGTGCTTATTTATTGGAGCTGATCGCACAAGTAGTTACACAATGGCCAAAAATGGACTCGCTCATTTCTCTCTCTCTCCCTCTCTCTCTCTCTCTCAAGCACGTTTAAGTAGTACCGTACAGCAGAGGTTCCCAGCCATTTTCGTTTCACGGTGCCCTTAGTGTTTCAAAATTTTTCCGCGGCGCCCAAGTCAGAATGTAGGCCAATCTAACACTTGCAACGCTCAGTTAGTGTGGTTAGGTTGCTTGTTTGTCCCTTTAACAATTATTTAGTGGTCAAAAAAAATAATTAAAATTATGATAAATGTTATACGCATCCGGCATATAATCATACTTATCGTAACTGCCCACGCGAATTTTCAGTTCATCTCGATTCTTGTGGTCGTGGATTGAAGTGTAAAAACAAACGCTTTAAGTTGTTACTGTATAAAATATTTGTCTTTCAGTCACGGGTTGACTTGTGCGACATACTCATTTTGATTGTGAGTGCCACAAGTGAAAAACGGGTTTAGTTTTGTGACTAAAACGAACATCTTCCATCAAACGCGATACAACTGAAGTTGAACTTCAAAGTGCTGAAAACCTAAGTACTGAAAAAAATCTGACAATTCGTGCGTGCCACAAATAAAAAGGGAGCACAATTTGTGGTGATAAAAGAGAGAGAATGAGAATCTATGCATTTTTTAAGGAGCAAAAAGAAAGAAGATTTATTTTTTCAAAGAACAGGTCTGTGCATGCGTGCATACCGGCAGTAATTTATTTCCAATTCGGTCACTGGTTCCAAATCTTCGCGACTGGTGAACCCCATGTTTGTAGTTTCTTACTGTGGTAGCTTTTCTCATGAAACTAGATGAATACACTTTTCCAGAAGGAAATTTCCATCATTTTTTTGTTAGCTATGGTGGGTCTTGCTCAGGGTTGGTAAGGTAATTTACTCGTTACATTTTTTACGTAAGTTACGCGTCATTTACTACTAATTCACTTCACGTAGAAAACCAGTTTTTTACTCAGATGTAAAAAAATCATTTTCTTTCGAAAATTAGTAATACAAAATCTACTTTTATTAAATTACATTTTGGACTTTAATTTTCTTACATATTTCAGCTAAAAAAATCATTATTTTCTGAAGATAGTTTATTCAGCCACTTCACGCCCACCTCCTCACCAGTGACGGCGCCAGCCTAAAATAATAAAATAACCACACCAAGAAACTACGATAAGGTACGTCTGTTTTTATGAGCATCTACAACCTTGTTTAAATCCAAAGATTTTACAAGCTCTTTCTCAAAGCACAAAATAGATATAGCATTCAACCTCTCATTACCATTTCGATTATGAAGGCAACACTTGATTTGCCGTAAGCAGTTGTTGATGCGGGTGGGCACATTTCAATATCACAAAGCTTATAAAGTTCGTAAATGGCAATTTTAAATATTTCAACCATTGCAAGCAGCTGCTGAAGGGTCTTTATTTTGAGTTCCTTCCTGCCTCAGTGTGCCATAACTCTAAACTGTCCAAATTACAACAGTAGGGAGCGGCGAAAGTTTGTAGCTTTTCGTACATGAGAATAGTGCGGTTGGAAAGCAAGAAAAAATGGAAGAATATTTCACTTCCGACGGAGAACTTGCCCTTTAGGGGGCAGATACCACATTAATTCCAAAACCTAAAACGCTCCAGACCCCAAGTTTTTAAGCTCTCGTTTGTCTGTAATGACGTCTTCAAAACGAAGACGAAGATTCTATACGTGAAACCTGTTAGTTTATGCAGTTATTTATCACCATGCCAATATGGCTGCTAGAAGTCTAAAAATAACCCTTTCAGCTATTTGATCATGCTTTGGATCAAACCTCATGCTTTGGATGTGCTAGAATTCTACGGTAGCATCCAAAATAGTGTCAGATTAAGCCCATGAATAAGAATAGTTCATTTTTTTACAATCTGTATATGTACGGGGTGTTTCAAAAGTCTGACACCATAGGACAACTGCGTTATTAGTCCAGATGACGAAAAATGGAAAGAGGGGAGTTGTTGGAAACATGAGGTTTTCAATATAATGTGCTTGAATTTTCAACGTTGAGACTGTTCGCTGGTACGAGCCTCAATGAGAACTGACATTGCCTTGTTGCCACATACTTCGTCCTTAAGAGGGCATTTACGTTATCGCAACACCGTACTGTACTCGGAAAATTGAGAATGATGACGCAAAATTAGAGGCAAAGTATGAAGTGTGTTTGGCGCACACATACGCACAAGCACACAACTACAAAATCTGTAATTGTGGCTAATGTTATCTGAAATAGAAGTTGTTCATTAGGGCATAATGATCCGAGGATAACATTTCGTAACGAAAGGGGTGTCAATTTTTTTCTTCTAATCGGGGCAGATCACCACTAAAATATATTTGCGCTCAGACAACATCTTCTGTTGGCGCAAACCGGATATGCCAACAATAATGACGATTAAGAGGGCAACGGTTCACGCAGACTTCGCCTTCGGTGGTCTAGGTTAGCCGTATCGACTAAGCTGTGTGTCTCAATGAATAAGGAAATACATCTAATACCGTTCATCAAAAGAAAGGAAGCAGTGGAGTGGACCAAAACCAGCAGAAAAAAAATATTAAAAAAATGTAATAATTCGTGTGTTACTGGTTGCTATCTTCCGTCATCACGCTGCTTCTCCTCCAGACAGTCAAATGGCCAGTGGCACGCATGGAGGGCGTCGATATCCATATCTAATTTTTAGTCCCATTTTTGGAAATACTCTGGCCAACTGGAGACCTTAACCTTTGCTGGTCACGTTGTTTTTCCTTGTCACCACACCTTGCTTCTCTGAACTAGAGAAAGAAGCATGGGATTGCTGTAGTCTTCATGCTCTTGAATGAATCAGTCCATCGAAAAATAGGTACCTCGTTTTCCTTCGGAAAAGTCAAGTAAATGTTGATAATATTGTTTTGAATATGCCACTGGTTTATATAATCAGGATTAGTAATTTTTTACATGTACCTGTAAACATGTGTGTGCTACTTTATACTGCACTGATGTGGCTGAAAGTTGCAGTATTACATATTTATACCAAATCAAAGAGTTGATTTTGTGTAGACAAAAAATAATTGAAGTTACTGCTGCATGGCATAATAAGTATATTGCAAAACCATGTAGAAATTTAAGCTAAGAGACTTCTGTTATTTTTATATCAACATACGTTAAATGAATTCTTTGACATGAAGGCATTGAAATAATAAGCCTATTATTTGCTGAAGAGGTTTTCTCGGGATATCAACCACGTGATTTCGTCCTTTTCATAGTTCGTCTCCGGGAAAGCTTCAAAAATTATTTCAAGGCTATTATTTATCGTCGTTACGATACGACTCGGTGCTGGCCTTGAAATGGTGACGATCAAATCTCGGGGAGATTTTCTATCGATTTAGCATGTACAGGGTGACCCAGAGATGTATACCAATTTTGGAATGAACATTACACAGTTAATTGTACATCAAAACTCTATTATTTTTGTTGTATAATGTGTGTGATCTATTGCCATTTATTTATTTATTTATTGCAGTTACCATGGGGTCGTGGTCGGTGGAACATCACGTGTTCATGTATGATGCCTATGTTGCAGCTCAGAGGTTCAGCACCTGGTGGTGTTTTTGGAGTTACAGTGCCTGTGGTTCGAAACTGCTTAACCCATTTTAAGATTGTTTTGCACGTTGGAACTGATCCATGCCGCCTTACGTGGAAGTGCCGGCGGAATAACCTCTGAGCTGCAACCACTGAGTCGCCGTTTCTCACATAGGCATCGTACGTGAACACGCGATGTTCCACCGACAACGACTCCATGGTGACTGCAATAAATAAATAAATAAATGTAAAATAAATTACAATATATCACACACATTATACAACAAAAATAATAGAGTTTGGTGTACAATTAACTGTGTAATGTTCATTCCAAAATGGGTATACATCTCTGGGTCACCCGTTACAACATAGTTCTTTCTTTATAAGCATATAGTTTTGTAAACCTCTAGCCCGAACACCCTATATATATATATATTTGTGTGTGTATGTAAACAAACCTTACCCTCCCGCAAAATGGAAGAAATCTGAATTTGTGCTCTTTTAGCTTAGCCCCCCAAATCTCGGAAGAAATCGGCGCCTATGATCGTTGCACTTGTTTTGATCCCATTTCGAGCCATTTTCCTTAGTTATTCGTTTAAAATCTGAGCTTTTCAGCGATATAATTATTTTTTGTGATGATGCACGTTGCGAATTTCTACAGTACAGTACGTTCATGCATCGATGTGTACATTTGAATCTTTTCCTTTTAATCCGAACTCCAAGGGTATACGAAAAATGTTTGAATTATCCAAAATTTGAATTAACGGAACCGTGTATCATTAAAGATGAATTTAAGGGCTATAAACATTTGTTGGAATTACCAAATAATTCGAACTATCAATTTCCTATTAAAAATAATCCACTCTATATTTAAATTTTATTTTTGTGGATAAATTGATGTAGTTTAAACTTTAGCGAAACAACCTGACACTTGTTCTTTTGATATCTTTGTTGGTAATAAATAGACCTCAGATTTTAGGTTTTTAACTTATAAAGTTATGTCAGCGTTTCGTTCATAAACGCAACAACTGATGAAGTTTTATAGTGCCTAAAGAAAGCTATTTTGCTTGTTAGAACCTATTTTAGGTTTATGCGCCTAAATCAAGCCTTTTAAAAGTGTTTTATATATTTTTAAAGGTTTTACAGGATTCTTATGTCACACACAGGCATTTGATTAGTTTGGGCACGAAAAAAAATCAATGGACATGTTTGAAACGTCTGTCGATTTCCCTTCCTCCAAGTCCATGGTGATTTTTGAAAGCTCTAAACAAAGCAAAATGTCTGGTGTACAGTCCAAAGTGCAAACGTCTGATCTACATGGTCTTGCTCACTTTTTTTTCGCGCCACTTCGGTGCTTTGTGGCATTCACACCTTGCAAACTAACATTTCAGCATTGAAGTTTGCAGCACTCGCTATGTTTTTGTTGTGCGGAGTTGGACTGTGGATAACATGAAAAACGATTGTTGCCTAACTATACGGCGAAGAGTGGATTTTAGTAGCAAATTTCCAATGGTAAGTTCTGCCGTCACCGCAGGTTAGGCACACACATAACGTTATGTAAGATAGTGTGTATTTCAGGACAGAACCTACTTCAGGATCTTTCGAGCCTAACTTAAAGATTTTTAGGACCTATTTTAGGATTTTAAGAGCCTATTTTAAGAACCTAAAAGCACACATTTAGAACCTAAAAATCCGAGGTTTAGTAATAAATCTCTCTTGAATTTTTTACACCTACTTTTAATAGACCCTGTATAAAGAACGTGCATTTCAATTCAGCCTATACTGTAATAGAAAATTGCCACCGCGCTATTAGTGATCCCAGTCCGGCCCTGCTTTGATCCAGAAATGTATGGCATCTCTCTCGTTACCCCCAAAAGGAAACGTGATTTCTACTAACGTTTGCATGCATTTTGCATTACCCAGATTACACATAGGAACGCTTGTAAAATTTCTCTGCCCCAAATGCTTTAAACAAACGGTAATCGTCACGTGACAGCTTACTAACGCAACGTGAAAATTGCGTCAGCTCTTCGTCGAACACGTTGGAAAACAAGGCGTTCTGGGAGGCGGCCAGAGGGAAGCAGGCTCTAGTGAATAAGAAGCGGGGAGCTAGAATGCAAGGCACTCAGTAGGTCGCCACAGTAGCGGCTGCTGCCTATTCGCGCACTCGCAAGTGCAGACCCAAATAAATGTGCAATGTAATTGATTTTTATTATATTTATTCATTGAAAGCCATTTCTTCAAAACAGCAAATGTTCCCGGGCCACATTACCTTCCTTACGTCAGCTTTTCTATCTGAGTAACTCGCGTCGGATGAGCCGCATGAACACAATTGGGAAGTGCACACAGCTGCACCTGGCTGCACATTGAAATGGCGCTGTGTTCGACGGTGGGTAGAGGAAGCAGAAAGGCGCTTATGGCTTGGATCAAGGGCTTTTGGTACAGCGCCTTGAATAACTTGGGGTGCGTTCCGAAAGTCTTAACGAAACGAACGCATTCAACGAAAATAACTGGGCTCGTGAATCTGGTGAAACCAGTTATTTTACGGACTTATGGGACACTCTAGGCGAAAGCGCAGGCGCAGCGTTTTGTTTAGAGAAAGTTTCCGCATGGCGTCAGCGGAAGGAATGTCCTTATGGCAAAAATAAAGTCTATTATGGCCACTGTTACTCATTTTAATCACATTCAAAGAACGGTCAAGGCATGCTTATCTTGTGCATGTTGCTTCATATCGCTATCTGTTAAAATTATAATAATAATAAAAAAGACTTTTTCAACTAGTGCAGTTTGAATCCATCAGCACGCGCTTTGTCTGCAAGGAGCAGACGATTTTCACGGAACAAACCAGCATCCTGGCCCGTGCGTTTGGTGAATCTCGTTCTTGCACGAAACGCACGGAATGCGACTTTTGGGACAGCATAATGAAACTCACGAAACGCACGGAAGCACTTATGGAACGGTCAGTTACCATAACTCGTTTAACGCGTTAAACTCGTGCGACTTTCGGAACGGGCCCTTGGACTCGCTTCGCACATAGAATTGTGATATAGTAGCAACGGACATGCGCTGTTCCCTCTTCGTCATGTAGTGTTGCAATCTTTCCACTTCTTGCCGTATGACGGAGTCGAGAACAACCCATGCATCATTGCAAATTGAGGGATTTTTTTTTCTCAGTAAGGGAAATTTTGATCTCTCTCACCTCACGCGGTTCTGAGCAACGCATTGAAATCCGAATAAGGGGAGGGCGTAAGTGTCTCGAATAACACGCATTTGAAGATGGCGTCAGAAGTGCATTTTGCCTCCTATTTACATTACGTTTATGTTTTTATGAACAAAGCTAATAGCTATAGAATATTCAGAATACCTTAGGGAACAATGCAATTTACGTATTTTTAATTTTTAATAAAAGTTTTCGCAGTTGAAAAATTGAAAATATAGAGGTGGTAGGCCTGACAACTCCCCTCTCCTAGGGTATGCTAGGGTTAAAAGGATTCTAATGAGGCACGTATTAGAAATTTATTTGGGGGGATCCAATTCAATTGCCCCAGAGATAATTATAATAATAAAATAAAAATAATAATAATACGAATTTTTAAATTAAAGTAATTAAATTATTATTAATTAAAATATGTTCATTTATTATTTCATTTTTATTAGTAAATGAATACGTAAAATATAGTATTATAATATAGATATAACAGCACATATTTATCATCTAGTTTGCGTGTACTTATGATCGCAGAAATTTGTATGAAAACAAAGGAATTAATGTCAAATAGATAAAGAATTGAATATTTTTTGAATGATAAAAAAGGATGTTAGATCCAGTTGACGAAAAGTAAAGTTCCTGATTAATATTTTATGCATACTTTTATAACTAGTAGTGTAGATAAATCTTCTTTGGTACTGTCCTTTAAAGCACTATGATATCCACGTAATAATCCTTACCTTCCAACTTCAGGGAAAATAAATAACCATCGATTATACTGCAAGTGCTAAACAAGTACATTTTCATTATTTTATTTTATACTTGGTACGTATTTCCGGGGTCCGAACCCCCTGGACCCCTAAATACGTCCTTGGTTCTGATCCCTCGATAACCATTTTCTTCAGCTCAGCAGTTGATTTTATATTTTGTCCCATCATCTGCCATCGGGTTGAAACTTACGAAACGCTCTTCTTTCGAATCTTTCAATTCTTTCATTATTTCTATAGTTTTCATTTGTTTCTCCCTTGTTTGTTTTCCTCAGTTCGTTCTTCAATAAATCTTCACCTCTTAAATATTATTCTTGCAATTATATTTCCTGTTACTTTGTCTGAATTCCTCTATGTATTTATTTATTACCCATGAATTTATTTATTTACTTTACTTCGCTTTTCTGCCACTTTTGGCTAATCTCGAAGATGATGATGAGTGATGATATGATGAAATTGATGAAGGGACACTCACAAATAACCCCCATGCCAAGGCCAGGATTCGTAGCGCGACGTGCTAACCACTCCGCCACGGAGGCCATCTTTTAATTTTGTCATTTTTATAATACCATGTATTTTGTTTTTATAAGCCTCCTTCCCTAGTCAAACTATTAAGTTATACACGCAAAACTTTTATTGACAGTGCTTTTTAATTGTAATGCAGCACAGAAAGAAAGACTCTCTCTCTCTCTCACTCCCTATATATACAGGGTGAGTCACCTAAAATTACCACCGGAAATATTTCGTGAACAACAATAAATATTGAAAAACTGCTTTCGCGGATATAAAGGTATGAGAGGGGCTTATGAAATTAGTGGACACAATACGTTCAACTACGTAAGGAAGTATGATTTTGAACACAATCTTAGTTTTTTTAAAATGGAAACCCCATTTTATTTTTAGCTCATTTGAAAGTACGGAAAAATTCATTAAGAATGGCGTTTGTTGCATTGTAATACGTCAAGTAATTCTCAAGTAATTGTAACGCGGATTTGACGCTTGAAACAAACATTCTCACAAGTTGATTCATGTGCCGTAACATGCACATCCCCCTTTTGATGCCATTCATGTATCGTAACAAATATGTTACTCTAATGCATACTATGCGTTGTGCTCAGGAAAGTTGTTACGATCCAACAACTGCGGGTTACAATGAAATGTTTAGTTTGTACTTAAGTAAGCTTTGACAAATTATCTAAAAGGATCTGGTACATCTTTCTGAGTTAACAAATATTTCTACATTAAAAAGTATAAATTTTAAACATTCCAACATCAGTTACATACATAAAGATTAGTACATTAACATCTTTCTAATTTTTAATTGGCGTCCATTCATTTACGTGATAATTTTTACTACACCGGAACAATCAACTCTTCTCGTTTGGTCATGACAAATCTTTACGTTTTCAACTATTAACCTTTGCATCTTATACTCGTACATTTTTCTCTCTTTCTATCTAATTGATTTATCAATTTTATCAAATGAAGCAAGGGCGTAACAATGTACACGGTTTAACCATACGTTTTTTCAAACTCTGAAAAGGCTGAGATGATACTTATCTATGGCGAGTGTAGGAAAAATGCAGCACAAGCGTGCAGACTGTATGCACGGCGGCATTTGTGCTCGCCTCTGCCGACAGGCATAGTCGGGATACTCCTTCTGCGCTCAACTTCACGTTACAATTACTTGAGAATTACTTGACGTATTACAATGCAACAAGCGCCATTCTTAATGAATTTTTCCGTACTTTCAAATGAGCTGAAAATAAAATGGGGTTTCCATTTTAAAGAAACTAAGTTTGTGTTGAAAATCGTACTTCCTTACGTAGTTGAACGTATTGTGTCCACTAATTTCATGAGCCCTTAAAATCTAACCTGTATGTATGCAACCCAACAAGAGCAAACGATCTCTGTGACGTAACTTCCACGAACGCGTGGCAGGGTTGCCACTAGCGTCTCTTGTCAAGAGAGGACTTCAAAACAACAACTTGAGAGAGTTACCTGAGCAAAATCCAAAACATTAATGATATTTGCGTTTCCATGTTGTAAGAAGCATTTACAGTATTTACAAACTGAACAAGACAAAGAATAGGCTGACTGAAATTCAAGACTCTTCATTCTAAAATGTCTCCCTAGTTGATTAATTTATTTTGTTTATTTTACTTCGCTTTTCTGCCACTTTTGGCTAATCACGAAGATGAGGATGAGTGTGATGAAATAATAAATAACAATCATGCCCAGACCAAGATTTGATCCCGAGACACCTGGCGTCGTAGTGCGCTGTGATTACAGCATAACCCCGGAGTGTTTCGAGTGTCATGCAGTAAACTCGTACCACAGATAACCGTGCTCGTACAGACATCTCATACAGGTTCGTTCGCCGAATTCCTTTGTCGCACGTGTCCCTTGCGATTATTGATGCTGTATGACACTCGAAGGACTCCGGGGTGGACGTCCGGAAGGAGGGAGGCAAGGGGGGGACCACGCTCCCCTCCCAGGAAAATGGAAGTCAACAAAATTAATCAATCAACCAAAAATGGAGACATTTTACAATGAAGAGTCTTGAATTCCAGCCCGCTTATTCTTTGTCTTGGTCAGTTTGTAAATATTGTAAATGTATTTTACAACATCGCAAGTATCGTTGATGTTTTGGATTTTACTCAAGCAAGACTCCCAAGTTGTTGTTTTGAAGTCGTCTCTCTTGACAAGAGACGCTAGTGGCAACCCTGCCACGCTTCCCTGGAAATTATGTCAGAGCGATTGTTTGCTGTGTTAGGTTACATACATACAGGTAAGATTTTAAGCGCTTATAGCGGAAGAAATAAGCGCTTTCGAGGTAATGCTTATAAGGAAAAGTTACTTGTTTTTATGATATCTACCAGCACCCAACAGTTGTTGAAGTTGTTTTGCGACAACACCCTGTGTGCGTGTCTGTCTGTCTGTCTCTCTCTTTATATATATATATATACAAGGTGTACAACTTTGCTTCCGCCGTTTTTCCCCAAAAATATGAGGCTGGAATGAAAAACATTGCTTACCCAGGCATTATTCAAAGTATTGTCCATCGCTGGCCACTACTTTCTCCCATCTTTCGGGCAGCGTACGAATGCCGCGTCTAAAAAATTGTTCATCTTTGGAGGCGATCCACGAATCGATCCACTTTTTGACTTCTTCATAAGATCGGAAGTGTTGGTCAGCCAGTTCATGAGCCATTGATCTAAACAGGTGATAATCAGAGGGAGCGATGTCTGGAGAATAAGGCGGGTGGGGTAGGACGTCCCATCTTAAGGTTTCCAAGTACGTTTTCACCACTTTGGCAACGTGGGGTCATGCGTTGTCATGCTGAATCATACCCATGGCTTTCAGACGTTTTGAAATGGCTTGCTGTGTCACTCCCAATGATCGTGCCAATTCTTCTTGAGTTTGACGCGAGTCTACACTCAGCAATGTCTCCAATTCTGCATCTTCAAAAACTTTCTGTCTTCCACCACTATGCCGGTCTTCGACGTTAAAGTCACCGTTCTTGAAGCGTTGAAACCACTCACGACAGGTTCTCTCACTTATAGCGTCCTCACCATACGTAGTGGAGAACATTCGATGAGCCTCAGCCCCAGTTTTCTTCATATTGAAACAAAAAAGTAGAACCTCCCGCAAATGGCGAGAATTTGGCTCGTACACTGCCTTTTTCAATCGCGAACAACTTCACGATGCACACACCACTCGACTAATGTTTGAATGGGGTTATCTTGACAGAGGTCCAAGCTAACTGCGTGACGTCTGCGATCTGCTTCTTTCGACCGCTACTTCCTGTTGTTGCCACCTGTCGGAAAACGTCGGAAGCAAAGTTGTACACCTTGTATATATATATGCACATACATACATATATAGGCTACACACACACACACACACACACACACACACACACACACACACACACACACACACCCACACACACACATATATATATACACACACACACACACACACACACACACACACAGGGTGTATCATAAGTATTGGCGCAAACTGACACAGTTGAAAGTACACGATAATAGAAGTAAACAAGTCTCAGTAAACATGGGTCTGCAAACGAGTCGTTTCCGAGATAATTGCAAATGTGTGGTTACAAGCCGCCACTGACTTCATTGTTTGTAAACGTCACCCTAGAGCGCTCGGAATGCACAATGGCAAAACACAAGACAACACAAATTATGCAGTGGCGCCTTTCATCCAGGCCGGAACTCGCATCCGGAACCTTCGATAGCGAAATTGTGTGTCGATCACTAAACGTATTCGCTCACCGACCAGCTCAAGAATATTCTTCTGCTGTTTTTTGTGTTACTCTATAGTTTTTTCGCAACATAGAAACTAGAGTCGAGTGGAGTTAAAGGTAATATTTGTTTATTTCCTTTATGGTAACGGACGTCAGGAAGGGAGGGTGCAAAGGAGGACCACACCCCCCTTAGAAAATAAGAGTCAACAAAAAGTATATATTTCACACAAATAATTTCATTTCAGTCAGAGTAATATATGTTAATTATTGCGAGGGCGTTGCAGGAAAATGATGAATTCAAACTGAAGCATTGAGGTCAACAGTATTATGGGGAAAAATGAGCCTCGTTTGTCCCCCTAGGAAAACATACCCTGCTGATCCCAAGGACCTATTTAGGGAGTCCAGAGTTTCCCGACCCCCCCCCCCCCCGAAAGATTTACCAAGTACTAAAATTAAATAACGAATATATACTTATTTAACACTTCTTGTATAATCGAGGTTTATTTATTTCAACCGAATTTACTGGAAGGCAAGGATTATATTGGCATCATACGACTTTGAATGGTAGTGCCAAAGTAGATTTATGCACACTAGTAGTTACAATAATATGCATAAAATATTAATCATGAACTTTACTTTTCGTCAACTAGATCCAATAGTCTTTTTTTTTGTTATTGAATAAATATTCAATTCTTTATGTATTTTACATTAATTTCCTTATTTTTGGCGATTTATACTATATGTAAGCTAGATAATGAATACGTGCTGTTATTTCTATTCTTATATCGTCTTTTTACCTACTCGTGTAATAAAAATAGAATATAAATTAATATACATATTTAATAAATTGAATATAGCTACTTATTTTAATTTAAATTATTATTATTATGAGACACTTTGTTCGGATCCCCCGAAATATATTTCTAGATACATGCCTGGCTGGCCCCTCCCTGGAAGAAATCTTGCGTACGTCCATGTATATGGTGTTGCCTCTATGCCGAATTACTGACTTATAAGTTTGGACAAAAAATCTTAGTTGAATATTTCAACATCAATTATGGTAAATACCTTTGATTAATTATTTTCATTAAAAAATGTAAATTGTGTACTGTGTCTCGTTAGTACGGATAATGGATAGATAGACGAAGGGCAAATGGGAATATTTTTAGGTTTTCTTGATTGTTGGAGCAGCGGAAGGGGGAGGCGGCCTAGTCGATCTGGAATATGTACGCTCCCCGCCCCTGGTCCCGCTTAGCGCCGCCTAACTGTGACTGTTCCACAGCAGACCCTCAGTCACATTGTAAAGCTGCATACACATATTAATTGACACCGAAAGAAATACAGGGTGATTGGTAATTGGACCTATTCCTGAAAAGGGGTAATACTTTTTGATTTTTGAATTTGATTTGTTGTTTTAAGTCCACTTTGTGCACAGTAAGGCTAATCGGGACTGGGCCTACAATTTACAGTGGGTTCCGAACCACTATGAGCCTCCACCGGGTATCGAACCCGGGATGAAAGGGGTAATACTAGAGCACATTTGTAACAAATTTGACCCTATGCACCAGGGGTCGGAAATCAATGCGTTTCGAGTTATTGCAGTTCGTAGATTTTCGTGACATATTCCAACTTGCGACCAAAAAACTAATAATTGTGAAAAAACTACTACACCCTGGGCACTTAGTCGACACGTTGCTAACAGCTGACGAATGAGTGACTACTGGGAAAAAAAATCATGCCCAAAATTCCCATACCCACAGAAAGAAACAGTCATTGGAGCACACGTCATGAAGAAATTTGGAAATTATCGATTATCGAAGAGAATTACTCAAAAAAATGGTAACACACTTAGCGTAAAAATTCCTAGTTTCATAAGCTCTCCAAAAAGATACAAATGTTATCAACTGGCACACGGGTTGGGGAGAATCTGAGTAAAAAACGGAGAAGGCGCGTTGTAAACATCTTTGTAAAGTGAAAATAAGTTGTCAGTTGTGAGAAATAAAGGAACGAAAATGAGTGAAATAATAATGTTATTTACCATTCTCATGATTCCAGATTGTCAACCACCTTTGGAGAAAGGTGGTTCGGGTCCAAATTTAAGCTGTAGGTCCATTTGCGATTAGCCTATCATGAGCATAAAGTGGACCTGAAAAAATACCTCGACCTTGTTAAAAAAAATACAGGAACCATGGGCGTAACTTGGGACCTAATTTTGGGGGGGCAGAATCGGACTTGGGCTTACTTTCGAGGGGTGGAATGAGACTTGGGGCCTAATTTTGAGGATGTAGAATCAAACCTGAGGCTTAATTTTTGGGGAAGAGACTCGGAAAATTTCCATCCCATAATAGCAGTATTCAGGATTATTTGCTAAAGAACTGACGTTTGCGAAATCACAAATATTACTCTATATTACTTTGCTCCTTAGGTCCCCTAATTTGTAAATTTCAATAAACCTGCATTTGGAGGGGGGGGGGCAAGTGCCCTTCCTTTCCCCGCCAAGTTACGCCTGTGGACAGGACATTTGAGTATTCAAAAATATGAGGCATATATCCAAACGCCCCTATCGTCCTCCATATGGACCCGTGCCTGCACAGTGACCAAGCTATCCGTCATTAAAACATGTTAAGGATTCATCCTTATCTTTATTATTGTCTGATAAGATCACATGTTCTGTTCCTTGGCGATAAATAATTCCCACTCTTGCCAAGTGAAAAATTCGTCGAGATGAAAGCTTAAGGTTGTTTTACCAGTGAACCACACTTATCGCAGATCTTTTTTCCTTTATTAACAATGGAAGGAGTGTTGATTGCTAAGCAACAGCACTGAATCACCTGCCTCCGTGACTTTTGTTTCAATCGCAATCTGGCTGCAAACAAGTCATTTCTCCCTTTGGTATTTATGTGAGTCATTCCAAGCTGCTTAGAACGAGACAAAAAGAATGCAGCACGAGCTGTCCTCTAGGGATTTTGGAGTGTTTAACTTGGGGTGGGTGAGATTCATGTCAAAATTAATTTTCCCTATCCACTAGCTACCCATCTTTGTGAATGTGCGTTTTACACACGCATATTGCATGTATGTATGTATGTATGTATGTATGTATGTATGTATGTATGTATGTATGTATGTATGTACAGGGTGTCCCAAAATAGTGTTTACACTTTTTAAATGTTAATAACAGGGAAATTAATAAAGATGACTGGACGTTTTGTATTTGAAGCTGCAATATATACATTGAGTGTGTGTGTGTGTGTGAGCGCATTCTGTTGTTTTAGTTCCATCATAGCCCAGCAGGTGGTAGACATTTGTGTACCCAAAGTGGCAGAGGTGAGCAATTTTTCATTTGAGCAATGTAAGAAGTCAGGGTGCGAAATCATTGAAAACTGGTGGAGGGGAGAAAGTTCTTGATCTTCAAACCCCCTCAAACATATGCGTATATTATACGATATACATATTTGTAATGTTATTAAAAGTAAAATAAATTACTCAATTATAATATTAATAATAATAATAATAATACTATTATTAATTACATAAAGGAAATTAATTTGATTTTTATACATATCAGATATTGCAAAGAAGCTAATTTGTTTACAAACTGGTTAAAGATATTAAATAAATTATGAAATAGTTCAAGTGGTTTTATTATGTGTAAGTTTTGGTTTAGCTTTGCTTTGTGTTAATATAAATCAATTAGATTTTATAGTTATTATTGTTTTGCATTCTTGTTTTACTTTTATTGTGCGTATTGATGTAGATTTGTTAACGATCTCTTGAGAGAGAATGCATTCAATACTGACAACTACACTAATTTGTTTGTTTTCGACATTATTCTTAGTAAAGCCTATATTTGAAATTAAAAGTAATTGCTTATCTTTTGTTTGTTATAACAAAAACTCTCCCCCCGGAAAGTTTTTGGTGGGGGGATTCTTGAGGAGAAGATTGTTGGTCGGGGAAAGCACCACCGTTCCCCCCAGGATTTCGCACACTGTAAGAAGTGTCAATTTAACACCGTTCGATTTCTACCTCTGGGAAACTGAAGATCGATCTGTACCCCACAAAGCCATGGTTACTGGATGACATGAAACATGCGATGGACGCTACCTGTGCTTCCTTCCCATGGAAACCATATCTGCTGTTTGTTGATTTGTTGAACTGTTCTGTAGCATTGCAGACAATGTATTACTGCCACGCAGAAAAGTTTAGACTTGATGTTATTAGTGTTCCCATTATTAATGTTCAAAGAGTGTAAACACTATTTTGGGACACTCTGTATATATGTATAAAATATGTAGCTATGCATAGTAAGGCTGAGATGAAAACAATTTTAAACCGAACCGATACTCTCATCGATTCCCACCGATATCGATACTTGAAAATTTTAATAATTAAAAGTTATTAAAATTTTCATTAGGCTAACAATAGTGTAAGTATTCCACTCTAATTATATGCATCAATTGGCCTAGAATTTTGTTTTAAAATCTACAAGAATTACATTACAATATTAAATTACATGTTATGTCATCAAAAAATTAATGTTTTTCGCACAAAACTGATACAAAACAAAGAGAAACTTCTAATTTTGCATAATTTCAAGGGTAAGTTCCAGGTACACTCTGCGAAAGTGTATGGTACATTTGTACCAAGGGTCCCGGGTTCGAATCCCGGCCTGGGCATGGATGTTTGTGAGTGGCAATTCATCATATCATCACTTATCTTTACAAAGTAGCCAAAAGTGTCACAAAGGCGAAGTAAAATAAAGCAAATCAATCAATACATACATACATACACCATACCATACACCAAATATATATATATATATATATATATATATATATATATATATAGTATATATGTGTGTGTATATACGTATATGTGCGTGTGTGTGTATGTGTGTGTGTATTCCAAGCTTTATGTGCCAGAATGCCAGGTTAGAGAGAATGCGCTGATAGGCAACAAAATTCGAATCCTGTCTTTCAAGTTTAAGAGATTTTTCTTGCAATAAAATGTATTTAATACTGCGTGTTACTAACTTAATTTTGTAATTTTATTGTGAATATATTTTATTACAACCAACTTATAAAATAACGTAGGAATATTCACTTAGAAGTATTACACCTTTCAGTAGCGGAGGAACGTTTTTCATTTGAGGGGGTACAAAATTCAAGCTCTATACCCTCTCTCTCAAATGCCTTTTCAGAGCGTGTCAGTCATATGTGTCAAAACATAACTCCGAAGAGAAAAGTGCCAAACTCCTGCATAGAATGTCCGTAGATCTACCACCATGAATCAGCGTGGCTCTAAGTTCCGTCAACTGCGCACGTGAAAGCTTCTGCGTTGGTTCTTAAAAGGGGCATTCGCATTACGAAGTCCTTAGAGGCCGCCGGCACGTAAATTCTCTCCCTTCTACTTCCTTCTCAGGCACTTTTGCTCTTGCGTCATTTCCGTTCGTGGGCAACCTGCAATCGGATTTGTCACGTCGTTGTCGATCGACAGTCATTGGTTGCCCACGATATAGTCACGCAAACACCCGGAACTTTAATGTCAAATGCGTTTCCAAATATCCATGCTAGACTTCTCGAACGCTGGAGTCATAGTCTGTACTGTTTTTTGATATATATATATATATAAAACACAAGTTCTGATAATAGCATTTTGAATGCAAATTAACAAATGGTGCCAAATGTTCATATGTCTTAATTTGGTCCATAAACATAGGCCTGCGCAGACCCTCTGGTTAAGGGGAGCAAATGCCTTGACGAAAGTTCATTCGGAGAAAGAAAAACCTCATTTATCTCAGTTTTATTGTCTTGATGGGTACTAAATAGTGGGTGTCCGGAGCCGGACCCACCGAAATCACTCTATTAAAAGAACTCCAGCTTTCGTGGCACAACTATCTCTGTTCCCCTCCCTTTATTTTCCTTCTGTGGTTCAGACTAAATTACATATAAACATGATATCTACAGCAGATTCAAAATATCTGCACGTAATTTATTCATTTCCAATGTGTAACCAATTTATTCTGCGACCACATGGGTGTAACAGAACTAGGCTAACGAATAAAATGCGTAAGTCTTAATAACAAGTAATTTGCTGGAGAACGAAGTGAGATTATGAGACGCAGTAGCTCAGTCGTAAGTGGGAAAGTGGTAAAGTGGTCAAGAGCTGGCCGAGTTGTCTGAACGTCGCAGGTTCAAATCTCTGTCGGCCTCCGTGGCGGGGTGGTTATCTCAGCTCGCTACGACGCAAGGGGGCCCCGGGTTAGAATCCCGGTTAGGACATGGATGCTTGTGTTTGTCGGAGGATACTACCGCATAGGAGTATTCCTTAAAAAAAATAGTCGTTAGGGCGTCTGTCTACCACGCTAGAAGCCCAGGTTCGATCCATGGCTGGGGAGAACCAGGGACGGCGCTACAGGGGGCTAGCCAACCCCCAAAACAGGTCTCAGCCCCCCCTGTAGCCCCCACCTAGATTTTTGTAATACGGTAGATGCATGTCGATCGAAAACTTAAAAAGTAGAAGTGTACATTTTCCATTTAAAACTTCCATTGGGGCAAGTACGTACAATGTTCAAATACATTTTCTAGTTCGGTTAGATCGCAAGGTTACCTTATTTATGATGTGTTGTAAAATCAAAAAAAGGGAGGGATCAGCTTCAGATATGCCTGGATAACAGCGGCTACTGATAATTTATTTGATACTAAGTAATTGGCCAATCGAGTCACCAAACTTGATACGAAATCTGTTCCCTGTCTGGTAGGTGGACGGATACAGTGGCTGTGAGATTGTCCTTGATTGTTGGCATATACAGTTTCTGAATAGGTCTAGCAGGTGAGACAAATGAATTTTACATGAATAGGTAGGACGACGTTCAAAATCTAAAGAAGCGTTATGTTTCTTTTCTGTTTGTTAGTTCCTCATTGGAGTACCGACAATTGCCCGAGTGTTAGGGATGTTCTCTCATTGGTTTCATAATTAATATCGCTGCAAATATTCAAGAAGGACAAATCCGACGATAAAGAATCGAAGAGTACACAAACTACCTGATTCTTAAATGCTAAGACGAAATTGGGCTCCCAGCCCCGATAGTCTAACGATAAACCTTCGGATTTAACTAGAAACTGTAACTCTCGTCCATAATGTAACTCCCTGTGCATATTGTGGACCTTAATACAAATCTAATCAACTAATCATTGCAATACGGTGTGAAGAACAGCATGCTTGGGCAATTTTATTGCTCGCAGTCTTTGTCCTACATCTTAAATAATTATCATTTGTGAGGTTAGAAACAATTTCTGCTGTACCGTCATAGTGGTATTCGTGTAGAAGAATCAATCTTTGATCCAATTCTGATCAGCATTTATTCATAATATATTCTGAAATAAAATTATTATCTTCAGCAGTTACTTTCACTGATCAAAATGCTCAGTGCAAGGGTTACAACTCTATTAATTGCTTTATGTCAATATATTTGTCTCCTAATGGTGAAAATATGTTTGTTCCTTGAGAGTGGTACATCCTAAGTGAACGGTATTTATCGTATCCTCCCCATTTTTAGCCCTAAGTTGTGAATTCCAGTCGTTGAACAAGAAACCGTAAGATATTTAATCGTGGCAGCAGAGAAAATAATATCATTAACATATTTTCTACTCAAGGGTGGTGGTGTTTATTGGCGGCGCCAGAAAATTTTGACCGGATGGGCAGGATCCATATATTGATAAATTAGTGTGGACAGCCCCTTCCCCCCTAACTTCGTTTGCATTTCTTTTCCCATTCTTTTTTGCTGGTGTACATTTTCTTATTTTTCCTCTGCTTGTGTTCCCCCTTCTCTATCTCTTTCTCACACACATATGCGCGTGCGTACATAAATTCTTCTAATCAAATTTCTCATCTGAATTTTCTCTAATCACTCCACACTAGAAAAAGGTGGCGAAGGGACTCGATGCAGTCACCTATTGAAAACAACACTTGACAGGTTTTGGTCCAGGCCCGTTTCCAGTATAGTATTTCCAAGGGAAGCGAGGGGTTCATCCTTAATCAGAAGCCGCCATTTAAAAACGAAGAGGTTGGGAGGTTAGAAGCCCTGAAGATGAATTTCTCACTATATTACAACTTATTACAGAAGATGATTAATCCTGTTAAGGAAGTAAAATTAATTTCCACTATACACTATTTAAATTAGATATTTCTAGGATTTCAGGAGGGGGCTTCATCCCCCGTAGCCCTCTTTCTGGTAATGAGCCTGTCTCGACTCCTCAAAGAACTGCTGCTGCTCAGGGTTTTCTCCTCTCTATTATTTCTTGTGTCTATCCTGTGTCAGTCTTGCTTGACATAATCTCCCTACTTCTCTCTCATTTAGGTCCCCTTTTCTTTCATTGTATCTGAGTGACCATGCTTTCAACTGCTCACTGTGTACTTCGCTTTGTGTGGTGGATATATTGCCTTATCCCTTCAAGTTAAGAAGAAATTTTTCACATAGCCTACTACTTCATTTGAGGAACGTATAAATAACAGCAGGGCTGTACCACAGATAAGTTAATTTATTAACTTATCTGTGGTTGTATTGTTTAATTTATGCGAAAGTTATGAAACTTGTGGAAGAAGTTATTTACAAATGCAAAAGGTGGCGAAAGTTATTAGGTTACAAGAAGTTTATAAATGTGAAACCAGTGCCGTCCATAGAAGGTCAAGGCTTCGCGCTACACGGAGGGAAGCTGCCTAGTAGCAAAAATATTTGAAACGTAATTTTAGCATAACAGGTGGAGGCACATAGTGGTTCGGATTCCACTTTAAACTGCATATCCAGCACCCATTACTTAAAACAGAAACTCAAGAAACTCAATGTAATTTTAGCGTTTTAGATTCGGAAAGCAAGTTATACTAAATTCTACTTTTACAGTTGCGCAAGTTTCAACTACCCTGTTTTATATACTACCACTATTAACGTCCTTGACAAAACGATATATCTTGTTTCTTCTTTCGATACAAGATACATGCTATGTGTACAGTGGTGGAAAAAAGTTCTTCCCCATAAGACTTTAATGGCAGTAAATAATGCAGGATGGTAGGCAACACACATTGCACCTTTAGGTGATCGGGTGATTCTGTCTGTCTCAAGGGCAACTCGTCTCTCACGCAAAAGCCAACAGGCCCAGGAAATGCAGGAAAGTCACGTGACTTGTCAGGTGGAATGTTGTTCGTCAGAAAATCGCCTCTTCTCAAGCCAAGTCCCAGAACTGAGAAGAGATACACTTTATATGTCAGAAAATGATTCGCCTAAATACGTAGAACGAAACGCTAAAATAACTCGCCTTAATTACAAAGGCTATTATACTATATGTGCCGCGGTAGCTCAGTCGTTAGGGCGGGTGTTTGATGCCATGCGAAAGATCTGGGTTCGATCGCGACGAGGGAGAATCGGGAATTTGTTCACCTGTTCAAGCGGTTCCGGCGCTCAGTAAGCGTCGTATAAAGTGAGTAACTTCGTAACTCACTCTGGAAATGTAGTTTTTTTTTACAATTTGAACCGACATTCATAATATTCATTAACGATTCCAATGTTGACTAAAGAATAATTAGTCGTTCTGCTACTTTCAATTCTTCATTAGTGTAGTCACCGTAACTCGATCTCTTAGCCTTCCCGATGGCTCAGTAGTATCGGCGTCGCCTTGTAATCAAGGAGTCCCGGGTTCGATACCCGGTGGAGGCACATAGTGGTTCGGGTCCCACTTTAAACTGTAGATGCAGTCCCGATTAGCCTTACTGTGCATAAAGTGGTCTTAAAACACCAAATAAAAATAGAAATCCCCGTAACTCTCTACAGAGCCAGAAGATCCAGGTTCGAAACCTGCCGATGCTTAAATGTAGAATAGCATTCGTATCATGTTCATCGTCGCGATTACCGCAAGAGGTAAAAATGCGACGCAAAATAAACCAAACAGAAGCTTGAAATCAGCACATATGGGGGACGAAGTTTGAGCTTATTATCTAAAAGTCGCAGAGAGGAGTTACCCTGCTCCGCGGATTTTGACATCTTATTGCGTTCTTATTAAGCTCGCATAATTGAAAATTTTTCGCGCACATAATCGCACATGTTAGCACATACAGCACGCAAAGTCTCGACTCATTCGGTAACGAAGGGGGGTAAAGAAGCTCTTTTCTTCCCCTCAATGGGAATATATCTTTCTTGCACAGAAGCGACTGTCCTGCCTGAGGTAACTTCAAGGCCACGGCTAGAAAGTGTTCTACGCGACCAAAACATACGTCTCTAGTTTGATATGAAAGCTACGTTCGTCCTCATTGATAACAGGAACACGTGACATCGTCTGCTAGTTTGGTAGCTAGAGCAGACACCTCCTTGTCACCCTTCAGTTCAGTGACCTTCGCCCGTAGTTAGCAAGAGTGAATGACTCACCAGATACCTGTTGCTTGTGAGCCTATACAAGAATAGTTATTTCGTTAGTACTGTAAGTATTGTTTCATCTGCAGTTATATCAGTTAACGTTCGAATTATTTCCTAATGGTTATGTTATTTATAAATCGGTTCTCGAGATTGAGCCTTTTATCTATTTGCACGAAGGGATTTTTATACAGCCTGCATATATTATTTTTTCCTGAAACAAGAAGAATTTCGAAGACACAAAAAGAGTCGTATAAAAGTAGTTAACAAAAATAAACAAGAAAAAGAAAACGATAATGTAAATGTTGAAATACATTATGGTAAGAATCGAGTGAATACCATTTTGTCACGGGGCCTCCTCGATGGTGTAGTGATAACGTCGTCGCCTTGTAATCGAGGATCCCGGGTTCGATACATGGTGAAGGCACGTAGTGGTTCGTATCCTACTTTAAACTGAAGGTCCAGTACAGATTATCTTATTTGTGCACAAAAAAAAAACTAAAAAAAAAAAAAAATTGTCACAGTGTAAGAAAATGTCATGTTCAACCACATATTCCAGGTTGAAGTTCGCATCTGTAGCATCTAACCAACACTAATATGAATCGCTACATATTTTCTCAGATTCATTTTAATTATACACGTATGATAAAATAATAGAAGTAGAGGAAAGAGAGAGCCACTCGAAACACGGATGCATTCTCCAGAATTTCAAACCTCGTAAAATAAGGTTCTGGGATGGAGTCCAGGGCAGGCATGACTTTCTTATTCTTGCCCTTTTATCTGGTTTATTTGATCATAAATCGTTGTTATGATTTACCTACAGAGGAAGAATAATGATAATAATTGCCAATAACAAACAGAACAACTCGATGAGGGAGGTGTCAATAAGAAACGAGACTTATCAGTGTCTCGGTCTCTCGGTTTCTCGAATTGAAAGTTCTCTCCCGTTCTCGTTCTCGACTAGTTAAATATAGAAATCGAAAACGTGTGTTAAGATACATATATTTCATATATTCCGGGTTTGTAGGAGATTTCGTGAGAGATGAAATAAGTACTCTTCCATGATGTTTACATTTAAAATTTTTGTTACTTAACATCACTTTTCTTTCCCGTTCGCTGATGGCGAGGATAAAGACGAGCCTGCTTAATTATGATTGTGTCTGGTAATTCGTAATAACTGGCAAAATCCCATATTCATTATCATTTGTTTCATAATTTATTCTATTGTTGTGATTAACCTAAAGTCAAGGAATTAGTTGAAAGGAAAAAAGCACGAGTGAGTGTCTCCAATGTTACATCGTGCCAAATAATATGACGTGATATAATGATATGAATATGTATTAAAAATAATATACCTGGTCATTCCATTGATTGATTCCAATTGATCACACAAAGTATGGTATAAGTAGACCTAGTGTCCGGGTACTGAACCCTCATTTGCGGCTCGAATCATCATTTGCGGCTCGTCGTAGCCTTAATGGATTTCTCTCGTAAGGCATGATCTCCACTTGAGGGGTAGAGTTGGCAACACTGTGGGGGCTTACTGTAGCCTTTTATGAGGGGGGTCTATTGTTTTCTGTTTACATCTGGTAACACTGCCGTAGTTTGACAGTGTTGTTAACCTACTGGGTTTTTTTCACTGAGGCTCGAATCATCATTTGAGGCTCGTCGTAGCCTTTTATGATGTATATTTTGAGGGGCACAGAGTTGGCGACACTGTGGGTTTTTACTGTAGCCTTTTATGAGGGGGGGGGTCTATTGCCCTCTGTTTACATCTGGCAACACTACCGTAGATTTTTTGACAGTGTTGTTAACCTACTGGTTTTTTTCACTGTAAATTTTCATCATAGGGCCTGAGGGGTCCATGTATTTTTTATGTCTGGCAATACTGTTGGGGGCCTAGTGTTGGCGACACTGTGGGTTTTTACTGTAGCTTTTTATGAGGGGGACCTATTGCCCCCTTTTTACATTTGGCAACTCTATTGGATGTTTCTTTTTTGAGGCTCGAAATTATTATTTGAGGCTTGAAATCATCATTTGATGCTCGTCGGTGTTGCGTACCCACTCTACAAAAATTCCACTATGTGATTTTTTCACTGGCTAAGCTAACCTACAAATAGGAGTTGGCAGCACTGACTTATAAACCCATTGGGTCCTCTTGACATGTTTTTTCATGATGTGTTGCTAGGCTATTGGGCATCTTGGCGTATACAATGTATATATTTTGAGAGGGGGGTTATAGCTTTTTATGCTGTACGAATACTGGAAGCTTGACAGTGACAACCAACAGAATAGGTAAACCTGCATCCAGGAACTGGCAACACTAGTTTCTGACAGTGAATTTGAAATAAAATATTAAACAAAATACATGAGTAAGCACTGTGATTACAAATAGTACGAGTGTTGTGCCCCCAACTCCAACTGGGCAACTGGGGAAAATAATTGTACAACAATTTGTACCTAATTGTACAATACTTGTACCTAATTGTACAACATATACACAGACATAAAAGAGAGAGCCTTCCCGTAACTTACTTCATGTACAATTTATATGATTTTACAACTGTGAAAAGAAAGCATATGTGTTCTGTATGCACACATTTATTCTTATTTTTCTAAGTTGAATGAAAGCACATGTTTTTACGCTCTCGTAATACTAACCTTGCTCCACTGATTTTAAATTGCTTCCATCCGCTTTTTTTTCTGTGTTATTTCCGTATGCACGCAACATTCGCTTTCAATAGACAGAAGGAGTGTTGGTATAGCAGGCTCCGAGTTTACAATTTATTAAATTAAACAATAATTTATGTAAGAATATACTTGTACTTACCGAACACAAAATAATAAAAAGCACATGTGAATATTTGCGTGTGTTCATGTTATATGACGACTGAGTAAAAAAATAATGTTGACTCCCCGAAAGATAAAAGTTCCCAGTTCGACATCAGATGCATGCAAATTTTATGTTTTGCTCTCCAAAATCTTGATTTTTATGTTTGTGCTATTTGTCATACAGCAGAGGAGAAGAGGGGAGAGGGAGGGGAGGGGGTACTATTAGCGCCATCTATTAGCAAACAATAGAAATAAAAAGTAGGGTCAAACTTTTTCAACACCCAAATATTTTAAACGTCCTCGCTTAGTAATACGATCTAGCTGAAGATGTTTAAAAGAGTACTCTTAGTCGACGAAGCTAATTGCTAGGGCCCTTATATTACTAAAATATTCTTTAATTTGCATATTTCTCATACCGCCATATGTTGTTCTATTTGACTTCTTCCAAAAAAAAATGCTAATTAGCGAGAGTTAATTAAGCAAGGCAAGTAAAAGAAGCAAAATAGAACAATGTGTAGCGGCGTGGAAATATGTAAAAAATTCGATTCAGAGGTGGATCGAATTAAAGTTGGGGGATATTTTGCATTTTTTCCCTATAATGTACAAAACATTTACCGTACATAATTTTTTCCATTTACAACAGTATAAAATAAGAGGAATGTGTGACAATATCCATATTAATTAGGAAGGTATGTTGTATGCCAGGTTAGCTAATTGTGTCTTTTACAGCTTCACTGTATAGAGGGAAGATGGAAAAAGAGAGCTCTACGGAAACTGACGCTCTTAACAATATTGTACGTCCGTGAAAATTATATATAAATAAGGCATAAGCGTATTATCTGCTTTCATGTCAGATTTTACCAACCTGTGAGCTGTAGTGTTTAGGTGACAAGCGACCTGCTCAAATATGATACTGTTGACAATATTGTACGCCCGTGAAAATTATATATAAATAAGGCATAAGCGTATTATCTGCTTTCATGTCAGATTTTACCAACCTGTGAGCTGTAGTGTTTAGGTGACAAGCGACCTGCTCAAATATGATACTGTTGACAATATTGTACGCCCGTGAAAATTATATATAAATAAGGCATAAGCGTATTATCTGCTTTCATGTCAGATTTTGCCAACCTGTGAGCTGTAGTGTTTAGGTGACAAGCGACCTGCTCAAATATGATACTGTTGACAAATATTGTACGCCCGTGAAAATTATATATAAATAAGGCATAAGGGTATTATCTGCTTTCATGTCAGATTTTCCCAACCTGTAAGCTGTAGTGTTTACGTGACAAGCGACCTGCTCAAATATGATACTGTTGACAAATATTGTACGCCCGTGAAAATTATATATAAATAAGGCATAAGCGTATTATCTGCTTTCATGTCAGATTTTCCCAACCTGTGAGCTGTAGTGTTTAGGTGACAAGCGACCTGCTCAAATATGATACTGTTGACAAATATTGTACGCCCGTGAAAATTATATATAAATAAGGCATAAGCGTATTATCTGCTTTCATGTCAGATTTTCCCAACCTGTAAGCTGTAGTGTTTAGGTGACAAGCGACCTGCTCAAATATGATACTGTTGACAAATATTGTACGCCCGTGAAAATTATATATAAATAAGGCATAAGCGTATTATCTGCTTTCATGTCAGATTTTCCCAACCTGTAAGCTGTAGTGTTTAGGTGACAAGCGACCTGCTCAAATATGATACTGTTGACAATATTGTACGCCCGTGAAAATTATATATAAATAAGACATAAGCGTATTATCTGCTTTCATGTCAGATTTTACCAACCTGTGAGCTGTAGTGTTTAGGTGACAAGCGACCTGCTCAAATATGATACTGTTGACAATATTGTACGCCCGTGAAAATTATATATAAATAAGGCATAAGCGTATTATCTGCTTTCATGTCAGATTTTGCCAACCTGTGAGCTGTAGTGTTTAGGTGACAAGCGACCTGCTCAAATATGATACTGTTGACAAATATTGTACGCCCGTGAAAATTATATATAAATAAGGCATAAGCGTATTATCTGCTTTCATGTCAGATTTTCCCAACCTGTGAGCTGTAGTGTTTAGGTGACAAGCGACCTGCTCAAATATGATACTGTTGACAAATATTGTACGCCCGTGAAAATTATATATAAATAAGGCATAAGCGTATTATCTGCTTTCATGTCAGATTTTCCCAACCTGTAAGCTGTAGTGTTTAGGTGACAAGCGACCTGCTCAAATATGATACTGTTGACAAATATTGTACGTATATTGTATTGTATAGGAGACTAGAAGCATATAATTTGGCGAAAAAAAAACCCCGGGTAAGGTCATAGAAAATAGTTAAAAAAAAGTGAACAATTATATTTTGCATTGCACAGCATTAGGTATTAAATAACATACCCCCAAAAAATCTCTGCATTATGCGTTCTGAAAAAATTGCCCTACGTGCCAAATTACTGTGTCAAGTAAAACTTTTCAAAGGCACTGTCGTACTTGTGTGCCGGGAAAGCGAATATGTGCGACCAAACTGTGCTCTAAGTGTGGAAAAAATTTTTGTATTGCCAACTTCAAGCGACACCAGCTTACTTGCAAGAGCACTGGAACATCTCTACCGCAACCTTCCAAGCGAAAGGTAGAAGTAACCTCCCTCGATGCATCGCCACCTGCCAAACGCGTCAAGCTGGCGAAGAAAGCAGACCGATTTGCGTTTGAGCATTTATTAGAAGACTTTAACATAACATCAGACAGCTTCTGCGATGTGCGTAGTTTTCTGGAGAGCGAGCGAGCTAAGATAATATCCATCCTCAACGATGCATTGGCTACATACTCCACTAAATTCTATGCTGTGCTATGCTGCAAGTATAAGAAACCGTCTGATGAAATATATAAATTCTTCCATGCCACAAAAGCAAAAACACTGCATCAGGCAGATATCACTGACCTCGACAGCATCTACGACAAGTTTGTCGAGGAGTTTGTGGCAAAGCACGAGGAGCATCAGGCTGAAGGCTCGGGCGGTTCGCTGTGTGGCGACCCCCACGAACTTCGTCTGAAACTTAGCAAGTCCCTGCCACTGGCAGGGTCTAGCTATATTGCCCTGCCACCCGAGGTTGAAGCAAGGAAAGCTGTTCTCAATATTCAGAACAAAGACACCAAATGCTTCCTCTGGTCGGTGCTGGCAGCATTGCACCCTATACCTAGGGAAAACAATCCACGCCGTGTTAACCACTACACGCAGTATGAGTCGGAACTGGAGGATGCAATGGCCGGGATTGCCTACCCTGTAGAAGTCTCGCATATTCGCAAGTTTGAGGTTCGTGCTCGTGACTTGTTGGGCCTGCAATTAGCCATCAATGTTTACAGTCTCACCGAGAACGAAAATGAGGTCCACCCCATCCGGGTGAGCAACGTGAGCAACAACAACGAGGTACGAGAAATCAACCTCCTGCTCATCAAGGACGAGACCCATCACCATTACACCCTTATCCGTTCCCTCTCTCGGCTTGTTTCGAGCCAACGGAGCAAAGACAAAACCCACGTCGAGGTGTGTCGCAGGTGCTTGGCTACATTTAATAATCGAGAACAGCAGGATTACCGGCGCATCAGAGGTCCCAACATTGCTGCTGAGAAGCTAGCTCGCCACATGTTCTACTGTGGTACCAACAAGCCTGCACGAATTGTCCTGCCCGAACCTGGTGCAGTAGAGTGCTTTCGCATGCACAGTGCTATGGTGAAGCATCCTGCCTATATTGTAGCAGACTTCGAGGCCTTTCTTCAACCTCTGTCTAACTGCGAGCCCAACCCCGAAACATCCTCTACCATTCCTTTCCAAATCCACGAGGCCTCGAGTTACTCCTATATTGTGGTGTGGCGAGACCAACATATTGCCTCCGAGCCCTATGTGTATCGCGGTCCCGACCCGGTCAAACACTTCCTGGAGAGAATGCAACAGGAAGCCATCAAGATAGGGAAGGTGCTGTTGGCCCCCAAACCCATGCTGCCTCTGTCTCCGGAAGACAAGCATCAGCACGAAATAGCTCTAAATTGTCCTGTTTGCAACTCGGTCTTCACTGACGATAACAAAAAGGTCCACCACCATGACCATTATGGGACCGGAAGCTACATTGGCCCGTGGTGCAACAGATGTAACTTGAGAGCCAGGGACCCGCGCTTCATACCGGTCTTTTTTCACAATGGCTCGGGATATGATTTCCATCACTTGGTCACACATCTAGGGTACGACAATGCGAGAATCAATGTCCTGGCACAGAACGAGGAGCGTTATATTAGCATCAGCAAGTGGGTGCCGATCCCCGACTCAAGCAGCAGCATCGAGCTTCGGTTCCTCGACTCTCTGAGGTTCCTCCAGGCAAGCCTCGATGCTCTTGCTGGGAAGCTCAGAGACGACCAACTAGCCATTACCACATCAAGTTTCCCGAACTTAGATGTCGCACTCATCAGACGTAAAGGGGTCTACCCCTACGAATACGTCACAGACCCTTCCAAGTTCGAAGAAGAGTTGCTGCCTCCCCAGGATAAGTTCTACAGCCAGCTGAGAGGTTCTGGTATTACCGACGAGGAGTACAAGCATGCTCAGTCTATGTGGGTCGAGTTGGGTTGCCGAACTTTCGGTGATTACCACGATGCATACCTGAAGCTTGATGTGACGCTTCTTGCCGATGTGTTCCAGGCGTTTCGGGCGACTGCGATAAACATTTACAACCTGGACCCTGTATATTTTTACAGCCTTCCTGGACTGGCATGGTCGGCCATGCTCCTGCTGACTAAAGTTAAACTTTCACTTATCTCCGATAATGATATGATGCTTTTCATCGAGAGAGCTATCCGGGGCGGCATGGTCCAAGTGTCGCAACGCTTCGCACACGCCAACAATCACCACATGGCCACTGGTTACAACACCTCCCAACCATCAAGCTACATCATGTACACTGACGTGAATAATCTTTACGGGCACTCCATGATGCAGCCACTCCCAACAGGACAGTTTAAGTGGGTTGATCCTTTATACCACGACATCGAAAAAGAGTGCGACGAGTTTGGGTTTTTTGCCGAGGTGGACCTTGACTTCCCCGAGAAGCTGCAGGATACATTCTGTGACCTTTCGCCTGCTCCGGAAATCAAGTGTCCACCTGGCTCGGATCAACCGAAGCTCGTCATGGACTTGGAGCCCAAAAAGCGTTATGTGCTACACTACCGGAACCTCCAGTGGTTAATGCAGCAAGGGGTCTCGGTCAAAGCAGTTTACGACGTGCTCTTGTTCAGCCAGTCTCCATGGTTGAAGCCGTACATCGAACTGAACACCAACCATCGCACTGATGCCACTTCGGAACTTGATCGCGATTTTTTCAAATTAATGAACAATGCGGTATTTGGGAAGACCATGGAGAATGTGCGAAATCGCGTTGATGTGAGGTTGGTGACGAAGAAAACACAGTGTCGTCGACTTGTTGCAAGCCCGCTGTTCAGGTCTCGAACAATTTACAACGAACAGATGTCTCTGATTCACATGAACCGGGGCAAGGTGCTACTCAACAAGCCCATCTATGTGGGAGCTGCAGTTTTGGATCTGAGCAAGTTGTGCATGTTCGAGACATATTACGGCATACTACGTGCACACTACAACCACAATATCTCGCTCCTCTACACAGACACAGACAGCTTGGTATACCATGTTCGCACGGCCGATGCATATGGTGATATAGCCAAAGTTCCAGCTCTTGTCAAGCTCTTCGACACATCGGGCTATCCCCAGCTAAACCGGTATGGAATTCTGCCCCGGAACAAAAAAATACCCGGCAAACTCAAGGACGAGAAAGACGGGGATGTGATTGTGGAGTTTGCTGGACTTCGTGCCAAAGCCTATGCGATCCGGGCTGAGGGTTCTGTAACAAAAAAGGCAAAGGGTGTAAGCAGGCAAGTGGTTCGGGAGCACCTCAAGTTTGAGGATTACCTCGAGTGCCTCAGAACAAAATCGCCCATTCTACAAAAAGAGCATCGTATCCAAAGCGTCGATCATGTGCTTACAACTAATATTGTCAGGAAAGTTGCTCTGGATGCACACGACGACAAGAGGTGTATTCTTGAATGTGGGGTCCATACACTTCCGTGGGGCCACTATCGCCTCCAAACTAGTAAGACCTGCCCAGAGTGTAACAAAAAGTAATAGGCAATGCGAAAAAAACAATTTTAATTTACTTCCACTTCCTCGATTACATGCATGCATGGCACAGCAAAATTAAACTTCTGGAAACTGCTAATTACAATTTGTACTTTCATTCTTGACGTCATACACAAATGTTTTCTCTGCAATAAGAATGACACTGCACAGAGTATCTGCAGGCAAGGCATCGTGGAACTCGCATACAATCTTGATGTTGGTACGATCGTTGACCACCACTTGCTTCCTCTTAGATGTGTTGATGACGGTCATGGGTCTCCGTGCTTTGAATTCGCTGGGCGCGTAGTACACGTCCACGCTTCCCTCGGTCACGCGTTTGTAAGCCGTGTAAGCTTCGTAAAGTTTGAGGTAATCGTCTTTGGTCACGTCGAGGTTGTAATTCTCGCGCGGGAACACTTCGTTCCTACCGTTCTTCAGATAAACGTTCTTGATCTTGCAGTCGTCGAACTTGCTGGAATCTTTTTCCTGATCGTTATCGCGTCCGGTCTGAAAGAGCACAACGACGAAATCTGGCATGTCGAACTGTATGTTGTTGAACTGCGTCGTCACGTCGAATTCCATGTGACTTCCCGACGCCATCTTCTGCACGCACTGGTAACCGTGAAAGTGAATCGGCACCTGCGGACTTTTCAAGATCTCCGCTTTGTACTTGAGGGCGTAGTTCGTTTCGTATTCTACCACCGGCATTCTCAATTCCATGCTCCGGATGACGCATTTCGCTGCTTCGGGTAAAGTGTTGGCTATCGGCGTGGTGCCGTCCGGACCCAAAGTAGCGTATCGCATTAGTGCGTCGTTGTCGTTGGCCGCTCTTCGAAACGTGATCCTCAGTCCTCCCTTCCACATGATCTCCTTGTAGTCCGAGAAGAAACCAGGCAGCAGACGCATGGGAAAGAGCACCGTGTGACTTCTCGTCGATATTTTGGCCCCGGCTTCGAATCCCCCGGCCTGGTAGTACGCTGCGTCCGTTTTGGATAATTTCAACGTTCCCACTGCCGTCGACGTGATGCCTGGATAATCTATTCTGTCGATGACGGTGTTGTGTTTCCTCACCTCCACCTGCGAGAACAGGTGAGGCACGAAGTTGTCCACGAGTATCAGGTTTGCTGCTGCAGGAAACGCGTCTCCGCTTTCCTTCTTCACCACGTCGAATTGAAGGTAGAGGTCCGCTCTGTGAGGATGAATGAACCCGTCGCCTACGTCCACGTCGTATTCGATCTCCCTGTTCGCTTCGTTCAGATTGGCGAACGTGCGACGGTTGGGAGGGAAAGATTGCAATTCGTAACTTTCGATTTGCTCCATTTTACATGTATGGTTATTTATTATACGTTGATCTCCACGATGGCCGTCGTAGTGGCACCTGCAAAATCCACCACGTCTCCTTTCTCGTTCGTCACCACCAACTCTATGTCGTCTATGCGGTTGCGACATACTGGAAAATAGATCGGCGAAGAGGGCGTGTAGATGATCGGTTCCATGAACTCGGAACTTGGTTTGAAAGTGGCTATGATTCCCGTCTGCTTGTGACTTCCTAACAATCCGTCCGAAGATTTCGTGATCATGCCTTCCGCCACGTTGCAGTGTACGTTCAGAGTCTCTATGGCCAAGAATTTAGGAATGTTGGTTGCCACGTGTTTGATGCCAGCTTCGAGTTTTGGGTGGTTGTTCTCGAAACCTAAAAGTTCTCCCATGGTGCCCAGGTCCACGGTCTCCGTCGCGGATAGGATTTCCACTCTGTGCGTGACCGAATTTTGAGAAAGGTATGTGCCTTTGGGTAATTGAGCTTGCAAAGTGGAAAGATTGTATTGTCCTGGCGTGACGACGATGTGTTCGCTTCCGACGCTAATTTTGTTGTTGTGCTGCGTGACGTTAGGTATGAGGTACATGCTGTAGAATGCACGCAGAGCCACGGATTTAGGATAGACGATGTCGTCGTGCAGCGTGAGTTTCAAGATTGAAGATTCGCTCGTGAGATGGAACACGCCCATCCTAGTGATGCTGTTTGAGGTTCCACAGTCCTTTCTGGAAATCTTCGACCGTAGGGTTATTTATTTTAGAGAGAAACGCGAGCACGGAGAGGCAGAGATGACCGCAGTTCACGTCTCCGAAATTTTGAATGCGTTCGTCGTTGTAGTATATAGAGGTTTTGTTCGTTTTCAGATAATGAATTAAATTTGTAGGTGGAACACCTCCGAAAGAATCGAAAACGAATGCTTTATCATCATTTTTGTGGTAACATATCCAATGCGTGCCTGGATTTTCTTGACCGTCCAAGTTGACTACTCCGCATTCTCTTCTTTTAATGCTTGAAGGTAACGAGTCGGACATGAAAACTCCTCTGAAGTGTTTGATTTGTAACGGTCCGATCAGAGATTCAATGTCTCGGTTGGTGAGTGCTGTTGTTTCTTTTTTTTAAACTTCTTCATCACGCCCTTCCCCCCTTTCTTCTCCATGGCCAGGTTGTGACGTTTCTGTTCTTCCGACTCGGCCTTGTTCTTCTTCGAGTCGATGACGGTTTTCGCGATGGCGGCACTTCCACCGGCCAAACTTCCAACGGCCCCCAATGCTGCTAGGATGGCCGGGATGCTGAATATGAAACCTCCGATCTTTTGCTGTTTCCGCGAACGCTGCAATCTTTTCAATTGAGGTGTGCTGAGCAGCAATTTCATTCCGTGTCCTTTCGACAAGCAAGAACGTTTCTTCTCGCGTTGTTTCTTGGTGAGTAACCCATCGAGGGCACCTAGATTTTTAAGATTGGAGTATGGTATCTGGTACACGACACCCTTGGGCTTCATGTTGATGCTCTATGTGTTATTTTCACGGTATGTTATTTATATATATATTCTGAGATTTTTTCTTGTGTAGTTTTTTTACGGTATGTTATTTATATACCCCACCCCAATTTTTGTTTCGTGTTCATGGCGATGGTGGTACCCAGTGCGGCGACCCGTTCACCCAGCGATGCGTCTCTGCTCACGAACCTTTCGAAAGCTGCATGTTCCAATTTTTTGTCTGCTTCGTGACGTGCGTCCAGATCCGTCTGCGTGGTGTTGTAAGCGATGTCGTGATCTTTGCATGCCGCGTCCAACGGATTCACACCCTTGTCTCCTCTCTCCAATCTTTTCTCGAGTTTGGTACCCGGTCCGCAGTACTGGTAGCCAGGTAGATGCATCTCGAAAGGTAACTTGTTGATGATGTCGTTCACGAGTCCCTTTCCTTCGGCCACGTTCCAAAATTTCGGAGGCAGCGTGTTGATGATTTTGATCAGGTAACCTATGCCCTTGTCGTCGTTCACGATGAAGTTGGAAAGTTTCGTGCTGATCATGTCCACGATGCCAACCTTCTCGTTGTAGAAATTACGGTTGCCTGCATTCTCTTCGCCGGCTATCACCAACAATCGGTCCACGAGTTTCCTAACGTCGTCCACCCAAACGAATTCTTTGGGTAACGTGTTGTAGCGTTTGACGCCGCTGCCTGTTTTGACCTGGTTCCAAATCGGTTTGATGAGATTCCTGTACTTCTCGCCGCTGCTCGATTAAACCCTATTCTGCGAGGCGTCGTTGTTCTGGTACAAGGCATCCGTCATGATCAGAATTTCCTTGTAACTTTGGTAATCTTCGTCGGTGTAATCTTTCGGCTGCTTTTTGGCGACGAGTTCCCACAGTCCCACCGTACCCGGATACCTGTTCCAACTATCCTTGTCGCCTAAATTGACTTTAATGTCGTTGCCTTCGAAGGTCACCTTCGATTTCCCAATCTTCCACACCACACCGCCGCCTTCGCTGGTTTCCATGCTGGGATACAATCCGAACACTTCATCCTTGTCGAATTTCCCCGTGCTCAGGTAGTCTCGTGCCAAAGGTCCCAACTCGATTTTATCCGAAGACGTGCTGCCTATGGCTCGACGTCGTGCCGGTGCATCCTTCAGTTCGAACGGCGTCGAAGGAATGCTCGAAATAGGCGTGGGTACGGCGTAACTTTTAGTTGCGAGCGGTACGAGTTCGTTGATCAAATTTTTATTTTGTTCCGTGACACTTTTAATTTCTTTACCTAGACTGCTGATGGCATCGATCACGGGTTGATCCTGACGTTTCTTCTCTTCGTAGAATCCGCGATTCTCGGATTTCCAACCTTTGAAGCGTTTCGCGAGGTAATCGCGAAGCTTGAGATTTTCGTCTTCGATTTTTCGTTTCGTCATGACGTTATTTATACACGTCGTTTCTCACAACGTTGCAACGTTTAGAAAGTCGTTGATTTTGTTTCTGTATTTTCCGTCGTTGGGTTTCCTCGTCATGTCGATCGTCGCGAATCCGAAATCGTCACCGTTCCAGCAAGTAGAGCAGCAGCGTTCCGAAAATTGATTGTAGTTCATGTCTCCGCCTACGTAGTCATCGTACGCGTGCTTGAGGTTGGTGTGATCTTGACGAAACAAACATATGAAATTAGCGTTGTCGCGTACTAACTGTTTTGGAATTTTGGAAAACGTTTGAGCTAGGTAAAAGCAATCCATTTCTTTGTGACGACCTTGCGTGAAAAAGTTGCGAATTTCATTTTGATTTTCCAGGATGGCGTCGTCGAACACAACGACTGAATTTTCACGACAATCGTCGAGTGGTTTTATTTCCGAGGCGAACGTTGCAATGTCCAGACCATCGTACAGTTTCATCAGTTGCTGGTATTTGGATTGCTCCAAACTTTTCGAGAACACGTACAGGTGCCTGTTCTTCCAATCTAACCAATTCGGTGCGAGGAGAAAATTGTCCACGAGCAGTGTCGTTTTCCCACACCCCGAAGGACCTACGATCAGACAGCGGATGCTGTCGGGAAGCAACTTACCGTTCTTTTTTTTTCTCGTTTGACTTTCCGGATCCGGTAGACGCTTCACCACGTTCCACGTACTCACAAGATCACTTCGTTCGCGTCGATCCAACTCTTTTCCGGAAGTCCCAGCCATTTGACAAACAGTTTGTCACCTTTCCTACGCAATACTTTCTCGATGAGGTACGTGTCGGGGTGTTTTGTTTTAGAGAGTTCCTCTTCGTAAAATCTTCCTTTCAAAATCTCGCCGCTACTATCTTTTATTATATACGTGTGTCGGTTTCCGGGTAGAACTCGAACCACCGTAAAGAGTTCCGTGCTCCAATTTTTTGTGAATCCCTTCTCGAAGGTGCGTTTGAATTTGCTGATCCTCACCTGGTCTCCAATTTTGTATTTAGCTTTTTTTGTCGTGGGTGTGTACTTTGGACAGTAAACGGTAGAAATTAAACGTTGCTCGTCAGATTTCGTAACGTCAGCTGGCTTCATGCCTATCGTTCTGTGTACCGTATCATTATAGGTGTCGACGAGTTCCGGCAGGATGTCGACCCATTTGTAATTTCCCCGAAGCGTGAATCGTTTCCACATGTGAGTTTTCAAGGTTCGATTGAATCTTTCCACGATGCTGGCTTTGATGTGACTGAAGGTCGAATAATGTTGAATGTCATGTTTTTGAATAAACTTTTGGAATACAGCGTTGTAAAATTCCTTCCCCTTGTCTGTTTGCAGAAACCGTGGTCGTCTGCCACCGCTTTCGCGAAAAATTGTCTTGAATGCTTCCGTGACGCATGTTCCCGTTTTCGCCTTCAAAGGTAGAGCCCATGCGAATTTCGAAAATGTGTCTATGACGGTGAGGAGGTACTTGTTGCCTTTGTTCAATTTATGTATGTTTTTCAAATTGCCGCTACTCATCTCCACGAGGTCACTTTGCCAGAGGTCGTCGATGCCCTTGGTTACCACAGCCAAACGTTCGTAGTTACGTCGTGCAGGTTTATGCAATTCTTCGACGATGGCTTGCCTAGACATTTTTTTTTTAGAGATTACGTTTCAAGAGAAGCACAAGCGTGATGGGATTCAAAGAGGGTGGCACTTCGCTCGTGTTTTGAATGATCAGCTTATCGCCGGCACTCACGTCGAAAACGGTAAGATCTTCGTCTTCGTGTATTTCATATATGTTGCGCGTTTCGTTCCAACGTGCCAGAGGAATGTTTCCTGCTTTCTGGACACCACGATTCGATATCAAAGTCATGGTAGGAACGCTAGCTTTTCTGCCGTGAGACCAGTACGAAAATTCGTTTATCTGAATCGTGCCATCGAGGAGAAACTTGTAGTACGGATGATAAGGATGCAACATGTACAGTTTGTTACCTTCGACGAACGTGGAGATTCTCTGTTGATTGGGAACGCTGTTGATTTCGATGGCTTGCAAGGTGAACAATTTGGCGAATTTAGTGTCGAAGGTGACGAGATTACTGTGAACTTGTCCGAGTTTATTTTCGATGGGCAGCAAATGCTCGACTATGGCATCCGTTACGGCAGAAAACGACGGTTTGATTTTCACTTCCACGTTCAACTGCTTGTAGTTTTCGTTGAGTTCTTGCAACTTGGCACCGAAAGAGGCCAGCGTCGATTCCTGCGTGGATTCCAGCACTCCAACTTGATCTCTGATGTTGACGACAATGTTCTGAAGGTTCTCGACTTGATTCAATTTCGAGCTCTTCTCAGTAAGATCGTTCACGATGCTTCGCATCTCTGTAAACTGCGTGTGAAGGTCGGCGACGCTCTGCGAAGTGGGCAGCGTCGACACCAGCGAACTAATTTCGTCTCGAATCTGTTCCACGTTCGCCGTTTCCGTTTCTAGTCGTTTCAGCATTCGAGATATGTTTCTTTTCAAAGCGTGCAATTCTTTGGAGGTGGGGAGATTGGCCACCCTACTCTCGAGATCGCTCAATGAACTTTTGATGTCGCTCGATTCGGATAGTGCCGTCACCGCCGTTTTCAATTTTTCCAAATCTTCGCTCGAAGGCACGCTCGTCCGTAACGATTCCAAGTCACCCTGTATGTTGTCCAGTACGTGATGAAAATGAGCAAGATTGGATTCGACGTTTAAATTTTCTAAATATTCGATTTTATGCTGAACCGTGCTCAACGTGTCTTGTATGCTCGTCAGCGCGCTCGCTTCAGCGTGAATATTTTTAATTTCTTCGTTGATCAACTCCAAGGACGCCTGAAGCGTGGCGATGGTGGTTTGAATGTGTTCGAAATCTTGATAGGCCTCCAATTGAATTTTTATGTTCGCGACGCTTTTACCGATGACCTGCAGTTCGTCCGACGATGGTAGGTTCGTCATGGTATCTTCCAAAGTCTGTAACTTGGATTTGATTTCTTCCAACGTGCCGGTGAATTCTTCTTGTAATTTGGAAACGACGACATGCAAGCGTTCTGCGTCTATATCGTTCACGACGGTTTGAAGTTCAGAGAAATTCTTTTCTATTGCGGAAGTTCGTTCTTCGATTTCGAGTTTCAATTTTTCCAAATCTTCATTTTTCGATTGAAATTGCTGTAATTTGGCCAAATCATTTTGAAGCGAATCCACGCTCAACTGTATATTTTGAACGTTGTCGTAAGAAGGTACGTCGACATAATTTTTTATGAGCGTTTTCAGTTCGGAATCGATTTTCAGAATGGGGTCGAGACATTGCGTTTGGAGCGTAGCGATTTCCGACTCTAAACTTTTGTTTAAGGTTTCCTGCAAAGCGATCAAATCGGTCCTCAACTTCTTAACTCGAATGTCCAACATGAGAATCTCTTCTGCGTGGTCTACACGCTTGGTGTTGCCGAAAATGTCGTTAGGCATTTTTGGTTAACGGTTATTTATAATAGGAGACGATTCGTAATTCTACAAAGAGAGGAATAAGTTTGTCGTAATCTCCGAGGAGTTCCATGTAAAGATAATCTCCTGCAGACACATCGTACGTAATGTTAGAAAGCATCTTGTCGTGCTTGATTCGAAAAATATTCTTGCCGGTAGAAATTTTGATTTCGCCTGCGTTTTCCGGATTCACGGTGATTTGAAGTTTCCCGTCGATCGGAATTTCGTAGAAATGTAAATTGTTATTAAAAACATAAAACATCTTGCCCACATCGTCATTCAGTTTGGTCCAAATGCTGTTGAGATGAACAATCAGTAAACCATTGAGTTTGGATAACATGGAAGGTAAGAGGTTATTGGAATTTGGTGGTGCACTTTCCATGTTGATCTGTTTCCGGAAACCAAAAAGATTCATTGTCCTTGTTAGTTATTTAAGAATACGGTCAAAGTTTTTTTTGTAATAACAGGCAAAGTTTTTTTTGTTTGCTTGCGTCACAATACAGGCACGCGCGCGCGCGTGTGTGTGTGCGACACATTGTTCCCGAAAGAGGTTTACAAAGGTCACGATATATAAACATTTGGTCCCACAGTTGGAAAATTACGATAAGGTGCATTCATCCTTCAAGGATGAGAGAGTGCATTCGTCACAATACACGCGTGCGCGTGTAAAAATTATACACCGTGAAAAGCTACGACGAGTTGGAAACACTGCTGGTAGGGTTAACATACACCATAAAAGGCTACGCCTCGCCCCGAGTTGGCAACACTGCTTGTGAGGTTAACATACACCGTGAAAGGCTTCAAAATATCATATAGTGGAATTTTTGTAGAGTGGGTTGCCAACACTGACGAGTCTTGAATTATCATTTGAGGCTCGAATCATTATTTGATGCTCGAAATCATTATTTGAGGCTCGAAATCATCATTTGATGCTCGTCGGTGTTGCCAATTTCTATTTGTAGGTTAGCTTAGTCAGTAAAAGATCATATAGTGGAATTTTCTTCGGATGGGTTGGTAAAACCCAAGCCTCAAACAAAACATCCAATAGAGTTGCCAGATGTAAACAGAGGGCAATAAACCCCCCTCATAAAAGGCTACAGTAAAAACCCACAGTGTCGCCAACACTAGGCCCCCAACAGTATTGCCAGACATAAAAAATACATGGACCCCTCAGGCCCTTTGATGAAAATTTACAGTGAAAAAAACCAGTAGGTTAACAACACTGTCAAAAAATCTACGGTAGTGTTGCCAGATGTAAACAGAGGGCAATAGACCCCCCCCCTCATAAAAGGCTACAGTAAAAACCCACAGTGTCGCCAACTCTGTGCCCCTCAAAATATACATCATAAAAGGCTACGACGAGCCTCAAATGATGATTCGAGCCTCAGTGAAAAAAACCCAGTAGGTTAACAACACTATCAAACTACGGCAGTGTTACCAGATGTAAACAGAAAACAATAGACCCCCCTCATAAAAGGCTACAGTAAGCCCCCACAGTGGAGATCATGCCTTACGAGAGAAATCCATTAAGGCTACGACGAGCCGCAAATGATGATTCGAGCCGCAAATGAGGGTTCAGTACCCGGACACTAGGTCTACTGGTATAATATCCACTATAACTTGACAAGTTTAAAAACAAGACGCTGCAATCCATTGTTTGCGCACCTCACATCACATTTCCCCACTCCATTGTCTGCGGCGACGTTCATTCGCAGTGTTGCAAACTGGAGGGAGCTGAATCCTCTGAGAATTTTCAACGAAATTTGAATGTGAAAGGCATGAATTAGTATCCCGTCACCTACGCTACCTATTGATTGCGCTAAATTCTAAATACATTTTGATATTTTCCCTTTAAACCTTAAATGAATTAAGTTATATTAGGGATATTTCTTAACAGCATAAGAAATGTATGAAATAAAACGATGAAATATAAACGATAGAACTGAGCTCACCTTCTAAATATTTTCCAGTTCTCCTTCACCAGTTTCACTCTCCCACTCATCCGAGTCTGTGTCTACCGATGAATCTGTGTCCGTGTCTGAATCGGCTTCACCAAGTCTAATTATCAGTTCATCTACACGCTCGTCCATAAGTCCATCTCTTTCAAAGTAAGAATCTTGCAGCCAAGAGTAAAGAGCATGAACATTTCAATGCTTTAGAAAAGAACACAGGCAAGCGTGTTATCAGATTGCCTTCCCGTGGTGATTGTTGTACGATAAACAAACGAACCACCACCCCACTCGGTTTAAAAAATAAAAAAAAAACAAAAAAAAACTGGACGGTGCTCGATGTCGCATTCAGAAAATGAAGTCATTCGCCCTGTAGTTTCTCTTAGTTATAAACCTTAACGCACGTGCGTAATACTACAGTTTACGATCGGCGCACCGCACGCATTTTCAAAGGCCGGATTAAATAAAATGAACCACTGATATAATAGGAGCCTGCATGCACCGTCACGCTAAACAGTGAAAATTGTTTGTCATATTTGTTTTAGCTTAATTTTGCTGAGTTGGCACCACTGGTACTCTCAACGCCAGACCAGTGAGTAGAAGAGTGGTGGGGAGAATGACGTAATACGAAGTGCTCCGCAGCGATCTGCGCATATCGGGACTTAACTTGTCAGGCTATAGTATCAGACCTCCGTGGTGGAGTGGTTAGAACAGCGCGTTACGACGGCTTGGGCCCCTGGTTCGAATCTCAGCTTAGGCATGGGTTTTCTTGGTAAGTGTCCCGTCATCAATTTAATCATAGCATCACTCATCACTCATGTTCATCTTCGCGATTTGCCAAAAGTGAAAGAATAGCAACACCAAATAACAAACATTCAATCGAATCGAACATCCCCACCGATCTAGTTATATGCCGTACCAAAATCTCACCTTATTACTGCATCTTAGTTCATTTTACAGCATCTAAATTAATTTCCGATTCGAAAACAATTGGAATGTTGTTTGGTGCAGTTGACTGATTGATTGATTTGGTGTTTTAAGTCCACTTTATGCACAGAAAGACTAATCGGGACTGGACCTAGAGTTTAAAGTGGGATCGAACCACTATGTGCCTCCACTGGATATTGAACCCGGGACCCCTTGATTATAAGGCAACGACGTGGTGCAGTTGATTGTGTATTGTTTAAATGTTGTAATTAACATTGCATTAATTAGTATTAGACCAATCGTGACATAGGGAAGCGAGACCACAAAGGAAGGGAAAAGACTAGGGAGACACTGCGGCTCTCTTTAAAGGTAGCATCCGTAAATGCGACTGAAGTGACTGCAAAATATTATGGATAACATTTGTTTCGCTTTTTCCTTTTATTTCTGTTTCAGTTATTTTACTTCGCTTTTCTTCTACCACTCGCGTTAATATTGTCGGTGAGGAAGAATTATAAACTCGTGAAATGAACGATGGGCAAAAAATCTATGCCTCTCCCACGGTTCGAACCTGTGACCACAAAATATTGTCTTATCTTAAAATTTACGGCCAAATATAGTAAAAAATTACGGCGAAATATGGTTTGTCACGTCGCAATTTTCGCTCGTCTCCTTTTCAAGGCGTTCTATTGCTTCCCCGAAAGCGTAATTTTAACGTTTTCGCCATGTAATCAAAGGCTTCCGAGTTCAATACCAGATAGAGGAACATATGATTCGGATCCCATTTTAATCTGTAGGTCCAGTGCGTAAACTGGACTTAAACAACTCATTTTTTATTAGCGTGTGGTCTGTGGTGAGAACTCGATGTAAACCATCATTTCAGTAAACCTTCTTGACATCGACTCTAATATCAGTCAGTATATTTCCTTATGAGTGGCTGTTGTTAAGAAACCAAGCTCCTGACATTTTCTTCTGGAGGCCTCGTAGCACCCAGCTGTTTGTTGTGGCTGGCGCATGAATCATGTGACTCATGCTATCAAAGCTCCATCCTTCCCGAGAACTCATATCCACCAGGCAAACTTAAGCGAATATTTTGTTATTTGGGTTGCATACACAACAGGCTTTAAGACGTTACGAGATTCTAGGTCCCGTGGCCCAGGTAATTCTTTCTCTGACTGTACATTATATATGCATTTAAGGATGGCGACAGAAGTTATGTAAACACCAACAACAGTGAAGATTTGTTTTCTCCATAATTCAAATGAATGAGCTTGAATATCTAGTTATAATATTGGTAGTTTTTAACTGGGAAGAGTGTTGGTTCCTGAATGATCTTTTTACTTAGCTCACAGAAGTTTTCCAAATTGTCAAGTGCGTATGAATCTTTGCATTTAATTAATGCCTCAATGTGAAAGTTTTAAAACACACATGGAACGCACATTGTTTTTTTTTTCATTCTATATTAAACATTCCCAGCATAAAAACGATAAGTAAAAGTAAAGGAATTTGCTCAAAATGAATATTGAATAGTGATACGATTTTATATAAAAATAATTGTTCTCAATCTTGCACCCTCCCCCCAAATGTTTATGTGGAGTTGCCACCCTCTGATTATTATCATGCTATCGAAGTAAAACACGCACTACCCAAAACGCTAGGATAAGGAAGCCTCGAAGTTCATTATCATACCATATAAAAGTAACGTGCTTTTATTTACGCGTTTGGTTGTTTGAAGATATTTGTTCCATTCTGTATGATTTTGTACTCTTCGCTTCGTAAAACGCGTACTTTGGCTATAGCCAGATATTGCACGACTTCTAGCCATAGAAGAATTAACTAGATCATGTTTCAAGTTTTCAATAAGATATACATTTGACAGGTATAATTCATGAACATATTTTCTAACGATTTTCATTTTTTAACTCAGTAATGTAATTCCAAAAACAGTGAATGAGCGAATCTTCTTAGAGGATAATCTGTGACTCTAGAAGGAATAATATTCATAAGAAAAATGTGCACGGAGTAAAGACAATAAATTACTTTTTGTTATTGAAGCACTCACATTTTCCTAAACAATTACGTCTTGATTTTGTTTGGGTGGGCAATCGGGTGAGCAGAGTAATTTTTGGGTGAGCGCTTGCCCACCCTCGCCCACCCGCCCCTATTAACCCTATGCCACTTTTATGAATCACGAAAAGATGCAATCTATTGCCGCTCCCTGTTGTTGTTATTTGGAAAATTTAGAGGTAAGAAAGGAACTAAAAATAAAAACCCTTCAGCACCTCCTTGCAATGGTTGAAACATCAAAAACTGCCCTTTACGAACTTTACAAAGCTTACTTAGTTATTGAAATTTGCATACCTCCATGAACGGCTGCTTGCGGCAAATCATGTGTTACCTTCGTAATCGAATTGGTAACGAGAGGTTGAGTGCTACATCTATTGTCCCTTTAAGAAAGAGCTTGCAAAATCTTTGGATTTATACAAGGTTGTAGCTGCACATAAAAAAAACAAAAAAACATACGTACCTTTACGTAGTTTCTTGATGTGGTTCATTTTCTCATTTTAGCAATAAAAAGTACTCAAACTCTTTACATAGAAATAGTGTTATGTGTATATTATATGTTTATCCGTAGCTTTTATGGTGTATTTTGTACTGTTCATATGGATAGTAATTAATAAGTCTGTGATATTATTCCACCCAAAAATGGCTTTGGAAGAGAAAACAATATAATTATTGCATTTTACTTGACATGAGAGATCCGTACCTAAAAGTACTTTTGTGTATGATGGACCAAAATGCAGTGATTTATCTTTGGATCTGACTGTAAATATGTCACTGGTAAAATTATACCATAGAAAAGTATTATAAACCTTTTAGCCAGTATTAGTTAACCCCCGAGAATTTGACTCCGAAATCTTTAGCTCACCCCACTTATTCCAGGCTGGCACCGTCACTGGGGACAACCGGTCTTTTACCTCCTGTTCAAGCGGCTCCTGCGCCCACCCAGCGTCGTATAAAGTGGGTACCTGGAGGAAAGAGGGTAAAGGCGGCCAGGGACGTGGTGCCGATCACATCATCCCCCCATCTTCGACCGTGATGACGAATGTGTGGGTCCCTAACTCCACACCCCCTATACGCCTTCATGGCGTGGTGCAAAGCACACGGGCACAATTTCCTTTTTTTACTTCACGAACTGAGATTGTCCAATACCCGACGTAGTTGCTTGGAACTTTCGTCGGCTTGAAAATACTTAATTTTTCAAAGATAATAATACTGTTTAATAATGGTAATAAGATTTCTCTATAGTAAATTTCTAAGTGAGAGTATTGATTGATTGATTGAGGTTATTTTACTTCACGTTTTGTGCCTCTTGGCTAATTTGCGAAGATGGAGATGAGTGATGAAATGATGAAATTGATGAATGGACATTCACAAACAACCAAGCCCGAGCGGTATTCGAACCCGGGACCCTTGGCGTCGCAGCACGATCTAAGTGAGAGTATTAGGAGGGGCAACTGCCCCCACCTGGCCCCCCCGTGTGCACTCCTACGTCCATAAAAATTTAATTCAAGGAGAAACTTCTAGAAACTTGGTACGAGTGAGACAAGGAATCTATGTTAAGATGGACGCAGGTAAAAAAGAGGATATAATAGACAGAAGACGGAGGAAAATTTAATACGTACGATTTGTAGCATTATTCACACTCGTGTACGATAAAGACACGGATAGATAAAACCAAGGGCGTCCGCAGGATATTTTCTCAGGGAGGTATAGTCATAGAAACTTTATTATTGTTGTTGTTATTATTGCTATTATTACTGTTATTATTATTATTGCTATTATTTTTGTTACTACGGTTACTGCTGCTGCTGTTGCTGCTGCTACTACTACTACTACTAATTTACATATCATACAATTCCAATTGAATTAAAAATACTTTCGCGTTGTATACAAGTTCAGACTCGAGTCTACTATTTAGATAGAAACTGGATTCGCTTTTCTTCCTTTCAATAAACATCCATCACTTTGTTGATGAACAGTTCTTTGTATTTTTGCACTTTTTCACAATGCACAGATATCAATCAGTGGCCACTTAATCTATTGCCCTTCATGGTACCTCTGATCCGTGTTTTTACAGGTTGAATACTGTATAATAATAATAATAATAATAATAATTCAATAATGTAACTCACAGAAAACAACATTTTTTTTGTTATAAGACATCGCTACAATTTCACCATTCGAATTACATTAACTCTTTCCAGAAATCTCAGAAGGAGCACTGGTCCCACCTTGCCTCCCTGCGGGCGCCGTTAATTATATAACGCAAGTTGGAGATGTTTTTACTATGTAACCGCGATGTGCTGTTCATAGAGTTTTTAAGAAACTGCTATTAAAATACTGTACGGTCCATCGTAATTAATTAACATTTGAATTGATTTCATTACATGAAATTTTATTTCACTGTGTATGTACCATGCGTAGTTTCCTAAATAGCCAAAAAGAGATGACTAGTATTTATTGAAAATCATATCGACATTTCAGCCACAAAATATGTTTTAAATTTTATTTGTTACAGATTACTTGTCACATTCTCACCACAGCAAATGTAAGAAATATAATTCCTAAAATGCAAAATATTTTGTTATTCCTAAATAATATGCAACTTAGTATTAAATCGCTACAGGGTCATTCCACATCAAATCAAGAGCAAAAAACTAAGATTTTGACACCCACCAACTCCGATTTCCATGAAATTTGGTATACACCTTTCCTTCATGGTTGAAAGAAACCCACTCATTTTTTTTTCACTCAATCTCAAACGGTTTTCATTTTACAGCACTTTGAAATGTCATGAAATCAGTGTTGTCTGTCACTCTTGAGACCCTCGACACAAGATACCCTTTCTTTCATTTTATTTATTTTCTCCTTAACCAATCATCAGATCTATTTGAAATTTTACACAAAGTTCAATGAAATAATGAGGATTTCAGAAAAAAATACATCAGCACTCAAAAAATTTTACAAATGCCTATAAAAAGACTAATAATGGATTTGTAGCCTAATTTTTGTGGTGGGAAAACTAGGTTACGAAAATCTGAATTTTCATCATGTGGGTATGATGGAACCAAAAACTTTTGATGTTGAAAATCATTGTAAAGACATGCTCTTTCTCTAAAAAAAATAACATTTTTGTTTTTTTTATTCCTTCTAACGAAAATTTTAAGTTTTTTGGAAATTGCCTAAAATTTCAGGGTCAGTCCCTACCAAATGGTCCAGCACTGGTCGCTCGACCATTTTTAAAATGTTTCATTTGTTTGTCGTTGTAACCCCTGTACAAGGGTAGTTCAAAACAGACATTCTTTTTCTGAAACTAGACTTCATTTGAAAATGGCGACCATTTTTGTTTCATGACTTGCAACATTTTTGGCCTATGTTGAATACCAGCCAGTTTTGACCCTAAATTTCAGCCATTTGCATTAGATGCGGTGAAAAAAGATATCGAACATAAAATGTAGCCTGAAATGTACTGAAAACAATGTTTTTTAACCCAGATTTGTATATTTTTTCTTACCTGAGTTATCATAATTGTCGCAACTGTCTGCATAGGCCAAAAATGTTGCACGAAAGTCATGAAACAAAAATAGCCGCCATTTTCAAACGAAGTCTAGTTTTAGAAAAATAATGCCTGTTTTGAACTACCCTTGTACAGGGGTTACAACGACAAACAAGTGAAAATTTTTAAAAATGGTCGAGTGACAAGTGCTGGACCATTTGGTACGGATTGACCCTGGAATTTTAGGCAATTTCAAAAAAAAAAAAAAAATTCGTTAGAAGGAATTAAAAAAAATGTTATTTTTTGTAGAGAAAGAGCATGTCTTTGCAATGATTTTCAACATCATAAGTTTTTGGTTCCATCATACCCACATGATGAAAATTCAGATTTTCGTAACCTAGTTTTCCCACCACAAAAATTAGGCTACAAATCCATTATTAGTCTTTTTATAGGCATTTGTGAAATTTGTTGAGTGCTGATGTATTTTTTTCTGAAATCCTCATTATTTCATTGAACTTTGTGTAAAATTTCAAATAGATCTGATGATTGGTTAAGGAGAAAATAAATAAAATGAAAGAAAATGGTATCTTGTGTCGAGAGTCTCAAGAGTGACAGACAACAGTGATTTGATGACATTTCAAAGTGCTGTAAAATGAAAATCATTTGAGATAGAGTGAAAAAAAATGAGTGGGTTTCTTTTAACCATGAAGGAAAGGTGTATACCAAATTTCATCGAAATCGGAGTTGGTGGGTGTCCTGACCTCGTTGAAATGGCATGGAATGACCCCATAGTTACAATAACGTTTAACATTACGTCTCTTATTTTTCTGTGCACGGTTTTCCCCCACCGTGATGATACAAAATCTTAGCGAAGTGTAAAGTTTTTGTTATATTTCTGCTTTATTTGTGCCAGATTGATGGAATCATTATTAATTTTGCTACCAGAGGACAATAGAATCGGTTAGGCAATGACGTTATTGAATCGGTGCGATTAATCTAGTGAGGTTGAAAATCCACGTACTTGGTACTTTAAGTGAAAGAAGTTTCAGTGAAACATTTCACGTGTGGAAGTATTGCAGTAAAATCCAATGCAAACAAATGACTGAGTAACAGAGTGCTTGTCAAGTAAGTACATCCGTAGTACGAAGACAATTTATTGATCAAAATCATAAGAAAGAATGTGTAAAAACAACTTTCATATTATTAATCGAACTCTTCGCATTGTGCCTGATAATTATGCATACCTACTATCCTATCAGTTTTTTTCCAGATATTTCGCAGTTTTGTTTTAGTTATGTGCTACGTAGACATATACGCATGCTTGTTTAACATTGAATAACAAAATTGTTTCTATTTCAGGCAACGTCTTCCAGCCAAGACTCAAAATAAGTGAGTATAAAACATTTATTCTATCAATAATCTAGAGGCGTATGTTACAGTTTTCTTTAAAATAAATACTTAACTCGTGAATTCTAACAATTTCTGTAAGTATACTTGTAATACAAATTTGAATATATGTCAGAAGCAGTGTTGCCAGTGTAACATATTTTTTTAAAAGAAATATGGAACATGGAGGACATTTTTTTAAAAAATCCTCCCCAGTTACACACAAAAATATTGCAATTTTCAGAAATTTTGAGATGGGTGTTTTTATTTACTTATTTAAATAATTGAAACACAACAGGCGCATGCCCAATTATAGTGTTCAATATTGGATGCCACCATTACATTAAAAAAGGTAAAGTGCTCCCCTGTGCATAGCACCACGCCATGAAGGTGTATAGGGGGTGTGGGGCGTTGTATGTGTATGTGTGTGATTGTGATCGAACCCGGGACCTTTAGCATGGTAGTCAGACGCGTTACCGACTGAGCCACCTCGGCCACTACTATTACATTACCAAGATTATAATAAACATAGGTCACAAGAAACATGAATGCCTTAATATACAATTTGCATTAAATAACAGCAAGGACACTAAGATGCTGACCAAGGCAGTTTATTAAGATGTAAAAACACTTAACATGTAACGTTTCAAGCCTGTATCAGGGTCTTCCTCAGACGAAGAACTAAACTAAAATGATGAAATTCACACACAGAAAGACTACATACACATAGCAGGGTGATTGGCCACACGAAAACAAATCAAGTTGACAGTCCTTATCTTGGAGGATAAGCGACTGAGCTACATAGCAAAACTCTTCACTTTTTGAAAAAAAAAATTAACTTTGAAAAAAAATCAAAATTTCATAAATATGTTCCTTAATAAGGTTTTGGAAGTACTTTGAACAAGCTTTCAAATAAAGGAAACCTTAAGTTTCTACCATTTTTTGTAAGGCTGAGCCAATACTGATGCCAGTGGTATCGGTATCGGAAAGTATCGGTTGGAATTTATTAACCGATACCGGCCGATGCTTCACCGGAATTTAGTCTTTCACGGGGTCCGCCAAAATGTCGCGCGACATTTTCGCAGACTATAAATATCCTTTAAATTATGCAAAATTCGAAGTTTCCTTCTGTTTTGTACCAGTTCTGTGTAAAAAGAACTTAATTTTGTAATAATGTAACATATAATTTAATATTGTAGTGGTATCTTCTTTGCCTTGTAATCAAAGAGTCCCGGGTTCGATATCTGGTGAAGGCACATTTCATTTATTGGAATTCCACTTTAAACTGTAGGTCAAGTCAAGATTAGCCTATCTATGCATAAAGTGAACAATTCAGTTCAAACAAAAAATATTCTCATGTAATTCTTGAATATTTTAAAGCAAAAATCTTGGTAAATTGATGCATGTATTTAAAGTGGAATACTTACATATTAATATTAATCAATATTTTGAACAACTTTTAATTATGGGAATCGGTGAGAGTATCGGCATCGGTTCAAATGGGTATCGCCTCAACCTAATTTTTTGTTTTTGATTTATAGTGATTTGAATATTGCATTACTTTCCTTGCGTAATTTTTTTTTTATCAAATTAGTGTATTTCTTCGTGAGCTTGTAGAACTGTAACAAATCAACAGAAAAGAAAGATATTTTATCTTTGGACATCTATCGTGTGGTCCTATAACATATATTTTTTCAGCAAAATCTGTGAAGGTGAGTTGTCAACACCTTATGATCTGGGATGAAATCGCCGCATATTCGTCGCAGATTTTATGCCAATTTTTTTTTTTTTTTTCAAAATCATGGGATGCGACCATTATGTGAGGCATTTTTTAAAGAGAAATGTGCCGGTATTATCGGTACTTAAAATTCATTTATTACTTAAATTGACACACATTTCTTCGTGAGAGTTTAACGAATTTTTTTTCGGTCAGAAAAAGAAACAATTTGTGCATTACAGTCGAAATATGTTACTTGAGGAAATTTACTACTGTGTTAAAGAGTAGGCCTACGGATTTTCAAATTTTCATCTTCTGTGTTTGAAGATTCTGCGCCGATATCATTGGTTTCGTTATCTGACGCGCAGATGCAACGTTTACGTTATGAAAGATTACAAGCCAATTTTTGATGTGAAAAAACAGGGTGCGACGATTATGCGATATTTTCCGCTATTATAAATCACTACTTTTGTGATTTTGTGCATGATTTTTCATGTTTATACACGCTAATTTTTCATATATGTACCGATAACTCAACAAAAGGCTAGAAAATGCAAAATAACAAAGAATTAAAAATTCCATATAAAGCCAATGTTTTCTAGATCTGACTATAGTGAAACGGACCACTGCTAACATCGTCTTCAACGTTTCGAAAAAAATATAAATTTTCCTAAACTTCGGAGCTGGTTGTCACTTTCAGCATTAATGAATTGGTGTTCAACGTTAATCAAAACACAAGACAGGCTAGGACGTATTTGGGGGGGGGGGGGGAGGGTTCAAGGGATCCACTTACTTACTAAAATTAAATAATGATACGTTTTTTAGCGTGTATTGTATAAATGAGCGTTATTTCTTTCATCCGAACTTATTGGAAATAAAGGATAAGATTGGGACCATAGACTTGAATGAGAGTACTAGGCCTACTTATAATGTCCTCCTCCGTGGTCGTGCGGTCGAAGGAGCTGTGCTTTGGACTAATATACATATACATATATATATATATATATATATATATAATATACATACACACATATATATATAATGTGTGTGCGCGATTTGTAATTAATTAATACTTACAAGGGAGGTCTAAGTCTCCCCCTCCGATTTCCATGAAACTTGGCAGGTGTATAGAGGCCCCCCTCAAATGTCAAGATGAGGAGAAATTGAAGTGGGAATCTGACCCCGAAACCACGTAAATATGGCATACGAAGAAACAGGGGGCATAGGGCCTCTCTATACATCTGTCAAATTTCATGAGAATCGGAGCGGGACACAGGGGTCAGATGATCCTCACGTCAATTTGTCCTCATCTTGACATTTGAGACGGGTTTTGCCCCCTAAAACAGTTTTTTAGCCGAAACAAAAAAAGACACGTATTTCTTCCTTTGGGCCCCTCTATACACCTGCCAAGTTTCATGAAAATCGGAGGGGAACAGAGGGGTCAGATCCCCACTTCAATTTGTCCTCATCTTGACATTTGAGAGGAGGTTGCCCCCTAGAACAAATTTTTGCCGAAACAAAAAAAAACGTATTTCTTCATTTGGGCCCGTTTATACACACACCTGCCACGTTTCATGGAAATCGGAGGGGGACACATGGGTCAGATCCCCACTTCAATTTGTCCTCATCTTGACAATTGAGTGGGTTTCGCCCTGTAAAACCGTTTTTTAGCTGAAACAAAAAAAACACGTATTTCTTCCTTTGGTCCCCACTATACACCTGCCAAGTTTCATGGAAATCGGAGGGGGACACACAAGTCAAATGCCCACTTAAATTTGTCCTCATATTGACATTTGAGGGGGGGGGGGTTGCCCCCTAAAACAGTTTTTTAGCCGAAACAAAAAAACACGTATTTCTTCATTTTGGCCCGTTTATACATACACCTGCCAAGTATCATGGAAATCGGAGGGGGACACAAAGGTCAGATCCTCACTTCAATTTGTCCTCATCTTGACATTTAAGGGAGTTTTTCCCCCTAAAACAGTTTTTTTAGCTGAAACAAGAAAACACGTAAGTCTTCCTTTGGGCCCCATTATACTGCCAAGTTTCATGGAAATCTGAGGGGGACACTTAGATAACCTCCCTTGTTAGTCTTACACTTTGTAATTATTTAACACTGCATATATTATAATGTTTTTTTTTAATTTGTAAAACTGTAACTGTAGAACAATTGTATATTTTTGTATAACATTTCTATCTTGTTAAATGTGTTAAAGGTTTCATCCTGGAATGGAATGTCTCACATTTATGTGTGTTTTCATTTCCAATACATTCGAATGAATACATATTCGTTTCAATGGCATTTACAAAATCTCCTCTGACATGTGTGCACGAGTGTGTTAGCCGATGCGTAGCAAAGTATTTTAGGAACAACACTTGAAAAAAATTCTTGTAGGACTAACGAAAAATTTCTTTGTAATCGAAGATCATAATACCTTTTAAGGTGTGGTAATATTATAATGGGATTGAGATACGAAACTCTCGGATCCGGATCCAGATCCAAAACTTTCAGACCCGGATGCGGATCCGGAATTTTCGGATCCAGATCCGTAACTTTTGGATCCGGATCCGGATGATCCGGATTTTTCGGATCCGGATCCGTTTGGCCATCCCTACTCCACACCTCTAGGTAGGATTGTGGGAGGGAGACTGGCAGTCGGGAGATTGCCCTAGGCCCTTACGGGCTGTAGAGCCACGGGTTATTATTATTATTATTATTATTATTTAATAACATCAATAAACTATTAATCAGGAACTTTACTTTTCATCAACTGGATCTAGGTTTTTTTGTTATTTAATACATAATCGAGTTTCTATTTATTTTACTTTAATTTTCTTGCTGGGGTAGTTGTTAGATAATGAATAGATACGTGTTGTTATATTTATATTCTTATACCGTCTTTTTACCTATTCATGGAATAATAACAATACAATATTAATTAATTTAATACATAAATTTAAACATTTATATTATTATTATTTTCGAGACATTTGGTGCAGAACCCCCTCCCCAAAATCTACATCTAGATACGTTCCTGAGTGTAGATATTTCAAATCGTACTCAATTTCAACAATTAAGTCCTGTACTTTAGAGTGAAATGGTAACCTCGTTTCTCACAGATCATCGAGGAAAGTTAAGGATCATGGCCCACAACCCAGACGAGCGCAGAAAGCTCTCTTCGTGTAAATTCCACGGCATATTAGTTGTTCGTTAAGAGCCGAGCAGAGGCTGTGTTGGCTGTTAGGGCAGAAGACCTAATGCGAGTGAAAGGCCGCCTGTCCTCGCTTTCCCAAGGCGTGTGTTTGAACAGTGAATTAGCAGCTTCGAGTTTGCTTAGGATCTGGTTCTCTTCTACCCCCTCCTCCCTCGCCTGTTTCCTGCGCTATTTGAAACAACGTCCCATAAGAACCGTGACAGTTCGACGTGCGTACGCGAATGCACTTTTTCTACGCAGCAGGGCCGCCGTTAGGAAATGCGATACCCTGTGTGAACAAAACTCGCGAGGCCCTAATGTTATGAAAATTTAAAATATGTACACCTTCAATTCTTCGTAAAATTCTTCACTACAGTCTACAACCAACGAAATTATTACCCCCTCTCTCTCACACACACACACCTTTCGTGTCTTCCGATGGCATAGTGGCAACGTCGTTGCTTTGTAATCAAGGGTTCCGGGAACTATAGCAGTAATGAGAGGCGTGGCGTGCATGTAACCGGTGTTTGCAGATAACAGCAAAATGTGAAGAATTAAAAATTGTTTCAATAAAATAACAACATTGTTAAATACGTTAACCAATAGCGTTGCCGTCGAGTAGATATTGCAAAGGACCTTCCTTCTACAGCCGACAGAAGCGAAGAAGGAGGCCGTTCCGCTACCCTGAAGAGGTAACAAGAAGAGAGGGCGCCAATGCAAGAGAAGAGTGGGGGATGACTTTGGGAAAGTGTGCTACGGGGTTATATATATGCCTGTTCAGGGGCTCAGTTACAGGTGAGGCCTGCTGGCACAGGCCAGTGTCGTCACATTGGATTGGCAGAGAAGAGCTAAATCCCGCCTAAAATGGGGATACCATTTCTCTGAAGCAACTAGAGCTAGACTGCAAAGCCAAGGCTGGGTTGAACTACAACTGAGACCTGTCGGATAATAGACGAAAATATAGTTCCTTGGTGCGGCTCGTGATTTGGAGACACCTTGATCCAAAATACTAAGTTGGCAACAGTAGTACGTACACCTTGGCCTGGGCTTCCCTTCCACAATTTGGCTGTCGCTGGAGGAGCTGAATTCTGTCGTCTGCTCACTGACTGGACATACGTCAAACTGACCCGAGAAATGTGTGGTTCTTCTTCTTCCCTTTTCCACCTCATTTGCAAAGAAACAAACGAAGAATTGATAAGGGCTCGACCACTATACATTGAATTTTCGTGGTAACTGTCTCATGAGTGGTAGCTTTTGCTAGGAGTGTTTGTGGCTAAATCAGTGAGCGGATTGCAAGAAAAAGACCGAAATTAACAAAAATCTAGATTGAAGGCGTTTGGGGGGGGGGAGGCCGGTAACACTTTTGAAAAAGTCAGGCCACGCCACTGGTTCGAATCGAATTTTAAACTGTAGGTCTAGTCCCAATTAACCTATCTGCCCCCCCCCCCCGCCAATCTTTTCAGAACAAGGACTCCCCGTAAACTACCGACGAAATTTTGGCAGCATGCAAAGGATAACATGACTAACAATTTTTCTTAACATTTTGATAATTCACCCCTCGAGGAACAATATTTTACTCTGTGTGTATGTAGCCATGTACCACAGATTCATTCTTGCCACTGACTTTTTTTTTTCTGTCAGATAACATACTAAAGACGTTAGTACTATGTGGAAGCAAGATCATGCTAGCAGAGAAGGCGCTAGGATTAAACCCCTCATTTTAATCCTTTCGCTCAATTCATGTATTGTTGTTTATCGTATTTTATACCTTTGATTAGAACCTCGTTAATATTTATTTGGAAATATTCATATTCTGATAGCGATCCTTTCCTATCTGTACATTGCGTACTAAACATTTTGTCATTTTTCGGCAGAGAGAAATTGCTGGGTAGCCGTGAATGTGATACGTGGCTGCAAACATACAGGATAAAAATGCTGTTTCTTGATGGTTTGTAGAGTTGAAATGAGCCCTCAACGATCAAACTGTTAGCAAGAAAGAATCGTTCACATTGATGTCCTTTACATACCGTGAAAGTTTTTCGGTGGTTCACAGCAAAACCCTGAGTACCTGCATATCTAATTATATACGTGTAAAAATGTGTGTGTGTTACATAAAATATTTATAGATGCTCTAGGTGGGGAGATGGTATTGCACCAGCTTGGAGATTTTATGTAAAGCATCCCCTCAGCTACCCCCAAGGTTTAAAAACACCCCCAACCCTTCCACACACTAACAATTCCCACTTCGAGCGCTGATCTTGACACGCTGGTATTCTGAAAGTATGAACATTTCATATAGGCCTACATAGTATGGTATGGTAGAAGGAAATTCCTTAGAGAACACAAATACAATGAAGAGAAAACAACCTAGATTACCTGTCGTATGTCAAGGGGTTCCGGGTTCGATACCCGGTGGAGGCACATAGTGGTTCGGATTCTACTTTAAACTGTAGGTAAAGGAAACAAAATATATGTACTGATGGGGTGAAGCTCATACGAAAGGAAATGTAATATGTGATCTGTAAACACATTTAAATTCTCTTCATTTTAAATTTAAATCATAATCATAATAATCATAATCTTTATTTATCCGTTGACCCATTTTTCCATGGCTATGGATATCATCAGATACAAGATATAGTATAAGAGATATTACAGTATGAAAAGATGTTTACATAACGCACATATGCGATACACAAATTTACATAAATTGAACATTTACAATATTAAAAACAATGATAAACAAGTATGTCCATACTAAAAATATATAGTCTATGTATGATTTTTTTTAAGTTAGAGATACAATATTCCTTAAATGTATGTGATAATATTTATACACTAAGGTCTATGAGATTAGTAGATTTTTACATATTTGACAGTTGTGCCCAATCTATGTTACAATTCATTTATGTCATACAGCGCTCTTTCTGCGAGATATTGCTTGATTAACTGTATTTTTTTTCTTAAAAGGAGTGATATTTTTAGCTAAAAAGGAAGTTTGTTGTAAAATTTAACACCCGCAGTCGGGACGGCGACAGGGGTGGGCACGGGTGGACAAGCGCCCACCCAAAAAATCCTGTGCCCACCCGATTGCCTACCCAATCATATTCACTAAGTACATATACTTAGAGGTATGTGAATGATGCAATAAATAAGCGTATTCTGTTGTTTATTACATGTATATTTTACTAATTAATATTATCTATACTAGAAATGTTCATATATCATCATCCCATAAAAAGCTGATTTAACTTTGTAATTAGAAAGCAAAAGGGGTTACTAGAGATCTTGAAAGAAGAAAACTGTACCAACTGAATACTTCTATGATTAGAAGCAGCTAGTGGGCTTAGGAGGCGCCAAATTATGCAGGGTATGGTCAAAATGAGATCAGGGTTTAGGGTGAGCTTGAGGGCTGCCACTCCGGGCCTTCAGTGGGGAAAAAACTGCTTGGAAAAGTACCACATAAAGAAAAAATTAGGTACTTCGGATGTGATGAAAAATGTAGAAATACGTATAACTAACCACCTCATGTAGCTTGGCGAATAGTTATAACTATTCGGGTTGGGGTGGGGTCGTGTTGTTGTAAGCTCCAGGTCTTCACATATATAAATCCCGGCCTGCGTATGATTAAAATAATCTCTAAATAAACAAATAAAAACCTTAGCGTTGCTTCCTCCAACAACACAATAAGTTATTTCGACTTTTTAATTAGGTCTACATTGAAATTCCAGAAGTGTCTATTTCTTTATTTCATTACAATTTTTTATATTTATATTTATATTTCACATATTTGTCATTTTCAAATATGTACATGGTATACAAAATAACAACTTTGTATGCGTTCTACTAATAAATACTAATACGAAGCAATCAATAACCACTACAATACCGAGGTTTATTAATTTTGATGTAACAGTTATGTGGGTTTGGAAAAAGCAACAGAATTATTGAATTGATAATGGACACCATTATCTCTCTAGTACATCCAGATAATTTACATGTTATGCAGCTTGTGTCAGTACATATTGTGTCAATACATATAGTAGATACGACAAGTCACATGTGGTACCTAAAATCATAACCGCATGAGGGAAATATGGAATTACATAATTGTCCAATAGGAAATTCCATCACACATGGAATTGGCCTGCTGGGAAACGATTCAAAGAAAAAAGAAATCTGGGAGTCTGGTGCTAGGAAACGAATGGTTGTGTTTGCAGCTCATTGCTGGGTTCTTGGTCAAGATGTTAATTGCCAGTTAAATTCTTTTCAGCCAACCATTTCAAAGAAGGACACCTGTTTGAAAATATAGTACGCTTAGAAACATTATTTAGCTTGACTCGCATGGAATTACATTTTATTGCCAGAGGACTGAAGTAGATAATGTAACGGACGCCCGCAGGATTTTTCCCAGGGACGGGTAAGCAAGGTATTTTTCCAAAGGGGGGGGGGGCGGCAAACGAAGCACATTTCTCCCACAATAATATTGTCCCCTAAAAAAGAACTTATTCAGTCTGAAGTTATCAAGTTCCTGAACGCCATGTCCATTCGTATTTGAAAGAGTGACTAAGGCATACATGCACGTTTCATTTTTTCCATTATTTTCAACAACGCACCCCCTCAGCACCCATAGATATTTAGCCGTTGCTTGTACCGTCACCATACCTACCTGTGATACGAAAACATACAAAATGGTTTTGATCACAATAATTGTTTTTCTAATAATAAATTTGGTGTTCGTCGCTAAGAAACGTCTTGTCAAGATGGCGAAAATTGTGAAAGCAGCCAACCAACGTACCAAATATTGCAGCTGCGTTCGTCAGCGCCGGTGGGTGAGGACGTCTGTGCAAGGTTGGACCCCGCACTTCTGCGTAGGTGGTAGCGTAACGTCTGCGGAATCGACGGGCCGATGTGATTCCTTGAGCCGCATCCCCGCGCAAAGCAACTTCCAGGTGTAATAGGACACCTTTATTTCCGGACGTTCTTACCCCCTCGGTAAAAATATCCTAACGCAGAACTACCTAACGGTAAAAATATACTTGGACGGAACAACCCCCCAATAAAACGATAATTTTTATTATCTCTCGTTTTGAATTAGGGTAAAGACATCCAGGGACAAGTTTACGCCCAACCCAAAAATTCGATATTACATGGTTTTGTGGTTAAAGGGGGTATACATATCTTAGGACAGGTTTACCTCCTGTCTAAAATACTCCTCATTACGCTAAAGGGGGTAAAGGAGTAAAAATATCCTATTAATAACGAATTTTTGGGTAGGGGTAAACTTGTCCTATGATATATTTACCCCCTATCACGGCAACATCACTTATTAGTGAGTTTTACAATAGGAGTAAACTTGAGTCTTCTAGATGGCGCAGTGGTATCGTCGTCACTTGTAATCAAGGGGTCCCGGGTTCGATACCCAGTGGAGGCACATAGTGCTTCGGATCCCACTTAAACTGTAGGTCCAGTCCCAATTAGCCTTACTGAGCATAAAGTGGCCTTAAACACCAACTCAACAACAATAGGGGTCAACTTGTGCTAGGATGTTTTTACCCTCATTCAGGACGGAAGATCATACTGGGAGTAAACAATAATATCCTGGGATATTTTTACCGAGGAGATAATAACGTCCGGGGGTAAAGATGTCCTGTTACACCGCCGGACTCCCGAATACTTTGACTAGAAGCTGCGCGGGGAAAGATGGCGTCACCTGCCCGCTGGTACCGGGTTTCGGCACCGGGCGCTGTCTCTTCGACCCCATCACTCACTCCTTGGAGGCTGCAGGTCCGAGGGGGTTTGACTCATGGCGGGAGCCTAAACAAACGCCAGTGGTCGTCGGGAGTTTCTTTTAGCCCTGCGAAGAACCTTGCAACAAGACCGTATCGTAGTGTCAGAAAGTTTGCCACCGTTAGCTGTCTGCTCAGTTGTAAATAGATAGATTGATTGATTTAGTCGGTGTTTTAAGTCCACTTTATGCACAGTAAGACTAATTGGGACTGGACCTACAGTTTAAAGTGAGATCCGAACCACTATGTGCCTCCACCAGGTATCGAACCCGGAACGCCATCCTGGAGGCCAGTTGTAAATATAAATTTTAGTCTTGTATATATCTGTAAATAAGTTCTGTGAAATGTAAATAATTGTAAATAGGTACTTTGTAAAACTGTAAATAATTGTAAACAGCTGTACATGTGTAAATATTTTTGTAGAGTGTAATTAAAGATACACATTGAAAAAATGTAAATTTGATGTGAAGCGTATGTAGAAATAAACTTTGTAAAAAACAATACTTTTGTAAAATGCAAATGCTGAAAAATATTCCTCAATTCCAGTATAAAAGTAAAAACCATTGACCCCGTCAATTTTAGGAGCCAAACTAGTGTGCAGAAGGGTAACATCTGGCTCAAGAAGAGATGACCTGGCAACAGTGGCATGCAATTGCTTTATTTCACTTGAACATTCGAGAAAATCCACAGCGAATCATGTTGCCCAGTTTACAGTGGGTGGAACTGCTAAAGAGCAACAAGAACAATAGCAAGCGAGCCATAATGGGAGTAGTTTTTGTTCCCGGATCCTGGTACCGCATGGCACTCACAAACAATCGCTAGAGTTCCGTGAAAGACAAACGAGGAACGTTTAGTTTTGTGACGGCATAATATTGCCATTAATATGTGCGCTACATATTCTGCACGGACTTTCTGTTAGTTTCAGTAAAGGGAGCGAGTTTGAGTTGCTGTTTTAAGTCCACTTTATTCACAGTAAGGCTAATCAGGACTGGACCTACAGTTTAAAGTGGGATCCGAACCACTTGTGCCTCCACCGTGTACCGAACCCGGGATCCCTTGATTACAAGGCAAAGACGCTACCTCTGCGCCATGGGGGAGGCCCTAAAGGGAGCGAGAAACGTTCTCAGGATTCCGATTTTCTTGCCTTCATTTGCGATGAGTTTTTTTCTTCTTTTTTTAGCTATGCCACTTTATTGCTTTGCTCTAAAAACTAAAGGATTTCGATTTTGCATGTACGAGGATGGTACTTTAGGTACAGTTAATTCCATTATTTGATTTTGATTTGATTTGATTTAGTTTATTTTACTTCGCGTTTTGTGCCTCTTGGCTAATTTGCGAAGATGTGGATGAGTGATGAAATGATGAAATTGATGAATGGACATTCACAAACAACCAAACCCGACCGGGATTCGAACCCGGGACCCTTGGCGTCGCAGCGCGATGTGCTAACCACTCGGCCACAGGGTCGGGCAGTTAATTCCATTATGAATAACTACTTTGTCAAATATTTTACCAGTCTTTCAAACTCTGACCTCTCGCAAGTCGATCGGGAACTATGTCGACTGTTTTAAAAATAAAAGTAAAATGCCAAACGACCTCAGAACGAAGTCTAGAGCTTTATATCTTTCAGAATTATTATCATTTAGATTCTATAATGTATCACAAAATGAGTCTCAAAATTAATTGAAAACAATCCATCTTAGTCCTGATTCCGGAGAATGATTTCCCGATTTTCAGTGATCCCTAGTGTCCGCTAAATTTCGAATTATTGTGAAATTAGAATTTACAGGATAGTTTAATTTTCCAAGCATTTTCCAACACAGGCATCAAAAACTTTCGAAAATTGTACACTTTTCTTGCCAGAAATTCAAAAGCAATTGTGTTGGGGAGAAATCCTCAAAAATTTCCCTTTCCCGTCCTGTCTCACCCACACACCTAAAACCATGGTTGTTAAAGGTCTGGGAACCCATACATTCTAATGGGTTCTATTTGGTTCCGCAACAGGACCGGAACCTTTTTTCTCGCACAATTTAAATTCGGTCCAAATTGCGTATTGTTCCATTGAAAACAAGTTCCTGGACCGTATTTAAATTCATCCGGAAAAAATGTTCTTGGACCGAATTGAAATACTTTACAGATAGAAAGGTTCTTTACGGTCCAGAACCCATTTACGCTTGCTGATTTTTCTCTCCTGGACCGGAATTGAATTTATTTAAAATTCCTGGACCTTTAACAACCCTCTTCAATAGGAATATTTAGTTGTTCAGCCAGTCTGTCTTATCGAAACGCACTAAACAATCAAACTTGGTAGGTAATTCATGAAATTTACCAACTAATACTTATTTGAGGTGTGGTACTTAAAATGTAACTTACCACCAAATATTTTCCAGCAGGCCTCAAGCCATTTTCATATTCAAATAAGAGGTAAGTTAAATCACCCACTTTGTCCACGCCTATTATGTGTTACACGCAATGTGCGAATCAAGGGTGTGTGTGGGGGATTTTCCCCTACAAAAAAAATGTATCCCTGCAAAAGAAAATGACATTTATCTCTGCCAGGGATGTTTTATCCTCCTCAAAGAAAATGAGAGTTAACCACATACTTTACCATTTCTTAACAATGTAACGAACGCGATTGAAAAATGTTTCGTGCGCACTAACGGTCCAGTCATCAAAGATTTCCCTGCCGAAAAGTATGCAGCCTTGTGGATTAAAGAAGGACAGGACAACATTCTGAAACTGACCAACGTCACCAAGCCGAGACAATAAAGATCATCGCATCCCACAGGCTCTTTTCCACTTAAGTTTTCATGGCATACTGCTGATATTTTATATGCATTAAAGTGCTCACAAGAAACACGTAGGTAAGTTAGATGGACTGGACATTAAGTTTGAGCTTGGCAATAGAAATTTGGTCTAGTTTTCGGTGTTACTAGTTCGATATAACTCTTTTTGTGTATGATTGTTTTGTTGATTTGCTTTATTTTACTTCGCTTCTTGTGCCACTTTTGGCTAATTTGCGAAGATGGGGATGAGTGATGATATGATGAAATTGATGAATGGACACTCACAAATATCCATGCCCAGGCCAGGATTTGAACCTAGGACCCCTGGCGTCGTAGCGCGATGTGCTAACCACATTGCCACGGGGGTCGGATTTTTGTGTATGAGTTTAGGTTGTCTTAGAATGTAATTACACGATTTTTATTTAAAAATTAATTTTTGTTTATTTTTTAAATTTAAATCGAATTTTTTTTATTTAAATAGATTTAAAGATAAAACATACTTAAAATTGCTGGTGTGGGTTTTCACAACACCTACATTCTAGCTATGTCTTTTTTATAGAAAGGCTTCTTCAAGTAAACACCTGTAAAATATTTGAATAATTTGATTAGAGCAAGGGGCCTCCCCGATGGTAGCGTCGTCGCCTTGTAATATAGGGGTCCCGAGTTCGTTGTTTCGGATCCCACTTTAAACTGTAGATCCAGTCCCGATTAGCCTTACTGTGCATAAAGTGGACTTAAAACACCAACTCAACAGCAACTTGATTAAAGCTAATAATTTTTTTATGGAAATATACATTTTTCTGTTTCTGATACTAGGCTATATATGTGAACCTATTATGGAAATGTTTGATGACTGTCTACGAGGGGGGGGCTGGAAAGTTCGTGAAATCACCCAGAAGGAATACAGCTGGAACAACCATTTTAATACATTTTTCAAGGTATTCCCCCCGAAGCTCAATACACGTTTCACAACAATGTTTCAACATTTGTAACCCTTTCAAATAGAAGGTTTTGTCCTGCCATGCAAAACAGCCCTCCACCTCCTCAACCAGTGCCTCTTCGGACGGAAAATGTGTGCCCTTGAGATGTTTTTTGAGGTTTGGAAAGAGGTGATAGTCGGATGGGGCGATATCAGGGGAATAGGGTGGGTGGGGTACACAGGTAAAGCCCAGATCCGCCAGCAATTGCATGGTTTGATGGGCCTTGTGCGAGGGCGCATTGTCCTGGAGAAATTGCACACCACGGCTCACTTTTCCCCGACGTTTTTCCTTCAGAGCCGCCTTCAATTCAATCAAATATTGGGAATAAACAGCAGCACTGATGTTTTCACCCTGTTTAAGATATTTTATGAGGATGACACAGTCCTTATCCCAAAAGACCAATGCCAGAACCTTCCCTGCTGACCTTTGACTTCGGAACTTTTTCGGTCGAGGAGACCCACTGTGGCGCATCTCCATGGGTTGCTTTTTAGTCTGTGGATCATAATGGTGAATACATGTTTCATCTTCAGTCACCAGACAGCGCAAAAAATCATAAGGGTGTTGAAATTTGCGCACGATCTCCCGTGACATCTGCACTCGTGTTCTCTTCTGGTCATCATTCAGACATTTTGGGTTCCATTTCACACTGAGCTTCCGAATGTCCAGATACTCTGATATTATGACATCCACCACACACTCAAGCAATATCCCCAGATACGCAGCAATGGTTTTGGTGGATATGCGCTTATCCTCCATGAACATGTCGTGCACTTTGACAATGTTTTCCCTAGTCACTGCACTTGCAGGCCTGCCAGAGCGGGGTTCATCTTCAGTCTCACCATGTCCAGTCCTAAAACGCCTCACCCATTTGGCTACTGTTGTATATCCTGGGGCATGTTCCCCCAAAGTCTCATGCAAAGTTTTATGGATATCCATGGGGGATTTGTCTTGCAACACGAAAAACTTGATGACACTCCGAAGCTCATTCTTCTCAAATTTCCTTAGGTCCTCCGCCATCTCTTCTTACTGAACGTGAAACAAAAAAAAAATAACAATGACAAAAGGATCATATGCAGGATAAGAGGTTTACAATATATGCTCTTTCTAATGGCTACAACAATTTGTTTCAATTTTTATTTCTTCTGGGTGATTTCATGAACTTTCCAGCCCCCCCTCGTAAATGAAACTATAATAAATAATTTCAGTAACTTTTCTTCCAGTGAAAATAAAACATTCTGGATGTAGTCTATAATTGTAACTTAAAATATTTTTTTTTAAATCTTTGTAGCTGAATTTTGGCATTTTTTTAATGATTGTCTGCAAATTCCGGCTACCATGTTCAAAGGTTTGCTAAACACATTTTTGCTATCGATTTACACGAGAAGTTCGTACCTTCGTTGAAAATAACCTTTTAATAGCCATCTTATCGCTCTACAATGTAAAGCTTAGGGCAACACAAGAGGAGTGGGCGCCTCTAGCGGAAAAGTTTGGCAATGAACAGCCCCATTTAATAGGTGTTTTTTTTTAGCGATTTAACTGCCATGTCCAAGAAATAACTAGACACCGTTTCCACAATAGACATTAGAATCATGTTGACTCCCGTTACCGAGCGATCTAAATGAAAAATGTTGTTAAGGACAGAATACCAAGGCGCCCCGTGAAATTATTTTCGCCCTATTAAATTAATATTGCTGTTTGCAAAACTTGGATCTAAAAATTTTCTTGCTAGCTTCGCTCGCAATGTCATTCTTTTCTGTAATGCATTGTAAATTACTAGAGACAGAAAAAAGTAAGACTAACTATGTAAGGTGGGTGTGCGCAATTTCGCCATGTTTTCAATTCTGCCAGATACCTGTATTTCCCAACACGTCGGCCTAAGTCGGCAGATGGTGCTAGTGTATAGGTAGGTAGCGCACGCTGATCGTGTTTTATCTCATTTTGATGGGGAGGAGCTAGACGGAAAAGACAGGCAGCCATCGTGTGTGCGAGACGTAGCGTTGTTATAAGATCGAGAGCAACAAAGTGCGGTCCTTTTGTCCAGGAAGGAGGGTTCGAAGCTATGTAGCAAGTATTGCATTGTGAAGACGAACGCTTTCTGCCTACAATGATATGTGTAGTGTTGTGTCGTATACATTGAAAGTCATATTTTCACCCCATTTGTGTAGTCATTGGAAGTGCTTGCAATTTCGCCATGTATCGCATGCCTACCTTCCTATTTACAAAACTGGACTTGTATCCAAGATGGCGGCTTTCAAGATGGCTGCCGTCAAGGGCACCCCCCCCCCCTTATGACTTCCCCCTAGGCCTAATGTGGTCACACATGGTTGTTATTCATCAATTTCCACTAAAACGATTTTTACAAGGGGTGGTAAGGGACTTTTGGCCCACCCTGTATATTATGTATGTCATTACTATCTATACTTTTTTCATTATATTCATGGGGTGAAAATATGTTTGTTTTGTAGCGCGGTTTGTCCTGTCCCCTCTGTTTACAGTGGGTGGCAAAATTGTGTACAGGGTGTATGCAATTTCGCCAGTTGCAAGGTTTTTTTCTTTTGTCTTTTGAAGTACCTGATTAATAGCGCATGAACGTGATTTTTTTCCACACATACCGTAACATATATACTATCAATTTCCAGTACAGACGTTATCATCATACTTACCAGGAATTTGTAACGGTCGTTCAAAGCTTAACGTGGCGAAATTGCGCACACCTACCTTACTTCAGACTGTTGCTGCTAAACTGTTTTGTTTTAAATGTATGAACAACTGTTTTGAGGAAAAGGAGCACACACTTGTGAGAGACAATTTATATCATTTTTGCTTTTGGTTTGTTATGAGCAGGGTCGGAATAAGGTGGGTGCTATTGATGCTGCAGCATTAGGCCCATTGCTGAAATAGGCCCAGATGAAAACAGACGAGAATTTTCCGAAATCTGAACGTTTTTCTTTTGCTATATTAACCTGAAAATAAATCTTAGAATGAAATTTGGAGCCGCAGTTTCGGACGCCTAGACACAGCGTTACTTATTATAGAGGTAGTATTATTCTTTGCGCTGTGACGTAACTATAACGTCGTTGTGTTTATTGTTCACCGAAGATTTCAAGCATCAGGCCCAATTTCGTCTTAATCCGGCCCTGCTTATGAGGTGGATGAATTGATTATGTAATGTATTTTAAGTAATATATATATATATATGTATTAGAGAAACATTGAATACGTGCACAATTTACTGTTACTCGTAACATGTTGCATATGTATTTTCTTATTTTACGTCGCTCTATGTTGCATAGTGTAAGACATTATGTTCTACATGGAAGTTACTCATGTCATATGTACAAAAATGAATTTCTCATTTTTGTCTTTCAAAATATAGTTTGTGTGCTTCTTTTCCATTATTAGCTAGTGTGAAATTGAACGTGTTGAAAAAATACCAGGAAAATTCCAATAATAATGAAAATAATGCCATTATTATTATTATTATTATTATTATAATTATTATTGGCACGTTTATCCGCCTGGTACCTGCCTCGCCCCCAGACAAGAATTCGTGGTTGCCCGTGCGGAGAGGAAAAAGAAAATTAGTGGCGACAGGATTGAGAAGGAAATTTGAATAATTCTGACATTCGGGACAGAAAAAAATTCTCCGTTTCCCAACCAGGTCCGGAAATTTTTTGAAAAACTCGAATTGAACAGACTATTTCCCCATCAAGCGATTGTTTGGCATTTCTGGAATACAAGCTGTTAATTTCAATAAATTTCAGACAATTATGCTGCAGAAAATATCAAGAATTGACCTCTTTGAAATGTGATTCTTTGAAATTTCTCAACTGTTTACGTAACTGTTTTACGAAAATTTAGGAAATAATTTCCCGAAGTAGGGATTAGACAATGATAATTCACATTCCGTCATTTTGAATAATTACTTTTTTTTTTCTACCGTTCGACGCGTAAAAACATAAATCGGAGAAACCATGAAGAACAATGGATTAACCCTTCACGGGTCGGGCACGGTCTCAGGGACCGGGTTTTGGCTTGGTGGGTGTGCAGGATCCCGATAAGTCGATGAAAGTGGGGAGGGGGGGGGGTTGCCATCACGATTCTGATTTCGGAAGTGGAAGTTAATTTCTTATCCGTTGTGACTACGAGGGTGGGGGTACCGAAATATTGCAGGCCTCCCCACCCCTCTGAAATCATGAATGCTCATGTACGTTTTAATATCTTTGATATTTTTTTCCACTAAGGGTCCTCAATATTTTGCTTGCGGGGGAGGGGGTCACAGAAAACTGCGCTGAGTCACTCACACAATGTTTTGCAAAATGATTTACGTATCCAGTTCAGTGTCTATATCGATGCAAGAGTCCTTTACAGCAAATCGAGGAAGACTCTGAGGCCCATGTTCATTGTCTACCTAAGAACAAAAAAATATTACCTTCGATTTTCTATAATATCCATTTAATATAGCGTACACTCTAAAAATAATGTAGTACACAGTGGCGACGATTAGGGAGGGCGTGGGGGCAACTGCCAGTTTTGGTCACTTTTGCCCCCACACTATGCCAAACCAAGGGAAAGTAACCGGTCCCCCCCCCCGCCAGTTTCGACAACTTGCCCCACCAGTTTCGGAACCCAATCGTCGATACTGACATTACAAAATATGATTCGGAAACTTTGTTAGCAATAAAATTTATTGTATCAAAATATAATGTTTTCTTGCTGAACATGTTTTAACACGAACAGCGGTTTTCTCGCTTATCAGGTAAAAAATTCTTGGATTCTACTTTCGGAGCAAATAACTATACGGGATTATTAATTAACAAAACAAATGTTTTATGCTTTCATAAAGAGACGAAAGCATTGTTTCCAATCACGTTCCAGTGACACTGACGGGAAACACGAATAAATTATATCCAATGACCAATTGTTCAAAGTCAGCATTTCCATTGGAACCACTTCTCATAGATACGAGCAATACAATTATGCATTTGGCTATAAAATAACTAAAGTCTTCGTATTTTGAAGTGAAAATAAAAACGGGTATTTAACCTTTGATGTTGGCTGTGCCTAGCACCAGAAATCTTAATGCAGCACAAAGCACAACCCGTGCCACTCAGTACGATGTTCCTGCGTGTAAATCAAACATAACGGCAGTTTTTCTCTTCATGAAGAAAAATATTTCTCCTTTCGAACAATTGCACTGTTATCGCAGTGCAAGTTATTGCGTGGTTTGTAAAAATGGACAGAGAGTATTAGTGAGAAAACTGATCTTGTAAAATCTCTCGCATTGACTTCGATAAAATATAAATATGTTTTCAATGGCTAATATGAGGGGGAAAGGCCCGTACCCAGGGGAGGGGCCATGGGGAACATAGCCCCCATCGAAGTGTGAAATAGCTATATTAATGTTACTCTTATAAACATACGAAAATAACATCGATTATATTCAAATTAGTAATGTTTTGAATTTGTCCTTGCATAAATGAATGTGTGCTCTTTTATCAACTTCATCCTCGTATCATCGCTCATCATAATCGTCGCGATTAGACAAACTTCGCAGGAAAGCAACGAAAAATAACCTAATTCAATGAACAGCACAGCATTTCTGTTCTTCTCTTTGTTACACATTTTCAAATCTACCGCCCCTCCTCATTAAAAAAAAATTCTTGGTTCGGGTCCTGTAGCAGCATCTACAAAATAAAGATAAAACACGAATGTAAGACTAATATAAGTATGAAATCTTATTGAAAGCAAGAGTTAAATAAAATCTAACAATAAAAAAATCAATTATAGCCCCCTCCCTTCCTCCCTCTCTCTCTCTCTCTCTTTATATATATATATATATATATATATATATATATATATATATATATATATATATATATATATAAAACGATTCCGTCTATTTCTCCTCACACCGATGATGCTATGAAATTAGCGAAAATTTTGAATTTTTTTACTGTCCGGTGAGTGTTTCCTTTTACCTTCTTTGATTTTTATATATACTATATATATACACACACACACACCCACACGCACACACACACACACACACACACACACACACACATTTTCGGATTTGGCCCCTCCCTCACACAAATCCTGGATACGGGCCTGATGAGGGCCTCCCCGATGGCGTAATGGTAACGTTGTCGACTTGTAATCAAGGGTGTCGGGTTCGATACCCAGTGGAGGCACAGGATGGCTCGGATCTCACTTAACTGTAGGTTAAGAAATGAAAAAAATAAATGAACAACTCTCCCAACTAATCTAATTCCCCAAACTACAAATACATTTTACCCCACCTCTTAAATAACTTTTTTTCTAGTTCATCCACTTTATATTGCTTAAATTCATAAGCATCACTCATACATGTAATTTTTATTTGGGGGTCTTTTTCTTTTTATGTTGTATAAGAATGGGAGTATATAACCATTTACATTAATTTGTATTACAGGAAACTCTAATTTTCTAATAACCATAAATAAAACTAAACAAATAATTTCTAGAACCGGTGGAGCCACATAGTGGGTTCGGATTCCACTTTGCCCAGTCCTTATTACTTTAAAAAAAATAATAATAATAAATAAAAAAAATCAAATGTAATTTTAGCATTTTGTGTTCGGAAAGAAAATTATACCAAAATTCTACATTTACAGTTATGCAAGTTTCAACTGCCCTCCTTTATTTGCCAACAAAACGAAATACCTTTGTTATTTCTTTCGATACAAGACACATGCTGGGTGTACATTAGGTATATATTCAAGGATGGCGATAGAAGGTATCTAAACACCAACAACAGTGAAGATTTTTTCATCCATAATTCAAATGAATGGTTTTGTATATGCAGTTTTAATATTTTAAATTTTTAACTGGAAAGAGTACTACTTCCTGGATGAAGGTTAATGAATGATCATTTTACTTGGCTCACGGGGAATTTACAAATTAGTGTCTTATTGTGAAATTTTTAACACACACAAGGAACGCAAAATTTTAGTAAATTCTGCATTAAACTTTCCCAACATAAGAACGAGAATTTTCACACAAGATATCACTGAAAAATGGTAAAAGTAAAGGAATTTGCACAAAAGGAATATCGGAAAATCGTTGCAATTACGGAACCGATCACTTACTGAAGTAAACCTTCATGTGAGCAACGTAGAAAAAGAGATTTCTCGATAGTGTTCAATATAATAGAAATATTCATAACGCTTTGGAAAACAAATACTTTTACATACTATATTTTGGAAAGTAATTTAGGCCAAAGAATTCATCAAATTTGATCATGGTACCTACGTAGCAATTCTTCTCTTGTTCACAGCGCATTAAAACTCTTGGAAAAGTTCCATACAATTATTACCATAGGCGACGACCTTAAGAGGGACAATGCACTTTCTGCCCTCCAAATTCTTCAAGAAGTATATACGAGGGTAAGTCAAACATTATCTACACTTTTCACCATAACTTTCTTTAGGTTGGCCACACTGTCCACAGCTCTCGTATGCTGATAAGTGGTACTCTTGTGGTTACGTGGCCGAGATTTCATATTAATCGCTCTATTTTTCTTCCTCTTCCTCTTCTAACATGACCGCTCTGCTGGTAGTGTGCACCAACGCAGAATAGAGAACAATGATCCGTTTCTTCTCCAAAGGTGTGCCAGGGGATGTTTTTCACCTTAGGCTTTCAGTACAATACGGGGACAGTGCTCTCTCTTCTCCGTAGAAATGTATACGAGTGGATCGAGAAGTTTAAAAATGGCCGGACAAACGGGAAGCACGAAGCGGGAGCAGGACGCCCATCAACCTCCACCACTGATGGGAAGATTCAACAAGCTCAAGAGATGATTCTGACGAACTGATGGGTCACAGGGTGGATGCCGATGAGGTGGTATGCTCTCTGCAAATTTGTCATCGGTGGCATGCCTGAGGCGGGGAGGGTTGGTTGGGGTTATAACCCTTCCCCTCTGGCCCGGTATTCTTCAACAAAAAGAACGTCAATGACAGGGTAAGATGGCAAAATAAGGACCGACTACTAAAAAAAGTGTACATAACCCTTTCGAAAATTCTGGGCACCCCCCCCCCCCCGTTAGTCATAGTTCTGTGTGCGAAATCGTCCACGACAAGCTTCAGATCACTGATCTCTGTTTTTTCCCTTGGTGCACATTACCAACAGCACGACCATGTTTACTCTGTTATAAAAGAACGAAAAATGGAGCGAATAATATGAAACCTCTCGGCCACGTAACCACAAGAGTACCACTTATCAGCATGCGAGAGCTGTGGACAGTGTGGCCAACCTAAAGAAAGTTATGGTGAAAAGTGTAGATAATTTTTTGACTTACCCTCGTACATTAATATAACAAATATTATTGTCAATCTTGCCCCTCCCTCAAATGTTTATGTGAAGTTGGCGCCAGGGTTGTTAAAGATCCAAACCCATACATCCTAATGAGTTCTATTTGCAGAATCGGAACATTTTTTCTCGCACAATTTAATTTCGGTCCAAGTTGCGAATTGTTTCATTGAAAGAAGGTTCCTGGACCATGTTTAAATTCATCCTGGAAAAAGGTCCCTGGACCAAATTGACATACCTTAAATATAAAAAAAAATAATTTACGTTCCCGAATCCATTTACGGTTGCTTATTTTCTCTCCTGTCCTTGACAGGAATTGAATTTATTTAAAATTTCTGGACCTTTAGAAAGTATCCATTACCCAAAACGGTAGAATGAGGAAGCCTCGAAGTTCTTTTTCCTACCATATTGAAGTAACGTGTTTGGTTGTTTTAAGATATTTTTTCCATTCTGTATGATTTTGTACTCCAAGCCTCGGAAAACGCCACTTTGGCTACAGCCAGATATTGCACTACTTCTATCCACAGAAGTATTTACTGGATCATGTTTCAAGTTTTAAATAAGACATAAATTTGACAGGTATTATTCAGCAACATATTTTCTAATGATTTTCCTTTTCTTACTCAGGAAAGTAATGTAAATCCAAAAATAGCGAATCAGTGAAACTTCCTGTAGGATAATTTGTGATACTTTCTAGTGTGGATAGTATTCATAAGGAAAAATGTGGACGGAGTCAAGACAATAATATACCTTTCTTATTGAAACATTCATATTTTCCTAAACACTTACGTCTTGAATTTGTTCGGGTGGGCAGAGGAATTTTTGGTCGCCTCCGTCGCGCCGTCCCTGCTTCTCCATCCACATAGGGTAGACACTGCTCGTTCGCGGTCATCAATTTGTAAGGCAAAATTCAGAGAGGTTACAGCTTTCCACAAGCAGATGGTGGGAGTTCACATGGGCCAGGGGCGATTCCTCCATGTAGGAATTTACTTATTTCCAGTTCTCTACCTTTTAGGAGTTTAATGCGTGTTATAAAATTATGAGCGCAATGTACATACAATTGACTAAATTATATACTGTCAAGAGTTGAAACCAAAACCCTTGTTTATTTAAGGTACCTGAACCTAATATAGACTAGTACCCAATATATCCTATTTGCTGTTCCCAAGTAGTTACATGGCAAATTACGTTAGTATGTCATTTAGACTGTTTGAGTGATGTGATTGGACTTGTTGGCTGTACCTATAGTACAGTTAGTTGAAGACAAAGAAGCAAAATAGCTGAACCTCATGATTGTGTTCTACATGATCTAATATTACATAGTCAAGTTATTACTTACTACATCTTCCAAGTGATATCTCCAGTAACGTTTGTACATTACAATGTACTCTGTTTAGACTTTAATCTAAAGTACCATTTGTAATGAAGGAAAAAAAGAACACTATGTTGTATTCAATATGACCTACTTACATATATATCGTTAAAAACATGCACAAATGTGACGTAGTGTGTATGGAACTCACTAAGGATGATAAAGGACCTTTCATTTTTCCAGACTGAGATGTGTAATTCATGGTCTTCTGGTAACAAATTGTGACATGTCAGTCCCTTGTTTATTGGTTTGTAAACAATGTTATTTCTTTGTGTAAATCTCATGTGTCATTATGTAAATAAAATGTAAGTGTATCAATATACTTATCTACCTATAAAAATAACATAGTTGTACTTCCTTTACAATTTCTGTTTCATGTTTTGATGTGAAAGAACAAAATATACGTCAAAACGTTACTTCTTAATAAAATCTTCCCTGCACCCATGTTATTATTTCGAATTGGCTCCAATTTTCAGTAAACTTCCAGAAATGTTCCCTCTTTTGAATTTTGCCACTAGTTTTAACTTTCTGACTTTGTACATCAGTAGAAAACATTGCAAACCTTAGGTAGACCATATTGGGTTCAGGTACCTTATATATTCTCAGATGCAAAGGTTGTTTTGTTGTAAAAGAAGTGGTGATGTTTTCTCTGTGTCATTATGTATTTTTCTTCTCTCAGAGTTTGTATTTGATAATGACAGGAAATGGTTGTTTAAAACTGAAGTATGAATGCTCCTTTGATTAGGAAAATGGATAAGGAAGGAATCACTTAAGGACGAAAAGAGATTTCTCACATTGTGGAAATAATTTTATGATTTCTTTTCTTTGAATTTCTAATCATTATTTCTTGACTGGTGATCTCTCTCTGAAATACCTTTTTTCATGGAAAAGTGTTTGAAGACCAATCAAATCACGTTTTCAGCTAAGGTGTATTGACAAAATATTTTTGCAGTCCCTTTGTGCCATGTCACCATTGTCTTAAGTTCTATAGAACAATAAGATTAGTAGATGAAAGCCCACATTAATTGTGGTGGTAACAGGAAAATCTATAATGCAGCTGCATACCCAAACCAAGTGTCGTATTGACTTGTACCAGATGGTACAGTACAGTCTTTTGTGTTCAGATTTTTTTTCCTTCTTTATTCACAATGCAGTGCCTGTGATCAATTCATAAACAAAAGCTGTACAATGCAGGCGAGATTTTATGTTGAGTATGTTTTGCAAATGCCTCGAATTAAACAATGCATGTTGTTCTCAGGTGGCACGTAGGAGGGAGATGTATATATAGAGGAAGAAATATGCTAGTTGCACACTGAGGACATTGTCATAGAAGAAAGGACTTCATGCTCTGCTTGGATCCCTGGACAGGACGAGGGGAAGATGTTCTTCAGTAGCTTTACAATGGTGAGTAATACTATAATCATATTTCTTCATTATTTCCAGTGATGTACTCAACCCTTTCCAGCATTCCTCCTGTGGTATTTGGTACACACGTGTCACCATGCTCCCATTGTGGGATTGAAACAGTCCATGAGGGCCAGGGACTACCTACCGACTGCCGGCCTCACTCCCACCTGCCAACGTGAGATCATCCAACCAGTTAAGGAGTGACATGTGGTCAGCACAACAAACCCTTTCTTTGAGGTTGTAGTTTTCAGTGACTAGGTTATGCTACTCATTCATAGCTCCCAATTTCCTCACAATGATGAGGTCCCATACACAGGTCGAAATCTCAGAAGAAAAGCTGTTACTCTTCTCTCAAGAAGTGGGCCTCCCCGATGACGCAGTGGTAGCATTGTCGCCTTGTTATCAAGGGGTCCCAGGTTCGATACCCGGTGGAAGCACATGGCACAGTGGTTCGGATCTCACTTTAAACTCTAGGTCCAGTCCCGATTAGCCTTACTGTGCATAAAGTGGACTTAAAACACCAACTCAAACTCTTCTTCCAGGAGACTCGAACCTGTGCGCATCCCATAGCCGGAACCCAATGCATGATGCCTTAGACTGAATGGCCACAATGCAGGATTATACTACAGTATACTATAGTACACAAGTATAACTAGCTGCAAATCATGAGAAGATGTTTGAACAGTCAATTTTTCATAGCTTACACCATTAACAAGAAGTTCATAATCTTGGTTATTAGGAGTAAGTCCCACACTGTCTAGATGGTCTTCAAAATGGTCTTCTTACCTGCAATTGTCTTCATTTGTCTTACAAACATTTCAGATTCATTATTCTGCAGACCATTTCCTAAGGTCATGCATTCAAATATAAATTTAATTCAGCTAAAATGCGCCAGGTTTTGGTATTCTGATTTAAACCATTGAAATTTATATTTCCAGCCAAAACCTTAAGGAATGTTCTATGAAATTTTGAATCTAAATTATGGCAATTTTAATATACACTTAAACCTTAAATCATAGCACCACTGAGGAAAGAAGGATTCAACAATAGATTTCATTTTAGGCAAATATGTAATCCGAGGTAAAGCCACCTTGATGGCCAAACTCATGTAGTGTTAGAGTCACAATCTTTCCACCCAGGTTCCGGGTTCCAATTCGAGTATAAGTATGTGTGTTCCATTGTAATGTCCCTTCCTCAGTTTCATGTCATTAACTATTTTCAATATCTCAATTAGGCAAAAGTGGCAGGAAAGCAGCGCAAAATCCAAGGACTGTTTAAAAAGAAACTGAACTTTTACAAAATTGAGAAAATGGTAATATTCACCAGTTATTTGGACCTGTCTCCTTCAAAGTACTCCCCTCCACTGTGCACACACTGCTCCCACCATTTATTCCAGTCCTGGAATGCCTGTTGGAACTCCAGTTATGGAATGGACTGTAGATCCCATAGTGAATTCTCATTGACCTTTCTGTTGCCTGGATTCTTTGACCTTTGAGGGTTGATTTCCACTTGGGGAAGTAAAGAAATCTGTAGGTGCCAAATCAGGGGGTAGGCAGGTTATGGAACAACATGTGTGTGGTGCTTTACCTAAAGCTCTCGGACAACAAGTGAGGAATTAGTATGTGCATTATCATGATGAACCATCCAAGACTTATTCTGCCACATCTGTGGCTTATTGCACTACACTTTTTCTAGAAATTGCTGCAAGACGTTAATGTATCCCATACAGCACACAAATGTCCAAAATACATCCATTGGATATCCCTTGGATATTTGGGTGGGAAGTTCTGGTTATCCAATAGATATCCAGGAATATCCCATAGATATCCATTGGATGTCCCCGGGATGTCCATTTGTCAGCATACGTGATATCTAGAGGATATCGAGAAATGAATATGTTATCAACGTTTCTGGATCATTTTTGGACATGTTTTGGGCATCAAGGGAGACATTATATGCTTAGATATAGACAGTTTTTGTACTTACTGTGGATATGAAAAGTGCATTTTTTAGATTAGATTTGGATATTATCTGGACATAATTTTTAAATTTTTTTAGTAAAAAAATTTTGTGAAGCTAAGGGGACTTCATAGATTTGTACACATATGTTTGTAACATGCACCCCCTCTTCTCTCTCTCTCTCTCTCTTTCTGTCTTACACACACACACACACACACAATCACACACACAATCACACACATACAATACACACACAACACGAATGCACACACTCCCAAAAACACACACTCGAACGTCTACACATCCAAAAAATATCTTATATTCACACGCATTTCCATGATAAGCAGAGTATAGACAGCTTGTTCTTCACTGCCACTGTGCCACATGTACATATCGCAACTTCCTGAATTCAAACTGGCGACAACCAGTGAGACACAAAGCACTTTCGCCTGGACTTGCACGTACTTGCGTTACTCGCTGGGACACAGACAATGGCCCCACAAGTTATCCTCTGAATATCCAGGCCATAAATTGCTATGGAAGTAAAATGGATATCGCTAATATACATGGATCTTATATCCTATGAATATTCCTTGGGTATTTGTGATGCTACAAGCAAGCATTTACCCAATTATTGTCTGCATTGTATTGTAGCGTTTCTGATTCTAAGATTTTAAAAAGTTTCAATTGCTAATAAAAATACATAACAAGATGCTCACCAACAAGGAAAACAGTCACAAGCTTCTGATTCACTCAGGCCTCAGGTGTAAAACAGGCGAACTGAAAATGATTTGCATTGTTACTGAAAAAAGGTATAAAAAAGGTAAAGTGCTCCCCTGTGCTTAGCACCATGCCATGAAGGTATAGGGGGTGTGGAGGTAACACCCCACACTTTCTTGATCCGGTCGTTTGTGGGATCAAGAAAGTGTGGGGCGTTGTGTGTGTATGTGTGTGATATCGCTACTGTCTATACCAAATATAAGGAACAGGTTTTTCTAGCTTGATGCTAAGCAGGATTGACTCGATTTTAGTTTCGATTGTATTGTAGCGTTGAGTAAGGCTAAATCGAAATTTTCTGATGCTAAGAAGAAAAAAATTAAATCACTAAATAACAGGTAAATAAGTTTATAAACACTAATTCTTCAATGCAATTATTGTTTCAATTAGATGATAAAGTATAGAAAAGTTTACATAACAGAAATACTATGATCATTTTCTAAAATCAGAAACAGAACCAATTTATTTTTATTGTTGGGTATTCAGTTTTGGACAAGATCTAGCAATGTATTGGATATCCAGAATTGGACGTGTTTTGGATATCCCTTTTTGGACAAGAAATAGATATGTTTTGGATATCCATAATTGGATGTGTTTTGGATATCCCATTTTGGACAAGATCTAGTGACGTATTGGATATTTGGAATTGGACAATGTTTCTGACAGACAGTTCTATAAATGTTTGGGATATGTATTAGATATCTAGAATTGGTCGAGTTTCAAATGCCCAATTCTGGATATCCCATAGACGTCCAATGGATATCCAGAATTGGATATCTAATGAACATCCAATGGATATCCATAATATCCATGGATCTGCTCTGGACATTGTGGAAATCCAATGGATATCCCTTGGAGATTTGTGATGTGTGGGTACTTCATGTACGGTGAGACGACGATTTGCACTTGTGACTTCCCGCACCCTTTCCACGTGATCGATGTAAAGAGAGGTGGATAGATGGGCATCCAGATTTTGCATCGTTCTCGATGGAGGTTTGAAATCTCTGAAATATCTGTAAGACTGTGTTTGACTGAAACATTGCTCGGCACAGGCTTCATGTAACATGTCGTACTGCAATTTCACACAGAATATTTCACACATACTCACTGCTCCTAAAAATCCTTCATGGTAGGGTAGCTGAAAATTGCTGCATCCACTCAACGAAATCTACTGTCTTACTGCATAGAACCACTTAGTGGTATAAATTAATTCAGTGCAACAGCTTTGAAACTGGGCCAAGTTAATAACTAAGGACACCGCTAGGCTGTCGGTTCTCTTCATTGAATTTACATACCAACTTTACAAAAGGAGTTCAGTTTCTTTTTTAACAAGCCTTGTAACAAAAAAAAATACAGTAATCTGAGGTTATGTTGTAGCTGTCTAATGTTTGTCATTTTTTCCCTTCTCTGTCCACTTGGAATGCCACAAATCTTCATTTTTTCTGTAATTTATTCTTTCGAAAACACAAATGACTGAAACAATTTCCAGGCAATGAATTTCTACCTTCCTTACTCCTCTCCCCAATTCCAGGAAGATCAAGAGTAGCCTTGTTATGAATCACTTACTTGCAATGGAATTTTAGTAATGGAACAGTTTGGATTAATATGTTTTAGAAATTAATATTAGTTATATTATAAAAGAAGTCAGTGAAACAGAATAATCAAAAAATACCTTTTGTGTATCACACAATCCATACGTATTTTTTGTTATTGTGATATATAAAATTTAGACTGAAGCTACTTTTGTATTTTCAGGTCAATTGATTACTACTTTAACCAGAAGAAGAGAAGGCAAGATGTTGCATAGCCGAGGGCATATGAATCGGCTGTGTCACATCGGGCCACCTTAGCTTCTGGAATATCACCTTGGGGCTCTGAAACATTAGGATATATATTTGAATGCAGTGCCATGGAACAGGGCCATAAGAGAACTTCCAATATCAGTTGCTGCATGGTGCAAGTATTGTAGTAAGTCAAATATTCACAACTAGCATAGTGTTTTATATTGAATTGAATTTACTCATGAAGAGAATGTAGAATAATTGTGAGTTCATAATATTCATTATTATATGATGGCCTAATAACTAGAGCTACACATTTATGGTGAATAGAAGATCAAGATTTCGGTACAAAAACTGGGCACATTTCGGGATGAACGGTATATAATATTGACATTTTGGTGTTAAAATGATGAATATAATCATAAATTTGATTAAAAAACTACACTTATTACAAAAAAAAAAAATAACCTTTTCCCTTGTAAGAACACATTTATGTAGTTGTCAGAGTATTAAGTTTATTCCTGCATAATGGAGTCTAGTTTTGCAACTCAAATATTTACAGCAGAATTAATTAATTTTCTGTGATTTGCATAACTCACAGGATAATTCAGACTTCAGAAAGTGTTGTGTCAGTAAATAACCTCTAAATTTCATGGTTAAGAGTTTTTTTTTCTCATTTTACACTTCATTTCGCATCATTTTGTGACAAAACATGGTAGGAAAATGCTTGATTGATTGTTTTAATGTATTTTACTTTGCTTTTCTGCCACTTTTGGCTAATCGCAAAGATGAGGATGTGTGATGATATGATGAAATTGATGAAGAGACACTCACAAACACCCATGTCCAGGCTGGGATTCAAACCTGGAACACCTGGCGTTGCAGAGCACTGTGCTAACTACTCTGTCACAGAGGCTGGCAGTAGGAAAATGCACCTCACACCTTTGCAAAACATGAAAAATGACCATTACAATGTGTTATTTCACATTTCATGGTTCCGTCAGAAACAAAATATGCATGTCTCTACTCATAACCACTTCATTAACAATAGTTTTTTCAACTCTAGAAAAATGATATGGTGCCTGAAGTGGAAATTGTTAGGTATGCTTTAGCCTTGGGAATAGCTGGGTGGGTGCTTCTATGTTTAACACAGCGACAGTGAGACCGGCAGGGAGACGCTTTGCATAAATGTTCCTAGCTGAAGGGATACCATCCTCCCGTATTCCCCCTCAATTTGAGCACTGCTAATGCCAGAAGTTAAGCCACATATTTCACTCAATTACTACAATTGAACATCCCTTTACATCAAAACTATTGTTATTGTTCTCAATAATGACAGTGGTGTCAACAAAAAATTTCCATCATAATTTAGAATTTATTCTTATTTGGTTCAATTGCCAAATGCATGTGGGAAGAAATTACATACATAATGCCTGAAAATAACAGAAAATCCTGTTGTTAATCAAATATAAACAGTGGGTATGTGTGTGTGTGTGTGTTTTCATCTTACAGTTCTTGTAACCTTCTTGCATGATCATAGTTTCTCACACTTTAATTACAAAATATCAGCTAACTTTTTTTTTTTAAGATAGTGACCATAATTTTCCTCTCTTCCATAATAACTACTGAGAGGTACTTGAAGTCTACAAACTTAGTTGCAAATATTTGGCAGGATGAATGCTCATATTATAGTTTGGCACTAGCTGGTAGCTTTTTAGTGATTTTTAAATTTCTGTGACATAAATTTTAACCTTTAAACCCATTTCATGTTGTTTTGAGTCCAATAACACATTTTTATGAGATAAAAGAAGGTAAAGGTCTCCATGCATATATAGCACACTGCAATGAAGGCTCATTTATGGGATGTGGGAGCAGGGGCCCACATATTCTCAATCTCGGCCATTTTGAAGGTGATGTGATCAGCCTTTACCCCTCCCTGATTGCCCCCCCCCCCCCGGTGGCTGTTTATTTGAGGCTGGGTGAACCACAGAGCTGCTCAGTGACGTGCGGTGATGTCAACACTTGGGATAGCAATTAGTGGCCTGCCCAAGGGAGGTTGGTGTGGGTCATAATCCCCCTCCCCCCTTTAGGGCCCAGTATTCCTAAAAATAGGACGTCAAAGAAAGGAAAGGATTGCAAAATGAGGAAGGACTACTGAAAAGAAGCACGTGTTAATCCCACCCACTTTCGAAAATCCAAAACATGTTGATTTGACTATTAAGCCAGAGATCCTGGGTTCAAACCCCGACCTGGGCATGGGTGTTATTTGTGTTTGTCCCTTCATCAATTTTATCGTACCATCTTGACGATTAGCCAAAAATGTAGGAAAAGCGAAGTAAAACAAAGCAAATGATACAATCAATCAATGATTTGATTTATGCTACTTAGCGTCGCTGTCACATTTGGTTAATCACGAAGATGGTACAATACAATTAATGAAGAGACAAACACAAAAGACACCCATGCCGAGGTCGGGGTTCGAACCCGGAACTCCTGGTGTCATAGCGTGCAGTGATAACCACTAACCTGCGGTTGGTTGATTTGGTATTTAAGTCCACTTTATGTACATAAAAGCTAATCGGGACTGGACCCACAGTTTAAAGTGGGATCCAAACCACTATGTGCGTCCACCTGGTACCGATCTGGGGCCACTTGCACTCCCCCACGGAGGTCGGCCAACAACAAAGATGAGTGGAAATCTCTAACTATTCGGATACTTGCGTATCGGTAAAGCAAACTGCGTATTTACGCAGTGGTACGTAAATTTCAATTGGATTTTTGAAACACCATATTTGCATATGATTAACGTTTTTCCAAAAAAATTGCATTGCTTGATTTCCCTAATTTCTTCATCTCACGATCTCGTTACTGAAGGATCCGGGCTCGAGCCCTGGCCTGTGCATGAGTGTTCCTTTGTAACCACTTTTCATCCGTTTAATTTAATCAACGTTTATCGTCATGGCAGAAGTTAGGTAAAGTGATGGAAAAGCAACGCTAAAGAAAGTAAAAAAAAAAGTAAAGTAAAGTGTTCCCCTGTGCATAGCACCACGCCATGAAGGCGTATAGGGGAAAGGAAAAAGAAAATACAAATAATTTCCTCCCAATGCATCTGCAGGGCACTGTGAAATCAGGAGTCCAGAGTTCTCTGTTTATGATTGTCCCTCCTGACTTCCATAAGCTCAGTAGCTACTTATCGCGATTAAATCTATACAGCTAGAAAAAGTGATGGAAGGTGGAAAAAATTAAATATATTAGAGGGGATGAACAGGTAACAAAACACACTTTTTTGTAGTTTCTTCAACAATATTCATTTGGCTTTTTTAGTTCTGGGATACATTTTACATTCCAAAATATTTCATTATTCACTGCCGAGTACAACACATAGGAACAAGAATGCCCGCTCGTCACGGGTTCGAATCCTGGCCTGAACTGTTCTTTGTGAGGTCCCGTCATCAATTTCATTATATCATCACTCATCCCCATTTTCGCGATAACCAAATGTAGCAGAAAGGTGAAGTAAAATGAACCAAACCAACAACAACAAATAGAACGCGTGTTTTCTTGTCCAAATTAATACATCAGTATTTATGACTGCTTAGCTTACCCATTTTTTATTGGAGGCCAAATTATTAGTATATTTAAATAAAACACTACTAAAACGAGAGTGAGAGAGAGCGTGAGCAAATATTTGTTATTTAATAAATATATATTCCATATTTGAAAAAAAGAGAAAAGAAACCATAACATTTTTGTCTGCACATAATACAAGTACGTTCCCATTCATATACAAATAAAACTACATCCCATATTATACATACATATTGTATGTTTAAAAGGTTGTGTAAATACAGAGAACATAAGTACTGCAGAAAATTTTCCCCTGAGTTCTTTAGAGGATTTACAAAGGAATCGAAGGGAAACCTATTCCCTATCTGTCCTATAGGAGATAGACTGGAGAACCTGAAACAACAGGCTTTCAACCATGGGAGCGGAGGGCGAGGGTGCAAGGGAGGTACAGGCAGAAATCTTCCCTTTCCCTTCGGGCAGTTGTTTATACCTGGATCTGGTAAGGCGGAAGAAGAGCCAGCTAGGGTATTCAGCCTTGCCAGCTGATCACATCAAGGGACGAGAAGCACGTGGAAAGAAATGTTGCATATGAACTGAGGCTTCAAGATAATAAATATTGTGATTTGAAAATAATTAGAGACGTGAGATTGATTGATCTATCTCTGCTAGACTAGCTACTCCTCAGTGCACGTCACTGGAGCTGCTTTATGTGAGGACAGGGACAAAAAAAAATTCGACCTTTACTCTGTGAACCGGTAATTATTTTCTAGTTTAAGAAGTCTCAAAACTTTAAAAAAAGGGCAGTTGTCAAGACCTTTGAGTAAGACTTCTTGACTCCAGCCAATGAAGCAATGACAGTGCAAGAAGGTAGCAGCAAAGGATACAAATGACCTCCCCCATCCTCAAAGAATATTCCCCAAATTCATTTTGCGGGTGTCATTTGGTTCCTCCCAAAATGTATTACAGTGCAACACTGGATGAAATGTCAATATTCAGGTCACCAAGCTCTTGAAAGAGAGTAACTCAACATGACATGACATGACGTTTATATGTTGCAATGAACTTAACAATACTCAGGAAAGGGGTCATTTTTAATTTACAAGTTTTAGAATTTCATGTTCACTTCATACCATTTTTTTACAGTGCATTTTAAAGATTCTTTTTTTGTCATACGTAATTTGTCCATAAGAATCAATTAACATGGACCAGGTTAAAATAATTCTTAGTTATGCCTATGCTTTTGTCCTGTACAGTAGAAAGAACATATTGAAAATAGAAGAACATTTTAACAGGAACTAATGGAAATTTCTAGACATAAAATGTAAAGTTGTCCTCCTCCGTGGCCATGCAGTGTAAGGTACTGTGATTTGGACTCCAACTGCGCGATGGCATGGGTTCTAGTCCACCTGGGTTCAGTCTCTGTATAGGACTGGTGGCAACCCACCATCGTGGGGCAATTGGGGAGCTACGAGTGAGTAGCGTAACCTGGTCTTGGAACACTCCTGTAATGGCTGAGGTTTCGACGTGCTGACCACATGTCACCCCATTACTGGTTGAGGATCTCCACACCTCTAGGTAGGATTGTGAGAGGGAGACTGGCGGGCGGGAGATAGGTGAAGGCCCTTACGGGCTGTAGAGCCATAGGTTATTAAATTGTAAAGTTAATTGAAAATAATGATCTTTCTTGGGAGGCAGGATGTGTTGAGTGGACGACCAATGATCTTGCTAAACAAGGAACCACATTGAAGGCCCAGCCCAGGCATTCCTTTAAGAGTGTCTCTTCATAAATTTCATATAATCATCATTACTCATTATCATTGTGATTAACCAAAAATAATAGAAAAACAATACATAAATTCAAGTTCATATCTATTGCCTACTATATAGTTTTTTTTGTGCTTATAAATCAGCTTCTCAGTCATACCCATAACTAATTTTGTTACTCAACACATAGAATGCTAATTTACTTGTAAAATTTAAGTAATATTTGTATTTTCATAACGCTAATTGTTTGTCCAAGCATATGTTTCACTCAGATATTTTGTAATATTTGAAAAACATGTGGATGATATGATGAAACTGATGAAGGGACGCTCACAAAGAACACCCATATGCAGGATGGGATTTGAACTGGGAACCCTGGTGATGTAACATGCTGTGATAACCACTCCACCATGGTGGTTGGCTTTTTTGAAGCTGTTGAATATTCATAACCTTTTTCCAAAATATTTATTGATTCAACTGTCAATTGGTAAAAGGTTTCTGGTTTGTGTTTGCATATAAGTAACACTGTTAAGCCTTGTTTCCATGTTAATAAAACAATCAAATGCTGACCAAGGCAAAATTTATTGTAGAAAAAATTCTACACGAAAACATAACATTTCCACCCTCTAACAGGGTCTTCTTCAGACAAATTTAAATTATTGTGAATCTTTTGTCTGAAGATTCCTGTTAGTGCATATAAGCTGTGGAATTTTGCATTTGATACCTACACTTGGTGTAAAAAGTTGTGATTCATCAAAGGGACTATTGTGAACCTCAATACATTGCAGATATATTGGATTACATACTTTCTGAGGATGTAACGTCATATAAGATGAACAGAGACAGAAAATTTAACTCTCTGTTCCATTTTCTGTTGCTGAAAAATGAGAATATCTGATGGTAAATGTACATTTCATTTATTACATATAAAAGGATAAACATTTCAAATAGGCTTACAATACAATATATTTACTTTATTCATACCAACTCTAATTCACTAAAAATTAGAAACCAATTAATTAACTGATAATGGTACTCATAAGTTTACAGATAATTTTAATCAATACATATAAAAACTTGTTACTGACGGAGATTATTATGTAATTCTATACTATTTTTTATGATCTGGAGAAAAATATATTTATAAATTGACAGAAACATTTCAGTTGTTAATTTAAGTAAATGTAAATATAAATAAGAGTAACACATAGAAATTATACAATTTAAACCACTTTGATACTCTTGTTTTGTTACATAATATTTATAATGTATTTTCAAATTGGGCTAGTTCTTCTTAGGCAGGTTATTAAAATTTTTTGCTAACATCATATAATTATTATTATTTTATACAGGGAGACACATGGTCAACTTTTCTGCAGAGTGGAGGCTAGTATGAGGGGCAAAGAGAGCTTGTCTGCCAGCAAACAATGCTACATCAGCATAACTGAAACTGCTAGGTGCATAATGAAATAAGCTCTTACAATTACATGGACAGCTACAATTAAAATTAGCACGTATCTGGTTACAAGAGGTGTTGGAAATGTTGTGCTCCTGCTTCCACACATTTATGACATTTTTTAAGGAAATTTTCACTAACATGCATCAGTTCCTCTTCTGAAATTGCTTCAATATGTCTGCTGATGTTTTCTTTCAATTCTTCTAATGTATGGCTTCAGGTTTAAATGTTTGGTAGCTCCCCACACAGACATCATGGAAATGTCTGTTTCTTCTGCAAAGGGCCTGAGAGATTTTTGAGGAGAGAATTCTGATTGTGCTCCAACATCGTCTAATTTGTCCTCAGTAAGCACACACAGTTTTACCCTTCACTTCTTACCAAGAACAGACGCTGTTTCTCTTAATTTGTTCATGAGTATCCGAACACCGTATCTGTGTGAAACAGGAACATCTGGGAATTCTGCTACAAAACGCCTTCTAACTTCCCTACAAGAATTCGTAATGACGTAAGAGTTGTACATAATTGTTTTTGTTTTAAATTGTACGGATAGCATGGAATTAAAGGGCTGCAGATAGCACCAGTAACTAAAACAAAACAATCTAAAACACTTGTTAACACCTTAACACTTCACAACACGTGCTAACTGGACACCAGCTATCTGGATAATGGTCAGCGTACAGCTGTGTGTGTAAATGCCGGCAGATGCGATCTCACTGTCCGACACGCTGGCCACCACTCTGTGGCCAAGTTGACCTTGAGACTCACTGTACAAAAAAAATGAATAAAAATTAACCTTTGCTTGCTAGAGATACTGTGTCTAGCAGAGAGAAATTCCATATATCTCCTGTATGTGTGTGTTTTAATATTACTTATATTCCACAGATCTATATTAAATTTCAAACATTTAGTTAAGACTCTCAATGGCTCATTCACTACTTTAGTAATAAAAAGCGAACCACTGGAACATTCTCTATTTGTTTCATTAGTTGTCCATTAGCAGGGTAGGTGGGGAGGTAGGACGACTCATTCAGTGAGAGTGGTTCAGGAGCATATTCTCCCATGTTACCTGGTTTACCATTAGTAAACCAACTTTTTTCATATACGAGGTGTGGTTAGAAAAAAAACGGATTGATGTTGCTGTCGACAAATGGCAAGCGCATCAAGGATAAGCAGTGCATGGGTGTATAACGTGATATCTTGCCTACCGGCTGTGTGATTGCCCAGGGTGCATGGCGCTCATTTCTTCTGTAGTTTGTGGATGAAGTGAACCATCCATCTGTGCTCCGTCGGAAAAGAAATTAAGTGTGAAATTGGAACAGCGTATCAATCTGAAGTTTCTTATCAAACTCGGAAAATCTGCCACAGAAACTTATGGTTTGTTGAAGGAAGTGTACGGAGATGTGTGTTTATCATGCACTCAAGTATTTAAGTGGTTTCAAAGGTTTAGAGAGGGACGAGAAGTGACGGTCTTGCACGTCAAAAAAGGAATCAAAATGTCGGTGAATTGATTCGAATTGTGTACCCGAAGGTCAAACTGTCAACCAACAATATTTCATTACGATGCTGACGACCCTTCGTGGGCGAGTAAGAAGACGACAACCTGATTTGTGGAAAAGCAAGTCATGGATTCTTCATCATGACAATGTTTCTGCCCACAGGGCATTGTCAGTCAAGGCTTTATTGGAAAAATATGGGATCCCAGTGTTAGAACATCCACCCTATTCACAGGATCTTGCTCCATGCACCTTTTTTTAATTCCCAAAGGTCAAATCAGCACTGAAAGGAACCAGATTTAAGACCATAGAATGCGTGAAGATAAAAGCGACGGAGGTCATGAACATGGTTTCGGAAAATGATTTCCAGCACTGTTTCCAGCAATGGAAGATTTGTATGGAGCAGTGTATTGATAGTGCAGGGGAGTACTTTGAAGGGGATAATGTTCATATTGTACAAAATAACCAATATAAGATTTTGTAGCAACAGTCCGTTTTTTTTTTGAGCCACGCCTTGTATATAAAATTCGATGGAAAATATCAAGTTGTCGGACTTCTGTTTTTTTTCTTGCATTCCTTCATTGGTGTTTTATTTCTATTATATCTAATTAATATATTATATATGTACAATAAATAAGAATTTTTGCAGTAAACCAGATCGCATTTTCCGAATACGCCACTGGAGTCTATGGAGATTAGTTCAGTATGGTGATACAAAGTGTCATTGGTACAGCACCATATGAACACAGACTCAACATACCTTTCGAGTAGATTTAAGATGTATGAATGTACCATCTGACAAGTCAAACTCAGTGGTTCAATTTAGTACATTATTGGTTTCTGGTTCAATTCCAGGTTGTGACAATTTTTCAATTTGTTATTTCAAATCCTTTGTGTACACAAAAGATATTTCTTTTTGCTTATTACTGTAATTACAAGTTAATTGAAAAATAAATTAAATAATTTTCAAAGATGAAGTATTTTTTTATCATTAAAGGTATTCAGTTAATCACAGACAATCGATGGAATTGATTGAGTTTAATTTACCTCACTTTTCTGTTAATCTTTTTGACTAATCGCAAAGATGGGGATGATTGATGATATATGGAATTGATGAAGGGACACTCACAAACACCCATGCCCAGACCAGGATTCTAACCCGGGACCCCTGGCATCATAGCATGCTGCACTGACCACTCTGCCATGGAGGCCAGCTAATCAAACACAAACCTAAACACATGTACACAAGGTGTAACTAAAAGTTTCACTAAACTATGTTCCACAACATAGGAACAAGAAAAACCGGTCAACATGTAAGTCTTGAGTTGAGTTGGTGTTTTAAGTCCACTTTATGCACAGTAAGGCTAATAGAGACTGGACCTACGGTTTGAAGTGGGATCTGAACCACTGTGCCATGTGCCTCCACCGGGTATCGAACCCGGGACCCCTTGATTACAAGGCGACGATGCTACCACTGTGCCATCAGGGAAGCCCATGTAAGTCTTGAAACTTTCCTGGTGGCGAATGATGAAGAGATTATCTTGAGCTATCAATCATGTGAGTTCTGGTGAATTTGTGAACATGATCTGGAAATGCATATTTTCTACTCATGAGGAAGAGATAGTTCGATCAACAAGAAACCTATATGACAACAGTAAAAAATGGGCTCTATTAGTTATATTTTGGATGTGACTACAAGGTGTTGCCTTGGGGTTATCAGTCATACAACCAAAGGTTCTGGATTCAAGCCCATGGGTGTTTTCTTGTGTTGGGGCATAAGTCATAGCAACAATTTTTTTGCAAGAATTCGGGACCGGCACAAAAATCAGAAAAATAGAATTTAAGTTATAGAAATTACACACGTCTCAGTGTATGGTACTGTCCCAAGTAACCACAACCGTTGGGCCCAACGTAAGTTTTTACGTGGGAAAGGTTGGCTTTATGTTCATTGGCAAATTGATGTTGGTCTTACATTGGGCCAACGGTGGTTGCCAACGTTTGCCCAACCATGAAAAAGTGAGTCAAAATCAGTTTTAAAAACAACTTTTTCATGCTAAGATAACTTTCAGGAGTATTCTGTAAATTCTAGAGTGTAAAATAAGTGACATGTAACTGTTTCTTTTCTAATATTTCAGTCACAGCACATACAGGAAATATAACTTTTAATGAAAGTATGAGCTATTTTTAACTTGAAGTCACTCACCAATCCTTGGTCAGCGGCCATAGATGAAAGATGTGTTGGTAATTGCTTATGTTTGTCTCTTTAACTGTAGTAGAACAAGAGCATTCTTACAGGTATTATTATGAAGGTGGTTAAACAATGTTATGTGAAGACTAAATTTCATGAAAGGTGGAAAACTAAGTAAACTCTAGAAAGTTTTTGTGCTACCAATTGAAGGTATGGTGCCTTGAAAACAATGGTACCATGTGACTGAGAAAGTCCTGTGTATTTTTTTTTATTTTCATAAATAATTTGTACTTTTGTTTCCATTTGGCCTCACAATAAATTATATATATATATATATCAGAACACAAACCTACATCGGGCAGCCAACGTAAAAACATATGTTGGCCCAACGTAAAAACCACACATTGGCCAAACGTAAAAACCACACATTGAGCCAACCACGGCCAAAATTGCCGTTGACCAACGGTATGTTTTTACTTTGGGCCAACCGTTGGCCAACCATTTTCAGTACGGTTGGCCCAACGTTGGGCCAACCCCATTTGGTTACTTGGGGTGGAATGTATGAACAATGCAGATCGTATGTACGTACCAGGTGCAGGATAGAGGCGAGCAAAACATCCTTACAGATAGCATCGTGCCACATGTGTTTACAAGTCAGAAAGCATACAAGATTTACAGGAACAAAAGAGGTGCATACTACGGTAGGACACTATTCCCTACAGTTTTAACAATCTCCCTATGGCATTTCTCCCCCAAAGAATGGCTATTTTGATATGCAAACACTGCTCTCTGCACAACAAATAAGAATAATACAAATGTGGCTACAAGAACGAACTGATCCTACACTCTGCAAAAATCTCAATGGAGCTTTTGATAACAACAAAGTAGTTAAAGGATAGAAGCAGGGCTTTGTCTATGGACTGAGAGTGAGACTAGTTATAGAACGACCACAAACAAAAGAACCTTCGGCCAAAAGGTTTCATGCATCTTCCTCTGTACCAATTCAACTTAGGGCCACAAGGAAGAATGCTCCACCGTACCCCTCCCCTCCACATGTAAGTATGATGCACAGGACATGTGGTTTTACACAGGTCCTTTGCCTGTGGTCCAACTATAAATAACAATTTCAGATTTCTTATCCTCATTGTGTCCCCTTTATAGTTATCCTACCCTCTTCCACGACTTTGACAATTTGAAATCACCACTTTATTCACTATTACAATACTGTATGTGTTTAAAGCCGACTGCTCTTTACCACAACCATTACATGACAAATACGTATTTCTACCTATAAACAGGCATAAAGTTTTTGCATGTCTAGCTGTAGAACATATCTTCCCAATGAAGCATTTGATACGAGGGTCACTATTTATATTTTGAGCCTTGGCAACACTGATTGAAGTTAGGCACGATTTGATGTTTGCACGGAATCGTCTGGCATTATTGACCATAATGTACTTCAAATGTTTTGTCAATAGCTTCATTTGTGTTGTTTATGTTGCCTTGGAGATTGCGCGACAACAATAAAATGGAATTAACTCGTGAACATTTTCGTGCGATGATTTTTTACGATTTTCGACGTGGATTATCAAGACAAGAGTGCATCGATCAACTTACTTCCACATTTGGCGATGAAGCCCCATCCTTTGCCACTGTGAAACGCTGGTATAACGAATTTAATCGTGGCCGCCATTCGCTCACCGACGAGATTCGCGAAGGTCGTCCAAAATCAGTTGTTGTTCAAGAAAACATTGATGCTGTGCAAACCCTAATACTGCAAGATCGTCATGTGACATACTGTGAGATTGAGGCAACCATAGGCATTAGTTCCATCAGCATATATAAAATATTACATGATCATTTAGCTGTGAGAAAGTTATGTTCTCGTTGGATCCCACACAATTTGACAAAAACTCAAAAAGATGCTCGCGTTAATTGGTGCAAACAAATGCTCAATAAATACAATCGTGGTGCTTCAAAAGACGTATATAAGATTGTAACAGGTGACGAATCATGGATATATGCATATGAGCCGGAACGTAAACAGCAGTCGACTGTATGGGTGTTTCAAGATGAACCCAATCCAAGAAAAGTTGTTTGGAGATTGCGCGACAACAATAAAATGGAATTAACTCGTGAACATTTTCGTGCGATGATTTTTTACGATTTTCGACGTGGATTATCAAGACAAGAGTGCATCGATCAACTTACTTCCACATTTGGCGATGAAGCCCCATCCTTTGCTACTGTGAAACGCTGGTATAACGAATTTAATCGTGGCCGCCATTCGCTCACCGACGAGATTCGCGAAGGTCGTCCAAAATCAGTTGTTGTTCAAGAAAACATTGATGCTGTGCAAACCCTAATACTGCAAGATCGTCATGTGACATACTGTGAGATTGAGGCAACCATAGGCATTAGTTCCATCAGCATATATAAAATATTACATGATCATTTAGCTGTGAGAAAGTTATGTTCTCGTTGGATCCCACACAATTTGACAAAAACTCAAAAAGATGCTCGCGTTAATTGGTGCAAACAAATGCTCAATAAATACAATCGTGGTGCTTCAAAAGACGTATATAAGATTGTAACAGGTGACGAATCATGGATATATGCATATGAGCCGGAACGTAAACAGCAGTCGACTGTATGGGTGTTTCAAGATGAACCCAATCCAAGAAAAGTTGTTTGGGCTCGAAGCACATCGAAACAAATGGCCGCCTGTTTTTTCTGGAAAATTGGTCATGTGGCAACTGTGCCTTTAGAGGAACGTAGAACGGTCAACTCTGAATGGTACACAACAATTTGTTTGGCAGAGGTCTTCGGTCAAATACGGAAAACAAACAAATGCCGTCGGATCATTCTTCATCAAGACAATGGCACATGTCACACATCTCGTCTAACAACCGACTTTATGAACAGTCAAAAAATCGAATTGATGGGTCATCCGCCGTACAGTCCTGATTTGGCACCCAATGACTTCTTCTTGTTCCCAAATGTCAAGAATAAATTGCGTGGACAACGATTTTCGTCGGCGGAAGATGCCGTTGATGCGTTCAAAAACCATATTATGGAGGTGTCTCAAGAAGATTGGAAAAACTGCTTTGACAAATGGTTCGAACGAATGCAAAAGTGTATTGACCATAAAGGAGAATATTTCGAAAAACAATAAAGCAGTTTTCAATGCCAAATTCCTGTTTTTTCATTGTTAGGCTCAAAATATAAATAGTGACCCTCGTATGTACATGAGAAGTTGTATGTGTAGTGACTATACAGTCAAGTTCAAAGCTTCACGACAATTTTCATTCAATTTTATTTTGCATCTTATGCACTTACATTGATGGTAACACTCTTAAGCCTTGAATTTATTGTGAAGTTTCGTCTGAAAAAACCTTGTTGGAGGGTGGAAATGTTAGGTTTTTATTTATGTTTTATATACTATAAAAGTTTGCCTTGATCAGCATTTGAATGTTTTATTACATTGATGATGTTACAGGGTACCCTCTGCTTAGTCAACCATTCTATTTCAATTCTGGAACCTCAAAGTGCACAACACAAAGCCACTATATGTGGTAATAGGAAATTTGAGTACACATTTCTGTGAATTTGACTGTACATTTGATAACAAAATGAAAAGGCAAGTTAAGCTAAAGTTATTTGCATTTGTTTGTTCCTGTAAAACGATGTGTATTCAAAATATTAGGATCATTATATGATGAAGGCTGAGGATATTAACTTGAGCTAGTATTGCTCGGCAAATTGTCCATGACTATTTTCATTATTTTTTCTCTGACATCCTATGTGTTTTTAAGCAATGGATTTTTATGTATGCTGGTGCAGAAGTTGTCAACAGCTTGTTTTGAGTTTTCTTTTTATTCTTGAACCTCTTATTGGGTCAAATAAAGTGCACGAACATGGTGATGGGACAATTTACATGGTAATATTCATGGATCCCACTGTACCAACACCATTTCTGATACTCCGACTTCCACCAATACCAATACTATAGAGCATTATAACAATTGAAAGTTGTTCTGAAAATTTACAAATTAAAATACAATTACTCTATTGCAACTATGGAATCTACCAAAATTCTGCTTAAAATTACACACATCTTCACAAATTAGATGTTCACAATATCCAAAAAAGCTGTCACTTAACTCATGATTGCTTCTGCCTATAGTCATCTTGTTAGATTTTTCTAACAAATTATATATTTTTGTGTTTAATGGTTTCTATTTGCATAATTGATTGATTTAATGATTCACTTTATTTTACTTCGCTTTTTGTGCCACTTTTGGCTAATTTGCGAAGATAGGAATGTGTGATGATGTGATGAAATTGATGAATGAACACTCACAAACATCCATGCCTAGGTCAGGATTCGAACCCAGGACCCCTGGCATCGTAGCACAATGTGCTAATCACTCTGCCATGGGGGCTGGCTCTATTTGCATAAACAGATACATTAACATACAGATCAGTTCTGAATAATTACCGTTATATTTGTAAAGAAACATTTTTTCTTCATAATTTTTACCAAATTTTTTTTAAAAAAATTGATGAATTATTATAGTACCCTAAGCCAAATACAAAAAACACAGTACTTGAAAACTCGTTTTAAGAAAACTTATCACCATTAGCATACCTCTTATCAGCCTGTCTTACCCTGATGAATGCAAGAACTTGCATCATTAGAAAGCATGTAACAACACCACCACTTATATACTACTACTACCAACAAGTTTGTTTTGACTTGGAATACTTTCTTCAGTTACAGTAAAGTAGAGATGTGATAGAAAGCATAGGCACCATCTTCATATCCTCAACAACAATTATGATATAACAATGAATTCAAGATTGTTACATGTTATCGAAAAGTGTGAACAACTTAGCATTAACCTTGTCGCAGCTGGAAAAGTAACACGATTGGTTGCGCTGTATCTGTCAGATACACATATGGTTTTGCAAACGTATTCATAATTACTTTTTAATATTCACTTTATTTCATTTTAGCCCCATATGTAATGATTTTTAAACATATTAAAAACATTTCTTTACCACTGCATCTGACCACAGGCGGAGACCATGGTCGTCTGCATTCCAACAATGAGATGAAGAAGCTACTGAGAAGCTTAGAACCACTTGCCTAATCGTTTCTGAGAAAATAAATAATTTTAGTCCCATCTATCTGGAGGTACAGCACGACCGATGTAGAGTTAAGTATGGAGTTAATTGAAGCCATTCAAAGTTGGTGCAAAAATTAGTGAAAATTGCACATTCAGACTCCATGAAAGTGTAGCATGACATTTTGTGGACCCTGTGGGATACTTTAACTCTGAAAAAGTACGGTGATTAAATTTGAACTGATAGTTGATTGATTTGGTTTATTTTACTTCACTTTTCTGTCACTTTTGGCTAATTGCGAAGATCGGTATGAGTGATGACATGATGAAATTGTCACAAACACCCATGCTCAGGCTGGGATTTGAACCCGGGACCCCTGGCATTATCAATACACAAGTATCAGTCACAGCTAAGCCTCAGATATATGTAACCAGGCTGAATAATTTATTACGTAGCACTTTTAGCGAAAAATGCAGGTTCGACCAGGACTCGAACCCAGGTCTCTTGCATTCCATGCCATTGTTCTACCACTGAGCTACTGAACCGGCCTGGCTTCACTCGATTTTTTCTTCTGCTGTTTTACCTGTGTGGAATAATCTCTGGCATACAGCAATGGCACGGAATGCCAGAGACCCAAGTTCGAATTCTGGTCGAGCCTGCATTTTTCGCTGAAAGTTCTACTCAGTACATCTTCTGTGTGTGCCTAATTTAATGAATAATTTATTGTTTTGCATTTTTATATAAGATCCCATTTTCTAGCCCCAATACAATGAACATTAGAAAATCCCCATTTTTTTCCCCACAGAATTTCAAAAGCATAGGTGGTTTACAAGTTGCCTAAGTGCAAGGACACATGATCTTCTTTTAATGCTACATTTACAGAAATTTAAAATAAACCACGTGTACTGAATACTTTTGTTATTTGCCTTGATGAGGTGAGGAAATTAACTAAATGCATTGTTTATATTTGATTGGCTCTTGAGTTTGCTAAAACTAAATATTTTCGTTTAGTTGTTTCTTTAACCTTTAGTGGATGGATGGTTTTTCCACCACCTGTAAACCTGTTGAAGATGTATGAGAGGTTTTCCCAAACTACGTGGATAGCAATTAAGGTTACCATTTGAAAACTACACACGGTATTTTAGTTTCTGTCTGTTCATTAGTATACATCGAATTGTTACTAATGTTAACAAGCAGAGTTTGAAAAGTTGTTTCCCTATGGGTATTATGGGATACATCTTATAAAATTGGCTAACTTCTCAACCACTACTTTTTACTGATAAAGTATTATTTACATGTAATAATGGGAACAAAAAAACACTAACAACATGCGACAATTAGCAGTCCAGGCACAAAGGCTCAATTTCCAAAATTTCCTGAAAATTACAACTCTCGAAAAATGTTGCATACTTTATTCCCCCCCCCCCAAATTGGGCAAAGAGCATTATATCCTCAAAAAAGTGATCTTTTGTTGTGCTTCACTCCAAATTTGGTCCATCCAGTGCTCATAGGGCCAATGCTACAAGCAAAACTCTGGAAATTGTTTCCGTAAGCTTGTACAGTACACTGCTGCTCTTACACATGATGATTATTATTATTTCCACAAGAAGTATCAACCTACTTTCAACACAATTTTGTGTGGTTATAGAAATGTAGCATTGCTCTGTACTACATATTTTCATTTACTTTGATCCAATGTGGTGGGCACAGGGGCATGCTAGATACTATTTTTTTTTTTTTTTTTAAAAAAAATCAATTTTCTTCTTTCATTAATTGACATTATTGGGAGGTACAACGTATAAATTTCACCTCCACTAAAAGCCTTGTCATTCTGAAAGAAAACCAAACTGATTTAATCTCTCTACAACAATTAGTTCTCAAGCCACAGTTTTTTTTGTCATTACGGCAAGTTTGAGAAGTTCCTGTCCATTAGCGCGAGCCTCCATCCACTAAAGATTAAATCAATTCTGATATGGTATGGCAAGTCAAAAATTATCTGCCCTTTCACCATAACTTTCTTTAGATTGGCCACACTGCCATCAGCGCTTGCATGCTGAAAGGTGGTACTCTTGTGCTAATGTGGCCGATGTTTGATCTTATAACTCCATTTTTCTATATTTTTTTACAGAGTAAACATAGCTGCTTCACTGGTAGTGAGCACCAAGGAAAAACAGAGATCAGTGATCTGAAGCTTGTCGTGGATGATTTCGTGTACAGAACCAGTGACTAACAATGACATGCCCAGAATTTACCCTACCAACCCCCTTTTTTGGGAATGCCACTGATGACTAATTTACAGAGAGCATGCAACCTCGTTGACTGTGACCTGTCCGTTCATCAGAATTATCTGTCAAGCTTGTTGCATCTTCTCGTACATGGTGGAGGTTGATGGACATCCTGGTCCTGCTTCGTGCTTGTCCAGTCATCCTCTCGATCCACTCATACACTCTCCTACATGGTAGAGCACCGTCTCCATATTGTACTGAAAGCGTGCAATGAATTTCAGCCCATGACATACCTTCAGAACAGAGAAATCAGATCACTGATCTCTGTTCTCCCTTGGTGCACACTGCTAGTGGAGTAGCCATGTTTAATCTAGAGCAAAAGAAAGAAAAATGGAGCGATTAAGATAAAACCTTGGCCACGTAGCACCTTTCAGCACGAGAGTGCTGACGTCAGAGTGACCAACCTAAAGAAAGTTATGGTGAAAGTGCAAATAATTTTTGACTCCCTCTTGTATATATAGGTCAGATGATGATCATTGCTGAATTTTGAGTGTTTTTCTCCTCTGTACACACACAGACAGACCAATGGAGATAATTAATTTCAAATTACAGTACTATTTGGATAGGTCTCTCAAGGAACATTAACTTCCTTTTATTTTAACAACTGTTAGGTTGTTGCTCATATATCAATTGGTGACTCTCACTAGCGCACAGATGGACCAATTGGGTCAGCTGTTATCTGATAAGTCTATGAACCAATTAAATTTTATATTTGTATATCTGGTAGCTTCCAAGAAAACAGTACATCGTTGGATAAAATCTTGCATAAAGGAGTGTTTTCATTTTTTAATTAGTGCAATAAAACTGACGAAAAAGTTTATGTTGTACAAATGCCATCCCAAACTGCCACAGATGTCAGAAAATGGTAGTGAGAAACAACTTTTGCAGCAATGGAATTATTTTATCCCTTCGGTAATTGATGGCGATTTTGACAGTTATACACATGCTTCATGGTGAAAATCTCATCATCAGTTAAAAGAACCGAAGCAAACATGTTCTTTCCAACTACTTTTGTTTCGTTTAATCTTAAACAAACATTTAAATAACACTTTCTAGTCTATAAAATCAAATTAGGAATTAAAAGACAGTGAATATATTTTTTTAAAGTAAATAACAGAAAAAAATGCTAAAAAAGTATCTGAACTCTTTTGCCACCCTGTAGATAATGACTCAAATTCTCATCTAGAATTTACGTCAAGAACATGTTAGAAGAAACTGTCACATGGTTCAATACCAATATTGTACTTGTTATAAAATTAATTTGATGCCTTGTGCAAGAGATGTTTTTATTAGAACTGAGTTGATATGATGTATCTGTTGAATTTTCTTCGCCGATACCATCCGATACCAATGATCTTGAGTGGTTAGAAGAGCGGCCACGAGAAACAACTTATTTGTCAAGATTTACCCTTTTCAAATGTTCATTTACCCTTCCTTGTGACTTGGGTAAAATCTACAGGAAGTTCCGTGTAGATTTCCAAGAAATGCTGTACCCTCCTGGGAAGCAGATGACAAGATGAAAGGCAGGACTGAAGAGCTGCACCCTAACGTGACTGAAGGTATTGGTGGTCAACACTATGTGGAAATAAAATAAACCATTCACTGCCAATTCTTGTTTGCAAACTCATGAAGTAAGAACGTGGACGTTTTCAAAATCAGCATTACCATCATGCGGGACCGATTCTGGAGTTCTTGGGAAAAGGATGAATGTCACTGTGGGGAGGGAGGGTTTTGGATTCCTACCATTCTGTGTAAGGACTGCTGGCTGATATCGACACTGCAGACACTTGCTTTTATTGGAAATGACAGAGAATCATGGACAGCAGGGTATGAACAGAGCCAGCCAAATAAGCATTATTATATATATATATCTGCATTTGTATATATTTTTACATTCTTTTCCTCCCTCTCCAGATTAACCCAAATGACAAAAATGTTGTTTACATGAAATTGAAGCAGGGACACTTTACAATAATCCACCAATTTTTTGGTGTAACTGCAACACTTTAAAAGGGCTTGTAACATTTAAAAAACTTCTTCTTCTTCTTTCTTTTTCTTCATTATCTGGGTCTAGAAATTAGTTCACATCAAATGTCACAAGACATTTTAATGTGCCATAATGCTCCACGAGAATAATTTTGGAGTTATTTAATGTCATTAATATAATGTGATGTGATGAGTAGTTATGATTTAACCTTTGTTAATTTAAAGTGGAATTATACAAGTACCAGTATCGGTTGGAATTGGTCAAGGTAATGGTATTGGGTCAGCCCTAGTTTTTATCAAGGAGAAAGTGCAACTTCACTGAGAAAATCTCTTATTCAGGGTGGCTACTGTACGACCATGATAAAATTCAAGTATAATTCCCGGTTTTCAAGGTGAAATTCAAGGGTACAAGCAGATGTTTTCTCTATTTCAACCTTATGTATTACTTACTACCTCTCACCACCCACACACAGACACACACAAATGTATTAACAATAAATATAAAGGATCTGTGCGATTCCAATGTATCCGAAAAGTCCAATTCAATTCAATTAAATGGTATAGTACATATTTAAAATATTTAATTTAAGGTGCGGAGTTTGCATTTGCCATTTCACACACAGAGATTCGACACACATCTACAAACACAAGTCACAAATGTCAAGGGATATACAAATCTACTAAAAATTGTTCATTGTGTGGGAATAGTGCTAGGACCACGTGTGAAACATAAAGTTATAGCAGTGCGTTATGTGGATGACAGGATTATAATGGTGAAACTTCAAGGAAAGAAGAAAGACTTAGTGTTAATTCAAGTGTATATGCCACATAGTGGGTTGTCAGAAGAAGAAGTGGAGGAAAACTATGAGAAGATAGAGGAATTGATGGAAAAAGAGAGAAAGGGATCGTGCATTATCGTAATGGGTGATTGGAATGCTGTAGTAGGAGAAAGGCAGGATGGAAGTACAGTAGGAAGATATGGATTAGGCGAGAGAAATGAGAGAGGGGAAAGCCTGGTAAATTTCTGTAAAAGAAACTCCCTAATTGTTGGCAACACACTGTTCCAGCAACATAAGAGAAGGAGGTACACCTGGATATGTCCAAGAGATTGTAAAAGATACCAGATAGATTACATACTGGTACAAGAAAGATTTCGAAATTGTTTGAAAAATGCGAAGACATTGCCAGGAGCTGACATTAATTCAGACCACATCTTGCTAATAGGAGAAATCAATCTTACATTGAAGAAGATAACCCAAAACCAGGTGAGCAAGAAACCCCACTTAGAGAAGCTAAGGGAAGAAGACGAAAGACAAAAATTTGCAGAACATTTCCAAGGAAACTATAATAAGTTTAAAGCTAGTTGTAACAATAAGGATGAGATGTGGGATGGAATAAAAAGCTGCTTACAGAAGGCAGTGGATGAAACAATAGGCTACAGGGAAAGGAAAAGTGCAAAGAAACCATGCATTACTGAAAGGAGGAACGGAGAAAATGGAAGAATGTAAATACAGAAGAGGGAAGACATAATTACAAGATACTGAATAACCAGCTAAGAAGAGAAACTGACAGGGCAAAAGAACAATGGATGAAACAAAAATGTGAAGAAATTGAAGAACTGGAAAAAAGAGGAAGGTATGACTTGATGTATCGTGAAGTAAACTGCTTGGGCTTCCAAAAGAAGAAATGGAAAACAATGTGGATGATAGAAGACGAGGAAGGATGTGAAATCACAGACAAAAAAGGAATATTGAATATGTGGGGAAAGTACGTTGAAGAGCTCAACCAGAAAGAGAACCGCCCAGACAGTCTGAATGTAGAAAATGAAGACGACGTGCCTGATGATGAGAAAGGATACTATATCCTGAATGAAGAATTTGAGCAAGCACTCAAAGAAATGAGGAATGGGAAAGCAACGGGCACTGATGAAATTCCTGTTGAACTTATCAAATGCCTGGGAGATGGAAAAAGAGAAATACTGCATTTATGCAATGAAATCTATGAGAAAGGGGATTGGCCACAAAATTTCACGGAGACTGTTTTGGTACCTCTGCAGAAGAAAAGCAATGCCAGAAAATGTTCTGAGTACAGGACAATCAGCTTGATATCTCACTCGGCAAAAATTCTTCTAAGAATTCTGAACAGACGCCGATACTCGAAGGTCAGTGGCGAGTTAGAGGAAGAACAGTTTGGTTTCAGGAAAGGAAGAGGTACAAGGGATGCAATTGGTTTACTGAGGACCATTGAGGAAAGATATTTAGAGAAAGGAAAGGATGTGTTTGTAGTATTTGTAGACCTGGAGAAAGCCTTTGATAGAGTGAATTGGGTTAAACTTTTAGAAATTCTGAAGAAAATTGGTGTAGATTGGAAAGAGAGAAGACTTCTAAGCAACTTATACATGAATCAACGAGTTAAAGTGAGAACAGGAGACGAAATGACAGAAGGCTGTGAAATTGGAAGAGGAGTACGACAAGGATGCTGCCTATCGCCTACTTTGTTTAATATCTATTTAGAAGATATAGTGAAAACTTGTTTCCAGGGCACAGGAGGTGTCAAATTGGGAGGAAGAAGAATAAACTGCATAAGATTTGCTGATGACATGGCATTATTCGCTGAGGATGAAATAACCATAAATAGTATGTTAGAAGAGTTAAACAGCAGCTGTGAGCAGTATGGAATGAAGATTAATGTAAAGAAGACAAAGGCAATGGTTATAGGACGGAAACCAAGGAATATTAATGTGAGAGCAAACAGTGAAAGAATCCAGCAAGTGGATAGCTTCAAGTACCTCGGATGCACTATAAGCAGTGACATGAGCTGCAACCAAGAAGTGAAAATGAGAATCGCAATAGCAAAAGAAGCTTTCAATAGAAGAAAAAATGTTTTTTGTGGACCCATGGACATAGGTCTAAGGAAGAGATTAGTGAAATGTTTTGTGTGGAGTGTAGCACTATATGGTGCAGAAACCTGGACGTTGAGAAGAAATGAAGAGAAACGACTCGAAGCTTTTGAAATGTGGACATGGCGAAAAATGGAGCGTGTAAAATGGACAGACAAGGTAAGAAACGAAGCCGTACTGAAAAGAGTTGGTGAAAAAAGATCTATACTGGAGACCATCAAGAAGAGGAAAAGAAACTGGTTAGGACACTGTCTAAGAAGAAACTGCCTGCTAAGAGATGCCTTGGAGGGAATGGTTGAAGGAAGAAAAGTCAGTGGAAGAAAGAGATATCAGCTTATGGATGATATTAAATTAACTGGGTCGTATGCTATTACGAAGCGTAAGGCAGAGAACAGGGAAAGCTGGAGATTGCAGTGAAAAACCTGCCAATTAGGCAGAAAACAATGAATGAATGAATGAATGTATGAGAATTTCAAACTCAAATTTACCTAAACAGCTTCAAATATCTTATCTTGCAATAATATTCAGTCTTTCAGATAGATTGTTCTACAAAAGGACACTAACAAATCAAACGGACTGAGAAAATTCTGTTTGTTCTCCACACAGATTTTGTTTCTTTCCTCCATAAACGTAAAAACTAAACTGTGAAAAACTTGTATCAGGGTATTTATAAATATGTATAAATGCAATGAATTTGGATTAATAGAAGTTGCAATTTTTCACGTCTACGGGGGAAAATTCACGCATAATTCCCGGAATTCTTGGTGAGTAGTCACCCTGTCATTTGAGGAAAGTCTGTAATCATACTGCAAATTTTATGGGTTATATATCTCTTAAGTGTATTCTGAAATTAAGTTCATGATATACACTTACATAAATAAAATATAATAAAAAAACAAGCATATGTCTTGCGATTGGTGTATTTATTTGCATTTATGCAATGATTCACAGTAACAATAAAGCAATAACACTTAATTAAAAAATCCATTTTCACATGTTCATCTATCACACAATAATAGAGAACTTTCTCTAACGTACTACAAAAATTCAAAACAATACTATCTATCAAGGAATGTTCTACGTACTTTCGGTGCCATTAGCTATCAAAACCTTTGTTTTCTCATTTCAGTAACAGTCTTTAACTTCAATTCTGACAGATTGTTGTCAAGATTAGAGACAGACAGGAACTGTTTGTATTCTAGAACTAACAAGCTAACCACTAACAATAGAGATGACTAAGAAACTAACAATTTACAGCTTTTGTGCTCTATTTGATTATCACTAGTTAGTTTTATCTATCAAAGAAAGAATAACAATGGTAAATTTCTCGTATCGGACAAACGGCTGAAATTTGCTAGTTCATTTAATTTGAATATTCGTACTTACGTATTCTGCATTGAGAAACATCGCTGAAGGTGGCATTTCAATTATTTCATGGAAATAAGCTCTATTTGCGACATATCGAGTAAGTTTTCTTCGTTTCTTTTTGCCTTCGGTAACACGCAAAATGGCGGTCACAGTTTCTCTATCGTACTCGGCATGCAGTGTTTCCACCCCACTGCACCCAAAAATACCTACGTAGCCCCACGAACCATTCATACATAGCCCCACGAACCATTTCCGGTAAGGTTAGGTTAGGTAGGGTCACGTATAGGTTACAATAGTGAAAAATTGGTTTCGAAAAAAATATGCGTAGCCCCACACACCATTCTCGCATAGCCCCATGGACCATTGACACATATCCCCACAAACCATTTGCGGAAACTTACCTTCTTCAGTTACAAAAACACGTGATTGGAAACATTGACCAGGATTACGTCATCACACACAGGCTACATCCACCTGGAAGTAAATGGATGCAAGAGCTTTCGTGCATCGGTCACACATTTATATCGAAAAATAGATGATTTACCGGCCAAATTCAATTAATGATGCGAGAAAACACTTCCAGAAGTATAAAGAAACTGCATTCGGTAAGTAATTTCTCCTGTAAATTTGAAGAAATCTGTTTGTCCGATACGAGAAATTTACCATAACAATTTCTACAATGATTTAAGCAAAGGAATACTAGTGATATTTTTTTTCAGATTATCAATTTTACATTTTGCTTGGAAATTTTCGAACTGTCACTGCAAACTCATCATAATAATATTTTTTCCTCAGCATCTGTTTACCATACAATAATGAAATGTTTGTATACGCAATACTGCACCATTTTCTTATATTTTCTATTTTTTAACATACCATACTTCAAATATGTAATGCTGCAGTAGGTCAGTTTCATATTTCAATAGTGTATAATGGCTCTAACAAAAAAATATACATACAAATAATAAATAACATTAAGTTTCTGGTATAATATGTTAAATTATATTAAAGCATTCAGTACATGAAAAGTCTAATCTATGTCTTCATTTCACTTCTATAAATGTAACTTGAGGTGACACACACTTAACACAACTGAATATACTCATAATTTACATTATGACAAGAACTGATAGGTAAGGTAATATCACAATAAATGAAAATATCTGTAATTCAGATTTTTCTTTCTGAACATGTTAATTTCTTAACACTTAAAATTGTACATTATTATTCCTTACAATTGTAGAATGGTTGCATGTTTTTATACTGCACATTGTTAAGACAGAAAAAAAATGTTTCTCTAATTTACCATAGCCATATGATGTGATGCTCACAGATATTCCTCTTATTTACAGGAGTGTGGCTTTAGACACACACATGAAACAATTATGGTGAACATTCGTTACAATAAATAGGGATGAAACAAATTCAAAATACAGGAGTGGAAACTAGTCAACGAGTCAAAATTACTGACGAGGCCCCTCTTAAGGCATAAGGCCTGAATACCGAGCAAGTTTTAATTTAAATAATTTATATCTTGTTAACTATGAATGCTAGTTATAAATTACAGCCATTTCTTTTATTTTTCAGTAGGCTACACTATAAGCCTATGGTCGGAAATTTCCAAATTTTGATTTACCAAATAGAAGAAGAAATCACAAAAATCTATTATTTTGATTTTTTTTTTATGAAATTTGAACTTCGTTGTTCCCCCACGTGGGCAACACCAGAATGTGAGGGTTCAAACACTACCTGTGTATTGCCTGATATGTCTTCCATTCTCATGGCAATAATTATACACTTGCTGCAGATACTTTTGAAGAAAAAAAAATTCCAATGCAAGAACTGGGCTTTTTTATCTGAGGAAAATTTAAAATTCTGCAAGGTTTTCAATAAAAATTGATATCTAGGTAACTACGAATGCTAGTTACAAATGATACCCCGTTTTCTTCAGTACAGATCAGGCTATAAGACTGTGGTCGGAGGAAAAAAACACTCATTCATCAAGTAGTAGAAGAAGATGAATTTTAAAAATCTGATTTTATTTTACGAAATTTGAACTTTATTGGGTCCCAATGTAGGCAATGCAGGAATAGGATGATTCAAAATGGTGCCTGCATATTGCCTGATGTGTGTTCCATTCTTGTGGCAAGAATTGCGATACTTTCAGAGGGGGGAAAAATCTAATGTAAAAGCCATGGTCTTCTTTCAGTGGAAATTTGCCCCCTCCCCACTTCCCCTCAAATATAGCCAGAATTAAATGAAACTTTATTATGTAGTAATAGGCTGCCTCTGGGCTCATGCTGTGCTCAAAACATGTATATCCGTGATTACCCTGGGTCACAGTATGTTCCAAGAGTGAAAAAAAAACAACAAATGTGACACATGACCAGATACTGACCAACGAAATTACAGCCTTTTTATAATTTAGATTTTTTTTTTAAATTGAGATTTGAAAATCTTCTCGACATACCCATAGCCAATCTACACATGTTTCTTTTATTGAATATAAAACTAACTAACTAGCTAACTCTCTAGCCTTCTTAAACCCGAAGGTTCATGGCTGCAGCACCACAGGCCTTTGAAAAAGAACTGCAGATTTATACATCTATACAAAATTAACATATGAATTACATGTTTGCATTCATAAAAATTATAAGAAAATGACAGGATTTTGTACTAAATTATAAGCTATTTATGGATATAGTTTACTGATAAAATTATACACTGATACCCTTATATCTAGCTATTCCAATTAATCTGTCCCATTTCTATTATATATCATCTGTATTCACATCCTGCAGTCACAGTTAATGTAGAGGAAGGAGTTCAAAGCTCAGGACCAATTTTAATTACCGTATTTACGTGTGTATAGTGTGCGTGTGTGTATAATGTGCACTCTGGTTTTGGATGGGTAAAAGTGACAAAAAATTATATCTCATATATAATGCGCAGTACAATCTAGTCTCAAGAAATGGCTTTCTTAGTTGTAGGTTGTAAATCTGTTGCTATGCTGATCAAGAGTGAATGATGCCATACCTATTCAATTGCTCATTCCTTTTTTTTCAAAATATATACTTTTTCTTTCCATGGCTAAAGTAACATTTATACGAGGCACATTCAGGACCTTCCAACTAGCAGTTAGCAGCACAAGATTTCTTCCATTAAGGAATTTAAACACTCCATGTATGTCATATTATTTGGCCAGTAATACATTTTAATTTTTATTATCTTTTTCCTTGTTTTCTTTCATCCAAAGTACCATAAAAATCAGAACGTTTATTCATTTTTTGATGAACTTATTTCAACTGCATTTCACATTAGTATCGTTATCTTGTATGGAATACTGTTTCCATATTCAGAAACTGCAGGATTCAAGCTTTACAACGATATATATATAACATGATAGGGTTCCGTAAACATGAAAAATCAATGCAAGTGTCCCAAAATCATGGAATGACCCTGTACGGTTTCATGTTGGCTATCTGAATTATTCCATGCATAATACGCACCACAGTTTTTGGGGCCAAACATTTTGGAAAAAAGTGTGCATTATACATGAGTAAATATGGTATACTATTTTTCTCAGTACTCTGTCTCACATGTTTGGTTCTTACTGAGATGTAAAAAGCAGCAAGAAAAAATGCAGTTACAAAAAATACACTATTAGCCATTAAAAAACTGAAAAAAATACAGGGCACGATGAATAAAAATGGCATTTACTGACAATTTTTGACCCTCTGTAAGTACTACAGGTGTATCAGTGCATTGGTAAAATTTTACAGGATGTATTTTTTATGTAAACAGCATGTAATTTAGTACAAAATTCTGCCATTGTGTTGTTTTATCACTACATACACACATGCCTCCTAGTTTTATGAAATAAAAGTCTGAACACCGTTTGTTTTTCTTATTGCAGTCATTTGGTTGCAAGGACGTAAATGAACAATTTAGGTTCTTCTTGAAATTCTGGCAGTTTTTCATCATCAAGATATGATGTGATATGATATTGGTTATTGATACAAGTAAATATTATATTGGTATTTGATCAGTATCAGAAAAAAATGTCATATCAGTTATAAGCATATAGTGTAGTATGGTTCATGTGATGACATCAAGTAGACTTGTATCATCATGTGACTAAAGCAAGCTCTGCCATAGGCTAGCCCTCGAAGCTGTATGAGAGAAGTGTTTGGTGTGGCAGAACATTGCCAACTTGGGAGACTGGACAAACACCTCCAACACACGCTGAGTATATCGTAACTCTGGGTGTTTATTTTTCAGTCTGCATGGCCTTGTAGTGATTTGCCTTAAATTTACAAACAGTTTAATAATAATTGTTCCGTGAAGGTAGATTACTCCGGGTCATGTTGGTCAGATGGGTTTTATGCTGGGTTGCAATACTCGATAAAGCCATATTTTCTAAAGACTGATGTACTGCTTGACTGATTTGTGTGGACAAACATTTCTTTACTTGTTATTCCTCCTAAAAGAATGCTAATTGTAATTAAAGAAGTGAAAGTAATGGAAGAATGATACATGTATGGGGTTGTTCTTGTTGCCTGTGGAAAAATGAGGTTGAACTTTTGTTATAATCATATAAATTTGTGATGGGTTGTGTAATTAAAGGGTTATGGTATTTATAGTTACTCAAAAGAATTGTTAATAACATTTGGGAGTAAAACGAAGCTTTTGAATTGACCACATTAACCATCTAAATTAATCAAGTTGAAAAATTTCACTGCGTAGATAATTTAATCCCCTCCCCCCCTTATTTTAAAATTATGAGGGGGAATAAGAGGTAAAAGTTCATCCCTACTAGCTTAGTTGAAACTTGTTTCGTGGCTGCTGTGTAAAATGAAGTACTGTTATGGTTCAATTTTTCACGTGTGTGTACAAAGTTCCACGTTAAATCTCTGGCAACAACTTCTGGAAGTCAAGGAATTCCTGTGTGCAGTATTTCCAGACTGCTCAAAACATTACTTGTAACTTGAATTCTCAAATAGTCTAGCGGCTAACACTCTCACTTTGCAATCAACGGGATTTTATTTCCAGTCTAGGTACCTTCACACTGATATAGATTCAACTTTCAACTGTGGTCCTATGCGAGCATAAAGTTGAGTTAAATCCATTTTGAATTTTTTAATCTACTTGCAGCTTTTTTCTATTGTACATAACAATTAGAAAAAAATCCTCTTTTTATCTTGTGCTTTCAGAAACATCCAATGGGAATTCAAAGTACATGTGCAGCTGGAACAGAACAATTGACTATAAAAATATCCAAATATTTCTTCCACACAAACAAACATCTTCCTTTGACCTGTTTAGATGTTAACATCATACATGACATTTTTTCTTAAATACAAATGTTACCCTGTTGTAATATGCAACTGCAAAACGATAGTCAGTTTTTGAGTGAAAACCACAAAGATATACAATGTTTAAACAGTTAAACGCACACACTTACAACATGTCATCTTTATATATCTTAAACATGAACCTTGAACATGAAACACCCTAAATAACAACAAGGTAGAAAATTAAATATAAATATTTTGGGTCTTAGTGTAGAAAAACACTGTACAAGGAATGGCACAAGTGATCCTAAAGAAATTAAAAAGTTTGTGAATGGTATTACAAGGTGTCTACCAAAATAACAAATCCAAAATTCTTGACTTTTTATTGACCCTTTATTTTTTCATTTTTCTTAACCTTTATTTATACGACGAAATTAGGAATTAAGAAAATAAATGTACATTTAATGAAAAACTCCTACCAAAAGGTCAGTTAAGATGACAACTGAAGTCCCATTTAACAAGAGGATTAGAATAGCTTTATCTATTAACCCCTTCCCTGCAGCGATGTTGAAAAGAAGTACGACAAAAAAAAAATTAAAAAAAAAAATATATATATGGAACCACAAATTCGTGTCATCATAAATAATGCAAAAAAATAATTATAAAAAGACTTGCCACAAAATGAAGCTAAGACAAATAATCAAGATAGAGAGACTGCCGCAAATAAACATTCCACATTAGGTAAGGTTCCCCCTGCATACAGCAAATTTAGGGTATGAGAGGGTAGGGTCCCACACCCCCACTACATATTCTCGATCTCGGCCATTTTGGAGGTGATGTGATCAGCACCATGCTCCAGCTTCCTTTACAGAGTTGTCCCCAGATACACATTGATTTGAGGCTGGGTGAGCCCCAGAGCCATTTTATGCAGGGAATAGATTGGTAAAGTTCCAACCTAAGAACACCCACCCCAGGAATCAAACCTGGGTTTCCCACATGGTAGTCAGACACCCAACCAACTAGACCACCATGGCTCTAATTCCATTTTCAAAAAAAATATTTTTCAGGAACTGAGAAAGCATCAACAATGGATTTTTTGATTGCCAATAGCTCACATAGGCTAATAGTAGCACAAAAAAGTGTTGTCTCTAAAAATGACTTGCCGCAATACAAAAACCGTATATAGATGCTCTGAAAAAAAAAAAAAAAGGCCCAATTTTGGAGTCTATATATAGTTCCACCACAGGGAATGGGTTAATGCATCCTGGACTGCATTTGGCAGACTAGCAGACTGTACTGTTAGCCAGTATAATCTCAGTGGGGCTTGTGTTGTCATCCCTATACAGTAAAACGTTTCCTAACAGACACCTCTAAATTACAGACATTCCCTGACAGATATACATGGGGTTTAATGGCAATATTACTTCTCAATAACGGACGCAGACACTGCAAACTACCTCCCCAATGCAAATAAAACTTCTTAATAATGGACAGCCTGGAAGAAAAAGGTCTCAATTCCTGGAATTCGATACAACAATGGCCAGAATTTCGAACCAGCATGCATTGTTTTATGTTACACCGAACGTATTTCTTTCTAAAAGTGGAGACAGTAGACAGCATTCTTTGTGGTTATCTTGAGAAGTGTGCGTCACTTCTGCGATGATGTCGCAGAAATGCAAATGACTGACTTTAAAGGAAAAAGTTGAAGTCATCAACGTCTACGAGAAGACTATTGTAAAGAACTTTAAGATTCAGAAAAATATAGATGATTATTTTGGACAATCTGGGTCTGGCCAGAAATAGTTAAAGTCTATTGAAAATGGAAGAGCATTTTGAATGCAGTAACTTAAGAAAGCATTACACTCCATGTACTGTATTTTCTTTTTTGAAATTTGTAATGTACGTAGGGATACTTTAGTAAATTTAAATTCACGGTATGTACTACAAAGTATTTTGTTCCTTGAATGTAGGGAAAAAAACATTATGTTCGTAAAGTACGTACTGTAATATGCTTATCCTATTGTGTAACATCCTACATTTTTTTCTGAATAGTGGACACTTCTTAACAACGGACATTTATTTTGCCCCCAGACCTGTCCGTTATTGAGAAGTTTTACTGAACATTTGTGATTGTTCTTTCATCCATCCATGTTATTTTACCACCATTTATCCTTATTTCACAATTAGCCAAAGGGGCAGAAAAGTTAAATAAAATAAAATAAATCAATTATAAACAGTCATTGCGATAGCAAAAATTTTTGACCACAAGTATAATTTCTTAACTTTTTATTGACTTCACTTGTTGATTTCTTTACTTTTTCTTGGTTTTTCATGACTTTCTTGACTGGTTGACACCCTGTATTACAAGACACATGGACAAAAATTTAGAAATTATCCTAAATAATTCAATGCCATCAACAGTTATAAGCTAAGATTGAGCAATGATCTCCTTTTCAAACTGTATCACACACTGAGGAACAAGTTACTTGAGAATTTCCCACTTTACTGAAGTTGTCAATGCAGCAAGACTGGGTGCACAAAAAAGAATGCCTTTAGTTTCACACTCTCTCCTGTTTGTTCACACAAAATGCTCATTGAACATTCATGTTCTATCCAATACAGATATGAGGGGCATACCGAAAGTAATGATTAACAATATTTAAAAAATCAGAATCCATCAATACAAGCAAACACAGTAAATCATCGCAAAATACATTAGCTTTAATCGCGTGAGTGCAGGCAGTTGTTTCAAAATGGCTGACAGTGTGTTTCGACAACATGCTGTGATTGAATTCCTTGTTAAAGAGGAAATTCCTGCTGCTGAAATTCGGAATAGACTTCAGCGTGAATATGGAGATGTATGCAAGGGTGCTAGTAGTGTTAGAAGATGGGTAAAACATTTCAAAGAGGGAAACATGAGCTTCAAGGATCAGCCTCGAAGTGGTCTCCCATGAACTGCCTCCACGGAACACAACGTGGGAAGAGTTGAAGACAGACAGGTCACCGTGGATAAAATTGCAACAATACTCGAGATAGGACACAGTGCAGTGCAGGAAATGATTACAAGGTTAGACTATCGAAAAATTTGTTGATGCTGGGTCCCACGTTTAAAAAAAGTAAAAGGTAAAGTGCTCCCCTGTGCTTAGCACCACGTCATGAAGGCGTATAGGGGGTGTGGGGGTAACACCCCACACTTTCTTGATCTGGTCGTGAGTGGGGATGATGTGATCAGCGTCACGCCCCTGACTGCCTGTACCCCACAGGGTTTTCACCAGGAACCCATGTTATTCGATGCTGGGTGGGTGCCAGGGCTGCTTCCAACGTTAGAAAAGTTCCCAGATTTGAACCGGCCAGGGATCGAACCCGGGACCTTTAGCATGGTAGTCAGATGCGTTACCGACTGAGCCACCGCGATCCCACGTTTACTGATGATAATGCACGCCCACACTCTGCTCAGTTCACCAGGGAGCAAACGGGGGAAAATGGGGTGGGAACTTCTCCCTAACCTCCTGACATTGCACCCTCCGAATATCATCTGTTAGATTTTGTGAAGGAACAATTACAAGGCCAATGCTACCAGATGATGGAGGACATACAGAAAGCAGTGCATCAGTATATGTGAGCAGTTGGAACAGAGTTCTACCATAAGGGTATTTTCAAGCTTCCAGAAAGGTGTGAAAAATGCATGCACAGAAATGAATACTTTGTTCAAAAGAAAAGTCTGTAGATTGTGATGTAGTATGGTTTCCTTTAATAAAACCAAAACTCAGTTCATGAAAAATTGTTTTTCATTACTTTCAGTATGCTCCTCGTATAGGCAAGTACAAATTTAAACCTTCATACCATGAAACATTCTTGGGAAGGTGGAGTGCTTTATTTATACACAACAGTTGATATTTAGGCACTTGCGGTAACAATAAAAACAGGTGACAATATTAGAGAGATATACCTTTTACAAGAAAAATTGTCACGTGGGTTTCTCAATTCATGAAACACAAATCACAGTAACGCAACAGGCTTTAGAAAGTGAAAGGTCAAGTACATCTGTAATACGTTAACAGCATGAAAGACATCAAATGTTACACATACACAAAAGCTGCAACAAAAAATTAGGTAGCACATGCAGTGAGCTTCGTAATTTCACAAAGTGCAAACAGGTGAGAATCACAAGTATTCCTTTGGATTTTACTTTACCTAACTAATGCCTGAATCACACGAGGCTAGATCTCCTGCTGGATTTTCCAGCTGGACTTGGGACTAGTTGTGTGGTACTGGCTCAGCTGCTAGCTTTTGCCTCGCACAATACTTGTTACCGTACTTGTCGGTATACTTTTGTTCCTACAAGACATTGTGCACAGCAGACAAACTAAAAAGATGGAGGAGCGATTTGAAGAACATTGTAGGAGAATAGGTACTTATTAAAGGAAAGAATGAACTAGAAATTGGCTCGAAAGAAAATATGGTAATCAATGCTTGCTGAACAAGCTTTTCAATATTCATTCATACGTGAGATTCGCAGGATTCATTCATAAAAAAAATATATTTTGTTCAACTAAATATGTCAAACTTTTAATACACTTGTAATAATAAGGATTATCGGCTAATCATATTTGTCACACAAATCTCATTGCTTTGCATAAATACCTAAATATTAATGAACATGAACGCACATCTCTATTACTTTTTCTTTTCTCGAAAAGTGGACAAAAACAACAAACACTCAGAAACTACAGACAAAAAACTTTCCTTTGCCAAACTCGCAGATTAACTTCAAATGGGCAAACTGATTAACAGCCAATGCAGCAGGAGAAAGCCAGTTGCAATTAGAACATAGCTTAGTTGTCAAAACCAGTCAAGCAGCCAGCCCGGCGGCCATGATTTCCACCCAGGTAGTCAGTCCAGCACCAATTAGGGCATTCCTACTGGAAATCCAGTTCTGTGTGATTCGGCCTTAATATTATCATACTTTACCAGCTAAGAGAGTTAAAATTAGTGCTGGACCTACAGCAAGTGAACCTAGAATTCATTTTGCCAGCATATAGCACGAAGAAACTATTTTGGAATGATCTACCCAATATATCCTCACTACTTATGTTACATCAAGGTTATCAGTGTGCCCGACCCTGTGGCCAAGTGGTTAGCACATCGCACTGCGACGCCAAGGGTCCCGGGTTCGAATCCTGGTCGGGCTTGGTTGTTTGTGAATGTCCATTCATCAATTTCATCATTTCATCACTCATCCCCATCTTCGCAAATTAGCCAAGAGGCACAAAATGCGAAGTAAAATAAACTAAATCAAATCAAATCAAATCAAATCAAAGGTTATCAGTGAACTAGCATGTCATGGCTGCAACCACCTACTATCGTCTTATGTAACACAGAATTAAGAAATAAATATTTACACCAACAATGACAGCAGCACACCACTGTGGTATGGTCTTGTAGTGTGTTCTGTGTGCCAAGTATTAATATTGTAACCTTATCACCATAAGAACCTTATCAGACATGCTCCTTCACTAAACAGATTTAGAAGCATACTACAGGGTGAGTCTAAAGTCAGGTTACATAGGAAGTTTCCTTTTCCCCTTAATTGTCCTTGAATGGTTGAATGTCCAGTTTCCTGGTGCATGGATCGGTCACTGTGGTCCCGTTCAGTGGCCACCGTGGTCTTCAGACCAATGGATTTTCTCCTTTGGAGTTATTTAAAGGTGCTGTCTACTCAGTTGAGATTCAGAACATCTAGCATCTAAAGAAATGCATTGTACAATGTGCAGATATGATTATGCCGGACGTTCTGCAAATGGTCCTGGAGAACTGGAAACGTCACGTGCACAAATGAAGATATACTATTAATCCCTATGTAACCTGACCTTTGACTCACCCTGTAGTTTCATTAAACACTATTTCACGTTCACAGAACATGAGACCAACTGAAGTTCATCAATAACTTTAATTGAAATCTAAGCCTAATTTCCTTCGCATGACATCAAAAGCACAAATTTCTCACAAGTGCACTTTACCTCACATAATGGGAAAGGCATTATCTAAAGCACTTAATTTTAGAAAAAAAATCCAAATAACAAATTCCTCTTATCTTCCATAAATTTTCTTTAATATATCTATTAGCTCTTTATTGTTCCTTTAAAAGTCTTCTTTAAATCCCTGTTTTTGGTGTTCACTTGTATGGTTCTACTACAAATACGACACAACAACAAGATAAAATTAGCAACAGTAATAACCAACTTAATCTAGCCCCTTTGCAAAGGTGTTTCTTCCATATGTACGCTTTTCTTCTTCCATTCACATACACATAAAAACAGACTAGCAGTGTTTTCCTACATTTAAAATATACCTTGACTAAATATAAGATGATACTCAAAATGTTGAGAGAATATTTCAACTTATAAATTTTGAATGCAAGTGAAATTCTTTAACATAACAAAAAGATGGGGGGGGGGCAACAGAAAACTTCATGTCAAGTGAAGATTGTTTATATAAACAACAGCTTGTTTATAGAAAATTCATATTGAAATTTCCTCACTACGATAAATAATTTTCCACAGAAAGTCATACAGTGATAAATATATTTGCAGGTCCTTACTTACAGTAGTAATTACTGCAGTACAATAGTTAGTAGTATCGTAGTATGGTACTTTTCATGTTAGCAAATATAATCACTATTTTCAACAAATAAAAAGAACATGCTTGTAAATGACCACAAATAGAAACTATGGTTTTAACACAACACAATTTACTAATACTCTCAGCATACTGAGCAATAGTCTTTGTTCATCTTACACTATAGTGTTCACTGTAGTATTTGACAATGCAGAAGTTTAAACAAGAAAATTGTTGTTTGTAAATAAGAATTGCATTAATTAGTAACAGCTACTTTTCTTCATACATCTTACACAAGCACAGTATTATTTACAAATGGTAATAAATCTGTGCAAATAATATTTCCAAAGGCAACATTTCTTTCTTTCCTGGATTACCATAAAAGAAGTAAAAAAGAAAAAATTGCAGTAACAAGAACCGCAGTCACATTTCATCCCTGTCTGTATACTCAACTATTACCACTCAGAAGCATTAAATTATTGTGAACCAACTGTAATTACAATATTTTAGGCCTGCCAAGACCAGAACTTTGCCTAAATAAGAGTGTTCCACGATAAAAACAGAAAATACAACAGAAAATTTAATAAAAATATACAAAAAATGGCAATGGTTGTGCGGATATCCTCTAGTTAATTCCCTTTTTTGCTTTCCGTAAATTTTATTCAACGGAGAAGACACAAGAGACTTAAAACATAAAGTACAGAGTGTCCGAAAAGTCACGCAACCCGGTGTTTACGACCGTATAACGGAATAGCGAAACGGAATGAGAAGAAATGCTTTCTGCCAAGAGAATGCCCTGTATATTGGGAAAATTTAGAGAGACAAACATATGTAAGAACATGTATGTTTTAATAGCAAATAAGCAAAGTGTTGCCAAAGGCGGAAAAAAAATATTTGCAAATCGTGTATATTGATGCACAGAACTCACTGAGGTAAATTATTGCAACATTTCACAATACCAACGAACAGTTTGGATGGCCATCTATTGAATTTGACAGAAAAATAACTTTGACGAAGTTTCAAAAACATTGCAGAAGGGAATAAATGGTCTGTTCCAAAAATCGATGTTTTCACAATATTACGAGGGACACTGGCAACACTGTTGGTGTCACGTGTCACTAACAGACGTGTTTCACCTCAGGCTATCACACTAAGGCACTTTTAACGACAAAGGAGAAAGTTGGTTATTCTCGAACATATGCAATGAATTACATACACCTTGCAACCCTGAAATGTGGTTTCAATTGGATAGGTATGTCAACAGCCAAAATTCCAGGCATTGGTCGACAGAAAACCCACATCAGTTGCATGAACTACCCTTGCACTCTCCGAAAATCAGTGTATGGTGTAGAATATCACGACGTCGTATTGTGGGACCGTTATTCTTTGAGACAACAGTGGATACTGATGTATGGGGATCTCATAATGCAATTCGTTGCTCTCCTGGAAGAAGACGAACGTGATGTTTGGCTACAACAAGATGGAGCAACTTGCCATACATATAATGAATCTCTTCGTATGCTGAGAAAATGTTTTGGTGATCGTCTAATATCCAAGGATTTATGGCCCAGTCACTCGCCCGATTTAACATCTGGAGATTTTATTCTGTGGGGTTACTTAAAGGGGAAAGTATACCAAACGGGACCCAGAACATTGGAGGAGCTGAAACGAAACATTACACAGGAAATTAATAATATCGGTGCTGCAACCCTCAAGAAGGTATCTGAGAACATGATCAAGCGAACCAACTTATGTATCCAAGAAAATGGTGGACACTTCAAACATTTGCTTTAATTTGTAGTGATACCCACATTTCAGAGTTGCAAGGTGTATGTAATTTATTGCATATGTTCGAGAATAACCAACTTTCTCCTTTGTCGTTAAAAGTGCCTTAGTGTGATAGCCTGAGGTGAAACACGTCTGTTAGTGACACGTGACACCAACAGTGTTGCCAGTGTCCCTCGTAATATTGTGAAAACATCGATTTTTGGAACAGACCATTTATTCCCTTCTGCAATGTTTTTGAAACTTCGTCAAAGTTATTTTTCTGTCAAATTCAATAGATGGCCATCCAAACTGTTCGTTGGTATTGTGAAATGTTGCAATAATTTACCTCAGTGAGTTCTGTGCATCAATATACACGATTTGCAAATATTTTTTTTCCGCCTTTGGCAACACTTTGCTTATTTGCTATTAAAACATACATGTTCTTACATATGTTTGTCTCTCTAAATTTTCCCAATATACAGGGCATTCTCTTGGCAGAAAGCGTTTCTTCTCATTCCGTTTCGCTATTCCGTTATACGGTCGTAAACACCGGGTTGCGTGACTTTTCGGACACTCTGTATTACATGCTTTTAATTTGATATATATTAAATGCCACTGGCATGTTTCCAGTGGTTCGAAAATAAAGCTTATATTTTGAATGTGCTCTGCCCCTTAGAAACCCCACAAACCGCCACTGATCAACACACCATTAACAGCTAAGGATGCGAAACTTCTATTGATGTGCTTACTTTACCTGGAAGTCGAAACACTTTACTAAGCACATTAAATTTTGTTCCGTTATTAAAGATGGGCATCTACAAAACACTGAGTAACGCATCTGTGAAACACAAGGGGCAAAATTACTGATTTTATTTGTAATTTTTTTTACAGTGCATTACATGTGTGTACAGAATATTTCGGTGACAATCACACAAACTGTGATTATGAATGGGTGTGCATGGTTTATATTTTTATTTTAACTTATACAAGCTACTTGCTCAATTTTCCAAGTGATTTCATTCTGACACCAATATGATCTTTGCAAAATACTGAAGGACACTCTTCAACTTTGGTGTGCAAAGGTAAGGTGTCCTATTCAGTGAAATGGTAAAAAGTAATAAATGTCTCAACAGTTCCTTTTTGCTTCCAAATGCTGCCATATGTGTAGAGATTGATTTTAGTGTAACCGAACAAATGATGTTTGATTCATTAATGGCTATGAATATTATACTGTGTGAATCTTCGAATTACTCCGTATGTTATCAGAGCCATCTTACATCATCATTGCAGTACCCGATGATATGGATGGTTTGCGAAAAATGCCAGACAATGTGCTGGGATATACGAGCTCTGGCTACCAAAAAAAAAAAAAATAAAATAAAAAAAAAATAGAAGTGTACGTGCAGCAGTGGGGAGTGTATGCATGGGAAGCAATCTTGAAGCTTCAAAAAGCTGATGACAGAACCCCAGTTCACTGTCACTCGTAGTTAGTATGTGAGCAGTGCTTGAAGGTGGAGGTCCACAATCGTGTTGCGTAAAATGGAAAATATGAAACTAGAGCAGCGCATTAACTTCAAATTCCTGGTGAAATTGAAGAAATCACCAAGTGAGTGTCCACAGACTCTTTATCGATGTCTCTATGTCTCATATCATTCGAATGCTGACCCCGCAATCATTCCGAACGTCATTAATTTTTCCCACATTTTCATTTGTTGTTGCTGTGACAGGGTCTTCAATGTTCTCGCATTCCGTGGTGAAGCATTTGTGCAATTCAAACACATGCACATGTGCCATCGCATTATCGTCATATGCCCACCTCGAGTTTCATATTTTATGGTAACATGATTGTGGACCTCCACTTTGATTGATTTGTTGTATTTTACTTCGCGGTTTGTGCCTCTTGGCTAATTTGCGAAGATGGGGATAAATGATGAAATTGATGAATGGACATTTTACAAACAACCATGCCCGAGCGGGATTTGAACCCAGGACCCCTGGCGTCGCAGCGTGATGTGCTAACCACTCAGCCACGGGAACCTCCACTTTGAAGCACTGCTCACAGACTAACTTACGAGTGACAGTGACACAGGATTCTGTTGTCAGATTCTTGAAGGTTCAAGGTTTATTTCCCGCACCTGCTGCATGTATACTCCCGACAAGGTCACCCGTCTATTTTTTTTATCCAGGCCTCGTATTCTTGGCATAGCATTGAAATGTCCAGAAGAAAGAAGACATCACAACATATACAGATAAGAGTAGCAAACAATCTGCTAAGACAAAGTTGAAGGAACAAATAGTTTTAATAATTTTTAAAATAGCTTTTTCCTTCAACTCCGTATGTTTATCACCGAATTTCTAAGTACAGAATACATGAATCACTGCCTGTGTGGAACCAATACCGTTTGTAGACAATACAGAGTGCAATAATGGATGAAAAACACATCAAAAATAATATTCACATTCCAATTTTACTATATTTCAATAAGCCATGGCAGAAAGAGAAAATGTCTTGGAAAATAAGGAAATATAGTGGAAATTTGATTTTACATTTTTTTCAGGGGACCAAGCTGAAAAAACTTAAGTGAAGAAAAATGTAAAATCTAGGAAAATTTTATAACATTTTGCTATGTTGAGACCCTAACAAACAACATCACAATGATAAAAAATTGTGGGGAAAAATCTCATTTCTTTCTATGAAAATAAAATAACATAAACATTTATCAATAGTGTATAAAGACTACTTCAAAACTATTTAGTTGCGAACGTTATCATCAACTTATAAAAATAAAAAGGTACAATATTATGGTATGGTGTGCAAAAATCCATATGAAAACTAAACCTCGCACATCATCATGAGCAAATGCCATAATAAAGAACACAAACTCTTGCATTATCAATATCGCAAATTGTATATGTGTGCTAATGTATCAAATATTTACACCTATTTTCAAGTAAATGAAAAAAAAATTAACTTGTAAAAAAAATATCACCACCATATTTTAACAATACATGCATTTCTCTTTTTAAAAAATTACAAAATTGACTGTATGAACAACTTGCACAGTGCTTAAAAATGTGCATATAAATTCACTTAGCATTAATTATAATTTTCTGCATAATACTACATAAAATCACTACAATGAAGCTCATTGCATTTCACATTGTATTACATTTTATGCTTGGCAAGAATAACATAAAAGGCAGCACTAAATATCACTTGAAATTGCTGGAAGGGAACTATTTTTACAACATTTGTAACAACATATTTAAATATAAACATAAAATATCAACAAAACTGACAATAAGAAAGAAAGGTGGGCAGTTTAGCACCTGAGTCTGTATCAGACAACAATTAATGATTTATGTCAGGCAATAAATTATATTATGCAATAATTCTTCTTAGCAAAACCTAAATATATACTTGTCTTCTTTTTATGTATATAAATATGTGTGTGAATACGCACACAGCTTGCAAAAGATCACTCCAACACTCACTCAGATGCATATGGAAAAAATTCTAACAATTAATACTACAATATATGTAAGAACTCTGCGTCAAAAGATCCACGACTTGTAGGTTGCTGTCCAACCTGTGGTTACAGTCCAAGGTGGGTATTTTTTCAGAAACTCAACAAATTTTTCAGACTTCTGTTGTTTTCCATGCAAAAAATGACTTGTAACTGCTATATGTAACTTCCTCTTTAACTGCATCAGATCACTAGGAATCTGAAAACAAGACACTTCATTACTAATGAACAAAGAGACAAAAGTATGACATATATACACAGTCGAGTCACATTATTATAACCAGCTCTTACATTTGACGTTGGCAGCGAGTAGGCTATAGCTGGTGTGGTGGGTATATAAGGTGTGAAAAAGGCCATCTGCACACATATCACTTGTTGCTATCATGGGTAAAAGGGATGATTTATCAGAGTTGCAAAAAGGGATGAATATCGGCTTTTGAGCCAAGGGTGGTAGTATTTCTGAAACAGCGCAGTTTGTGAACAGTTTGTGTGTTGCTGTTATGAAAGCGTATCGTGAACGGACAAATGGCACCATTGCGAATAACTGACGTGGAAACTGCTGAGCACCACGTGACATTGATGTGAGAGATGAAGGTCTGCTACGAAGGTGCACGAGGTCAAACCAATAGGCTGCAGTGGAGCAGCTCACAGTCAAAATGAACCAGGGGGCTGTCTCTAAAACGACAGTTTAGCATGGGTCTCTAAAGAAAATGGATGGTTACTGCACCTATATAGAACTTGCTAAGAGGTGTCGTCAGTGGAATTTAGAACTAACCCTAAGAAATGCTCTTTCCTTACTTATTCCCTAAAAAAGAACAAAGTGGTGTCTACTTATAATATTGAAAACAATCCAATCCAAAAGGTTTCCACCCAAAAGGACCTAGGTATTATCATGGATGAAAAACTCACTTTTAATTATAATATTATAGCTACCACTAAAAAAGCCATGCGCCTTCTCGGTCTTCTATACAGATTTAGCAAAATTCAAAACCCATCATCTCTTGCTTCATTCTTTAAATCTTTCATCTCGCCCATCCTTGAATACTGTTCCCCAATTTGGGCAATGGCCTAAAAAAACCAATCTCACCAGAATAGATTCTGTTCTCAGTTTCTTTCTTGCAATTGTTCGCCATAGAATACCTTCCTTTCGACATGTATCCAAATCAGACACCATGGCTGCTCTGAATATTCACACTCCATCCTTTCGTCGTGATCTAGCTGACATGAAATTTTTATACAAGATAATAAATGGCAAAATCAGAACAGATCTCCTAAGCAGTGAATTCACACTTAGGGTACCCCAAAAGCAAACGCGCAACCTGCAACTCTTCTTCAACCCAACCACTAGGCTATCCCTTCTACAACGCTCCTTGTTTTACAGGCTCCTAGAAATCTACAACAAACTTCCCCTGAATGTAGATATTTTCCTTCCAGAACGTAATTTTTGTATATTACTGACCAAGAATATGTAAATCTATCCCATCTTGTTATTGTTTTTATCTTTTGTTATTTTTTTGTTTCTACTTTATGTTGTTTCAGTGTAAAATGGCCAAATAAGACTGTATCTGAAACTCTGAGTAAATAAATAAATCTTCATAATGTGAAGAAAAAATAATTTCATTTCATATGAAGTTGCAAAACCTATATGAAATAAATAATTATGATTATTCATAATTTTAACAATTCTCTGTATCATTGTAGCAAACTAATCATGTAAAACATTAAATTCACTACTCGCCTGAAAAACTGACCAAATTCAATTATTTATACTACAGGGTGTCCCACGAACGGCGCAACTGGGAATTAAGAGTGGCTTTACTTTGTAACCGAAACCTGTACATACATAAGTCATACACCAAATGTTAGCCCTGTCCAAGTAGATATTTTTAAACATAGGAACAACAAACGGGGTGCAGTGTTGTTCATGCAGTGTTGCCAAATGTAAGTGAAAGTGTAAATTTATTTTTCCACAAAGCATGGAAAATTGCATGTCAAACATTTGTACGGAAATTTGGACGTCAATTTCCACCTTGGGTAGGTGGACTATTTCGCCATCTATAGTTCAGAGAAGAAAACCGATCGTTTTTACGCGTATAGCCAATCCTGAAATGCCTCGTAAAGGCGTACCGGTCCAAATGGGTGTTTTAAAAAAATTATGAGGTACAGTGGCAACACTGTTGATGTTTGAAGGCAACAAAAGGTGTGTTTAGTGATGGTCTATGACATGGAAATACTGGAAACAGGAAAAAAAGAAAATGAAAATTATGGTGAAAAAAGTGTTACTTACCTACTCCTGGCAACCATGCAATGCGATAAGAGCGCCCACCGAACGAGAACAAAAGAATCAGTTAGTTGTGTACTCAGAACTGTTTCAGCCGTGCATTTCGCATTGTTCGTAGGGGAAGATTAGAATTGTTCTGTGAAATGAAGTACTCTTTGGAAGAGAGGGTGTTCATTGTGGAACATTTTTTTTTGTTCAAAATCGTATGCTAGTGTAAAAACTGTGTTTCGCGAGAAATATCCGAATAACAGTGTTCCAGAAAATTCGACGATATATCGACTTGTTTCCAGATTTCATGAAACAGGATCAGTTAATGACAAACCCTACCACAGACAACCACCAGTTTTGACACAAGGTGTGCTGCAGGATGTGGAGCAGAGAATATCACAATCTCCCAGGAAATCTGTTCGTAAAGTTGCTGCACAGTCAGGTGTATCAAAAACAACAACTCACCGAGCGTTAAAACAATTGCACCTACGTGCATATAAGGTACAGGCTGTGCAAGAACTGAAGGAAGCAGACAAAGGTGCACGTGTAAGATACTGCCAGTGGTTTAGAAATTTTATTAGAGACAATGGTGTGAATATTTTGGATAAGGTTTTTTTCACGGATGAAGCATGGTTCCACTTAAATGGATATGTCAACAGTCAAAATTCTCGACACTGGTCAAGTAACAATCCCCATTTGTTACATGAACAATCACTTCATCCACAAAAGATCGGTGTGTGGTGCATGATTTCGCGGAGAAAAATAATCGGTCCATTCTTTTTCAACACAACAGTTGACAGAATAGTTTATCGTGACCTTATCACACAGTTTATTTCTCTGTTGGAACGTGATGAACGTGATTGTTGGTTTCAACAAGACTCCGCAACATTTCACACGTCTAATGAAACTTTAGACATGTTGGCAGAGTTTTTTGGCGATCACATTATAAGCAAAAACTTATGGCCCAGTCGCTCCCCGGATCTGACATCTCCAGATTTTTTTCTGTGGGGTTATTTGAAACAAACAGTTTACATTAATAACCCAAGAACACTTGATGATCTAAAAATAAACATTTGCACAGCTATTAACAATATAAACCAATCAACCTTGCATAAAGTTGCTTCCAACATGATAAAACGTGTTGATGAATGCCTCAGGGAAAATGGTTGTCATTTTCAACATCTTTTGTAAAGCTACACTGCCTGTTACGCGCATTGCATGGTTGCCAGGAGTAGGTAAGTAACACTTTTTTCACCATAATTTTCATTTTCTTTTTTTCCTGTTTCCAGTATTTCCATGTCATAGACCATCACTAAACACACCTTTTGTTGCCTTCAAACATCAACAATGTTGCTACTGTACCTCATAATTTTTTTAAAACACCCATTTGGACCAGTACGCCTTTACAAGGCATTTCAGGATTGGCTATAAGCGAAAACGATCGGTTTTCTTCTCTGAACTATAGATGGCGAAATAGTCCACCTACCCAAGGTGGAAATTGACGTCCAAATTTCCGTACAAATGTTTGACATGCAATTTTCCATGCTTTGTGGAAAAATAAATTTACACTTTCACTTACATTTGGCAACACTGCATGAACAACACTGCACCCCGTTTGTTGTTCCTATGTTTAAAAATATCTACATGGACAGGGATAACATTTGGTGTATGACTTATGTATGTACAGGTTTCGGTTACAAAGTAACGCCGCTCGTAATTCTCAGTTGCGCCGTTCGTGGGACACCCTGTATTTAATTTAAGCCCTCACTTCTAACTTTGGGCATTTTCAAACTGTATATCAAATTGATTTTAAAATATGTGTTGAAATATAATGAAGTAATAATTATGTAAAATCACTTAAATCAAATTTTGTTACTTTTGAACTGTACACAATACACGGACTGTAAACAGGCATGAGGTGGGTATCAAACAGGGTGGCACAACCAGGTTGGAGGCTACCAGGTTAACAGCCATAGTGTCAAATCATCTTATAAAATATGATAAAAATTACGATGACAAAAGTCATTAGTAATACGAGGGTAAGTCAAAAAGTAAATGCACTTTTTATCTTTTCGTCTCTATGTTGGCTGTCCAGCTTTCTGCGCTCGCAAGCCGATAGATTGCAGCATTGTCTTCACTTGTGGCAGGTTACAGTGTCATCACCTCAGTTCGCTCTGCACTGTTGCGAAGTAAACATGGCTGCACCACTGTCCGTGTGCACCACAGATGAACAGCGTTCTGTAATCCATTTTTTGTGGTCTGAAGGTGTACCAGGAGCTGAAATCCATAGAAGACTTTCAGCACAATACAGTGACAATGTCTTACCGCAGCGAAGTGTTTACCAGTGGATTGTAAAGTTCAAAAGCGATCGAACAAGCGTGAAGGACGAGGAAAGAGCAGGACGTCCAGCCACATCCAGTACTGATGACAACATTGAGCAAGTTCGTGTACTGATTCTGAATAACCGACGAGTGACTATTGATGAAGTGGCAAACCATATGTACATTAGTCATGGTTCTGCATATGAAATTATCCATAACGACAAGGTCAATTGTCGGAAGCCCTTCTTTTGTTGCATGACAACGTGCGTCCCCATACTGTCGTCCACACTGCTCAAACTCTTCAGAATCTGGGCTTCGAGGTGTTGGAGCATCCTGCATACAGTCCTGATCTTGCCCCGTTGGATTACCATCTATTTGGTCCACTTAAAGATGCTTTAAGAGGCAGTCGATTCGACACAGATCAACAGGTGAAGGAAGTGGTGCATACGTGGCTTGCTGCTCAACCAAAAACCTTTCTTTCTCAGGGTATCGGAAAGCTTGTGGAACGTTGGACCAAGTGTATTGAAGTGCAGGGTGACTATGTTAAAAATTATGTCATTGTAAGTTTTCTATTGTTGCTGTGAAAAATAATTTTAAAAAAATGAGTGCATTCACTTTTTGACTTACCCTCGTACTTTAAATACAATATTTATTTGCTTAAAAATGAACATTCACGTAAGAATTTAACTTCTTTGTATAACTTTTACATTTATAATTTATATACTTAATATACGTAACTATTCACTTTTCCCCTCCTTACCTTTAGATCAACCCAGAATGACCAAGAGCCTCCCCCTTGTGCATCTGAGTAGTAAATGAAATATGTTTCCTGGCCATTCCACTTTGGACCAGGCAGAAGATTCTCTCTGCCTAAGCTCCAACCCAATAACTGTGCCTCTTTTGCAGGTGAAAGTATCACTCCCATGTGGTCAGGTCCTGTGCAAAAAGATAATTATTTTTAAAAAATTCTACTGTTAGTGATTTCACCATAGGATATTAATCTTTAATATGAACATCACATTACTAGTACACGGTGTTTCACTGATTTTCGAAAAATCAAACTATTGGCCATAATGTAATGAAATTTGCTACGGACATACCTTGGTGTATGAGAAGCATGATGACATCATTGGAGATGGCCCCAAAGTCTCTCCAGTTCTTGCGTGGGCATGCGCATGCTTCTGGGCGATTCTGTCATTAAATGCCAATCGTACGGATGTGTGCTTTCAGTCTGAGTTCTTGGCCCTGCTGTTGTGATGCACCTGATAGTGGTTAGTCTTTGTTCGGGTTCGGTTGAAAGTTCCTCCTAGCAATCAGTGGTTCATGATGACAGTACAGTAACAAAGTCACTACGAGTCAGTACTAAGTGGAACAGCGTGTGCTTATCATTCGCATGTACTGGAAAACAGTCCATAAAGACATGCCAGCAGCAATTTACTGTACAGTCTGGGGTCCGGAAACTGGCTGTAAAGTCTTCCATTCAATGTTAGCGAAGAAACTGGAAGCAACGGGAACACTGTTGGACCACCGGGGCTCCATTTATCTGATTTAATGTGATAGTGCAAGCTACAGATTTTCTCAGGGCATTCTTTGTACATATGACGTTACTTTATTATGTTGCACTGTCATCATGTGAATAACAAAATGATTGAAATTCTGTAATGTTTTTTTATGTATTATATTCTCTTATTAGAAATACTTACAGCATACAGTATCTCTATTCACCAAGTCAGATTTTTGTCCCCATTTTCAGAATTCTGTCGCACTGTGCAATGGCATAAAAAATTGAATTTGTATGGAAAAATACAAGAATTCATGGAAAATTCATGAATGTGTGAAAATTGCAGGTATAAAAAAATCCCCCCAAAAATTCTGTCAAAGCTTCCTTTTTTCCTCTTTTCTAACTGTCCTTGTCGAACTGGAGGGAGGGTATTTCAATATCTTATGGAACACTGAACCACTCTTACGAGAGTTGAAAGCATAAAAGGTTCTACGTAAAGATTTTCAGGAAAATTAGGACTCGAACCTGGGTCTCTACACTGGGAGGAACCAGGCAACATCGGTCTACTTTGTTTCAAAGGCAACAGATCCCATTGTGGTAGCACTGGCAGAGACGATTCCATGCAGGTAAAATAGCGATAGCGAAAAATCAGGCGAGGGCAGGCCGGCTTGCTAACTCATTGGTTAGAGCAATGGCATGGTATGCCAGAGACCCGGGTTCGAGTCCTGGTCGAGCCTGTATTTTTTGCTGAAAATTTCTACGTAGTACATCTGTGTGTGCCTAATCTACCATAAAAGGTTCTGTTTGTAGGTACTGTGAGGGGGTATCTCCTATTTTTAGACAAGTGCTTGTGTTTGTGCAGAGGTTTGATGAGGGAGAATGGTGCCCATCTGAGTAACATTATTCATGAAATGCTTTTGTATGTACTTTCCAGTCATGTAAGTGTTTTCATTGTTATTCTAAAGTTGAATATAGATTTGGCATATCTAAATGGTCTCAATATTTCTGCCGTACCCTGTATGAATCAACTTGCTTTAAAATATTCAAGAATTACATAAGAATATTAAAATAGCTGGTATGTATACACAAAATCAATCTCTCCCTCAATGATGGTGAAAAATGAATGAAAACTTTAAAGTTTGCATACCTTCCAGGATAATTAGACTCCACGAAAGTGTCGTGTGGAATTTTTTGGACTTTGCAAAAGACAAATATGATGAAAAAGTATCGACAAGTATCAGTAAATAAATTCTAACAGATACTTTCCAATACTGATACCATTATTGATAAAACATTAAAATACTGACCAAGACAAAATTTATAGTATAAAAAATATAAACAATTAAAACTTAACGTTTTCACCCTCTAACAGGGTCTTCATTTGAGGTCTTCAAGTTTCGTCTGAAGAAGACCCTGTTAGAGGGTGGAAACGTTACATTTTTAGTGTTTATATTTTTTATACTATAAATTTTGCCTTGGGCAGTATTTTAATGTTTTATTAACATGAAGACAAGGCTTAACTGTGTCACTATTATTGGCTGACACTGATACATTAATATCGGTATTGGTTCAGTCTTAATAAATATCTTACAACTTAGTGCCAGTTTTTCATAATCTTTAGGGATATAAACATATAATCTCCATTTGGAACTTCTTAAAACAATACCGGTAAATGCCTTCATATGCAGCTTCTTTTGCATTGCCAAAGCTTGGTTCATCTGTAACATGCATTCATTAAGAAGGTGAATGAATCAATTGGAATTTTATATAGGATTGGATGAATTTTTCAGTACTTTATAGGTATTGGTCAACATTTCTTATCGACCCATCCCAATTTAAATATATATATGATTTTACGAAATGTAAATATTAGGCATTTCTAATATGCACGCACATTACAGATGAATAGATTAAATTATAATATACCTGATATTGTGAACATCATTCTAATTACATTGTTTGAAACTGGATTCAGTGAGACTAATTTTAAGTTAGAAGACTCCTTTATTTCTATAGGTGGTCCTGGTATCCAATGAGTTTTCCTGAAATATAAATACATACATTTACTAAAAAATACTTAATTTCAAGGTTGTGAATATATTGAACTTCTGGATTAAATTATTTACAGTGTATATTTGCAGAGGCTGAAATACCACAATAGTACACATTTACAGAATAATTTATTTATGCTTAGGGGCATGCATATTTCGTTTTTGACAAAAAAAAAAAAAACGAAATGTCAAAAAACACACTGTAGTGTTAATTTTTCATGTTTTTGAAAGGTGTGTGATGCATTTTGCTACCATGTTTTGTCACGAAATAATGAGAAATGAACTGCAAAATGCGAAATAAACTCTTGAACACGAAATTTAGGGTTTATTTACCAATGACACACCTTCTGAGGTCTGAATTATCCTGCGAGTTATGCAATTCACAGAAAAATATATTAAATCTGCTGTTAATATTGGGGAAGCAAAAATGGACTCCTTTACACAGAAATAAACTTAATACTCTGATAACTACATAAATGTGCTATTAGAAGTGAAATGTTAATTTTGTGTAATAAGTGTGGTTTTTAAATCAAATGTAGGATTATATTCACAATTTTAAAACCAAAATGTCTTTTCATATATCACTTTTCGTTCAATTTTTCACAGCTATAACACCGAAATTTTATTTTATTTACCGCTTTTGAACCAGAAATTGATTCCATTTTTGTACAGAAATTTTGCTTTCTTATTTACCAAAATTATGTGCCTCTATTCTCCTTCTTTTTGAATGTTCTATTGGTATAATATTTATTATTTGCCTTGTTTTCCATTCATTTTTTTTCTTATGTATGTTCAATATTTACCTGGACAATAGCAATCTTTTGGCTGGTGCTTCCCTAATCCATTTTCTCCTGAATTTGTTAAAGTGTTAGACAAACTTTCTTCCAGCCATGGACACAGGCTGGTTTAAGGGTCACTTGATACATTAATCCCTTGAGAAAATTTGCTATTCTTTGCAGCGGTGGCACCAGACTTTCTGGTGTGGGTCACACCTGCTACAAGATCATCAAGATACAACACTTGAAAGTAACTGGTCATGTGAGCAATAAAAATCCATAAAGTAAGAAACTTACAATGCCACTATCACATGGCAACATTTGTTTCTAAAGTCTATTTAATGTAAAGAAAGAAATCACTTGGGATACAGACAGTCTTTCCTTAAACAGTAAGAGCAAGCAAAAATACACTTCAAAAAGCATGGAGTTCATTGGTTTAGTTTCAAGATTTATCACACAGAAGGTGCGATATTGCTAACCTGGAGCAATTTCAATCAAACTTGGTACACGTATCACTTACAATCTGGAAAGACATACTGTAGGGGTAAGACACCCCTGGCACCCCTATGGGTGGGGGTGGGAAGGGGTGACATGTAAAAATAATCAAAAACTACCAATATTAATGTGGAATACATAGTTTTTGGGGTTGCTAAGATGAATAGTGACACTCCCAATGCCGTTCAACTCCAAGACACCTCTGGTACCCCTAGGGGTTGGAGGTTGGGGGGGAAGGGGGTGACATGTAAAACGACCGATATTAGTGTGGAATCCATAGTTTACGGAGTTGCTAAGATGAATAGTGACACTCCCAATGCCGTTCAACTCCAAGTTCATTTTGCACTATAGTTAGAATTCATTATTTTCCTATCTAATAGAAGATTGGGATAAATGAATACCCGGGCAATGCAAGGTAATCAGCAAGTGAGTAATAAAAGTGAAAATCATAAATACAAATTACAACAAACAAAAATTATTGCTTACTTACCATATCAGCGATGTAACAGGCATTAAATATGGCATGCCGCAATAAAGTTCGTTCGCACAATCCTGACTGACATCCTTTGCTCGAGCAATTTCAGGTACATGTTGAGATGCTGCATGTGGGCTGTTATAGTCCATATCCACCAGCCAGTAACCAGTTTCATGGCGACGGACTCCACCTGATTCATTATAGAATGCCCTGTCCGCATGCTGCAAATCAAAATTTAAACCATACACATCAAAATTGCAGTTTAATGAACAAACTTATGAAAGAAAATGTAAAAATCTCCAGTGAGCAAACTCATTACTCTACTATCTTGCCTTCATTTGTGGCCATTACAAAATCTTATACTGTATTTCTTCAAATCTTAGGAACAGCATTTTTTCAGGTTGGATTCAATGGCATCTTGGATTCGAGTACATATGTACAAATATACCATGGGAGCATTCCATTGTCACGCATGGGACACCCAGACTACGTTTTTAACATTACAGTAATTATTTTACTGATAGTTGAGCAACATTTTATCTTACAGTTTTTGTGCAACTAAACTCTGTTCATGAAACATAACTACTCTTAAAATACTATAAAATATATAAAATAATGCCTACATTCTAACTTAATTATGCATAATACTTTTTTATCCAAAAGACAAGTCTAGATTGTTGACTCACAAGTTAGAATAAAATTTCAGCATTTCATTTCATTTCAAAAATTGAGATTCAGAGGCACTTGTCATGGAATGTCCACATGGTATTAGTGTAATATAGTGCAATGTGCTGTTTATTATTCTAATGGTAAATGTAAATTCTAATGGCAATGGTAGTATTGTGAACGGTAATTATAACAATAATGTAAATTTAATTCTACAGTATTATGTATTATCTGTGAGCCTTAAACTGGAAGCAATTTTTTCCCTCAAAACGCGAAGCAATAATTAAGGTGAATCTTAGATTCAAAGAAATACAGTATTTTACATCAAGGTATTATTGTGCCTCCTGCCTCTCTGTGTCTCAATTCCGTATTCTTACCAATGTAAGTATTACAATTAATAATGTAATAATGCCAGAAATGAACCAACAATAAAGATGTATTATTACATTATTAATTGTAATACTTACAACTGGTAAGAGTATGGAATTGAGACACAGAATAAGGAATGAGGAGATCCGACAGACAGTGGGGGTGGTGAAGCTCCAGGAGAGAATAGATCGGGCATAGATGAGATGGTTTAGACACATGAAGAGGATGGATGCACAAAGACTATTAGTGCGAGCTTACAATGAACAAGGAGTGGGAATAAGGCCAAGGGGGAGACCAAGATGTTGGTGGAAAGAGCAGATACTGGAGAGTGTTGTGAGAACAAAAGATTGAAACACCGTGGAAACAGAGGGATGGTGGAAGACCAGAAGAAAATGGAGGCTTGACTTCTATGCCTACCCAGCCAGAGGCAGGAAACGGCGAAGGATGATGATGACTTTCCAAAAATACCTAGAAAACACAATGCACAACACATAAGGAACATTAACAGGGCATCTACAAGTCAAGGAAGTCAAGAAAAAGCCAAGAAATCAACAGGCAGGTCAAGAAATTAAGCTTGTGGTCAAGAATTTTTGCAATCTTTTGTAGTGAATTTCCATTGTTATATACCTCATTGATAAAATTGAATATTTAGAAATCTAAAATTGCATTCAGTTCTGGTTTAGATTTCTTCACCTTCTTTCGTGAGAATTACATTTTCCTATGCGTGAAGTTCCGTAAAAATATGAAATATAGACCATTCCTCATCCAGGATGAAGTCTGAAGCATTAATTTTTACATGAATTAATAATTAAAGCAAGTCTAAATCTCTTGTGAAAGTACAGCTTCAGTTTTTATCTTGACCAGCCTTATCGTAGGGATTTTTCAATGAATAAAAATATGCTTTCTTAATTTCCAACTATACCTAAGTATAACTAAATGTTAAGAAAAAGAAAGAAAAGAAAGTAAAAAAGTCAAGAATTTTGGATTTGTTATTTGGGTAAAGTGTACATCAGAGTCCACAAAATGACTGTTGTTGTAACATGGGTTAGCTGAAAAGAATTTCAAGTAATGGAATCAGTTTAAGCAGCACTCAATCAGCTCTAGTAAGTACCATCACAAAGCTATGCATATTATCACATCAACTATTTGAGGGATGATCGGAAAAAAAGTTACAAAACATATAACTATTGTTTTATTCACAGTAACGTAACAAAAAATTATGTGTAGATTAACCTTTTGCTGCCCAAGCATCTCGAACGAGATACCCAAATGTAACCCTCACTGTCCCAAGCATCTCGATCGAGATGCTGTGTCAAGGTCGTAGTTTTTATGTTATAACTTTTCTATTTTTGGCTAGAATTTCGATTTTATTTTTTTATATTGTTCCTAACACATGTATTTAACAGAAATGTTTTTTTTGCATTTTTTTTGTCTTCATGAAAATGGAGGGGAAAAGGCGGGAAATGGTACTTCTCTTTTGCGGCTCTTTTCAACGTCAAATTTTTGATGACAAAGGAAGACGGGCTTTGTTGTTCTAAAGCAATGCTTTTCGCTCCCGTCTGTTAACTGCATTTGAAGGAAACTTGTTTATCAGTATCCGATGTCAAAATGAAAGTTTTCCGTGAGGGTGCATGCAGGGGGTGTGGGGTCGGGGAGGGGGAAGACTGGTTGTTGAATCTGCGTTGTGAAAATGGAATTTCGAAGCACGCTGAAGGAAACCTTTTTTTTTGTTAGCACAAGTGTCCACAAGTTGCGACAGGGGTTACCCTGCATTGTCTAAAAATAGAATTTCAAGCAGCTGCAAGAATCGCCACTCATTTTTCACTGCATTCTAGCTTTTCGTCCGTGAATGTTGTGCATAGGTGTAGTTTTGTGCCCAAGTGTGAGGACATTTTTTGGGTGAAGTGACAATTTTTTAAAATAATTTTTGGGGGTTTTCTCCCTTCCCCCTCCATATATATGCCAAATTTGCATAAATTTTGCATTTTGACCTTTTTTCGGGGGGGGGCGGGGGGGAAACACCCTTTTTTTAAGAAAAGTATTTTTGAGGGGATTTCCCCCTTTCCTCCTCCATATGTACGCCGAATGTGCATAAATTATATATCATCTGAATCTGTGATTCATTCTGCATACAACGGTATATCTTTCATATCTCTAGGGCATTTAGTTTCTGAGCTATAGTCATTTCAAAGTACCGCTGCATTTTGAAGCTTGAATCAGTGGCGTGCCCACCATTCCTTTTGGGGGTATAACTCAAGTTACATTGGTCATATGATAATAATGCAAATACTTTTGTGTTCCTTACATGTTAGCGATCATTTCCATGTGCATGTCGACACTGTCATGTACTTTTTGCTTGAGGGGAGGGTGGGGGAACATTTTTTTTTCCCCGAAATTTTGGAATTTTGAGAGTTAGCCCCCTCCCCTCTGCCACATATACGCCGAATTTGCAAAAATTTCATATAGTCTGAATCTCTGGTTCATTCCACGTACAACGGTATATCACTCATCTCTCCAGGGCAATTAGCCTCCGATCTACACTCATTTAATTGAAACTCTGCATTTTGCTCAAAATCGGCTCGGGACAGAGAGGCCTTGGGCGGCAAAAAGTTAATAACATGTTTGTCTTGTTCCAGGTTTGAGGACTTCGGATTCTGACCATGTATACCTGTGAAGCGGACATTTAAAATGGTGACTCGTCTGGAAAATTGGTCAAGAGTAGAAGTGAGGGCAATGTGCGGTTCCTGTGGGCCAAAAACACTACACCTGCTGACATTCATAGGCAGAATGTGGAGGTGTATGGGGAGGGGCAATTTTTAAGCAACATGTAGTGAAGTGGTGTCGTGTCTTCAAAGAAGGACGGACCAGTATTGTTAATGACAACCCTGGACAGAGTGGTAGACCCAGTACCTCAACAACTGACGTGAACTGTGCTCGTGTGCATGAGTGTATTCGTGAGGACAGAAGAACATTACGCTCAATATCAGCTGAGCTGGGACTACCATATGGTGTTGTGCAGAACATTGGGTTAATGTCCTTAAGTATAGGAAAGTGTGCCCGAAATGGGTGCCACGGTCACTATCCGAGAACCATAAGACCAACAGAATGGTGATGTCGCTGAATATCCTGCAGCGTTACGGAGCAGAGGGGAACAATTTTCCTCACCGGGTAGTGACTGGTGATGAAACAATATTGCATCTGTTCACTCAATCAAGGAAACAGGCATCCATGGAATGGAAGCATGTATCTTCTTCACGCAGGAAAAAATTCAAAGTGGTTGCTTCGTCCAGGAAAGTTTTGTGCACTGTATTCTGAGACGTATCAGGTGTGCTACTGATCGAGTATTTGGAACAGGGAGAGACCGTGAATGCTGAAAGGTATTGCAGGACACTTCTAAAGTTGCGGGATGCCATCAGAAGAAAATGTCCTGGTCTCCTCCGCCGTGGTGTGATTCTTCTGGATGATAATGCGAGAACCCATCCAGCACAAAAAAACTGTTTAGTGTATTCAGCGCTTACGCTGGGAACGACTAGAGCAACCTGCCTTCCTACAGCCCTGACCTAGCCCCCAGTGAGTTTCACCTTTTCCTTGCTCTAAAGCAGACATGGCTGGCCACCATTATTTGACATGTGATGATGTCAAAACCGCTGCCTCACGGTGGCTACAAGATTGATTTGATTTGAATTTAAAATTTTTGGATGCGTCAGCACTAAGGCTATTTTGCACCCATCACATTATACGGCGTCCACATAACGACTCTAACGTTGCATAACTAAAATCATAAAATATTAAAATCTTCTGACTTCCGTTAAAAGCTGAGGCTGTAAAGGAGCACTCAGCACAAATAAGGACACCACAAACAAAATTATACTGGCCATGGGGCCAGTCGCCAGAGTCTCGTTAGTCTGCAGTCCAGGGTGTACTACGGGGAAATTGACTATTGGGTGCACTACGTGGAACGATCACCCCTTACACCCCGGTGGCTACAAGAACTTGACGCGGATTTCTGTGCAACTGGTATGGAAAACCTCATCTACCGTTGTGACAAGTGCTTGAACAAAAAAGGTGATTACATCGAGGACTAGTGTTGAGTGCCCTCTATCATCAGGTGTGTTCATCTTCCAGCTATGTCTAACACATATGCCATAATAGGCTTTGTACCTTTTTTCTTTCGATCATCCCTTGTAAATTAACTGATAGAATTCACAGAAGTGGCCATTAGTAAATAATGCATTACTATTACAGTATTGTTATTTCTACACATTCATTACTAAAACTCTAAGTGATATTTTGAACACTATACAAGGTATGTCCGGAAAGTAAAGATGCTGAAAAAAAAATTATACATATGTGGCTACACTGGCTTTGACTTAGATCCTTGTATTTGCTTCGTAGTGCTACAGTAACACATGTTTGAAATGGCAGAACTTATTCAGAATTGGACAAAATACAAGGTGCGTTCTGTCACATAGTTTCTCAAGCCATAAGGTGTGATATCACAGATAAATTGCTGCTATTTATATATTCATGATCTCGGCCCCAGTTGAGATGATGTGATCAGCATGATGCCTGACTGCCTTTACCCCCCAGGGTTGCCCCAGGTACCCATTTATACAAGACTGGGTGGACCTCAGAGCCACACAGAAATAGGTAAATGACTGGAAACATTTCTGGTCCAGATCACCTGCCCTGGGATTCAAACTTGGGTCTTCCGCATGGTAGTCAGATGCTCTACAACAGCTGGTATTGGCTGATATTGACACATTGTCATCAGTATTGGATCAGCGCTAGCAAAATACAATATCCAGACAAATTTTCTGTTTTGAATTTGTACTTTGTTTGAACTATTGAAGTTAATATGACAAATATAGGTGAAACATCATGTGGAAATATTTCTTCTGTGTATTTTCTAGGGTTGAGCCAATACCACTTTGAATCGGAAACCCTTAATGATTCCCACCAATACTGATACTTGAAAATTGCAATAATTAAAATTTGTTCAAAATATTGATCAATATTGGCATGTAGCTCAATATTCTTCTCCAATTATATGCATCAATTTACCAAGAAATTTGCTTTCAATTATACAAGAATTGCATCAGGATAATAAAATAAATATCACGTAATTGCAAATATAGCTTTTCGTGCAAAATAAAAAGAAAGTTTAATCTTTGCATAATTTCCAGAATAATTAAACTCTGCGAAAGTGTCGCACGACATTTTTGTGGACCGTGATAGACCAATATGGCGGGAAAAATTATCGGCCTGTATCGGTAGATAAACTACAATCATAACTTTCCGATACTGATACCATTGGTATCGGCTCAGCCCTAGTATTTTCCAAAATTTTGTTCCAGTACTTTAAATATTTATAGTGGAAGTTTTGTAAAATAAAAATTATGTTGGCATATTGGCTTCTGTATCTTTACTTTCCAGACATGTCTCGTAGAATAAGAACAAGTGTTAATAAAGCATACCAAGACCATGATTCTCTGGGGTGACGGTGCAAACTGATCTCCATCATAAGGAAATCCCAAAGGAGTGACGATTACCAATGACAATCCAGTTAGAATCAATCCACCAAGAACGCCAAGCACTTGCTCTGGTTTTTTAACTAACACAACCAATGGTGTCTGCAATGTTCATATTTACTTCATATTAGTGCAAGTAGAGACAGAGAACAGATTTAATAACTTGTTACAACATGTTAACACACACAATGCCACGAAGTATTAGCTCAATATGATTAATCTGGCATAAGAGGGCGTTTTGGAAAGTTTTGCCTAGTACGAATATAACGTCAATAATATGCAAGATACTTACATGAACTATATGTCTTCTTAAAGCTTGTATTGTCCTCTACCAGGGTGTCACTACTTTTCCACATAGTCACCATCATTGTTTACACACCAATGCCAACGTCGGACAAGTTGTTGCATCCCGTCAGCGAAGAAACCAGGCATCTTCTCCCGGCACGAGCGACGCACATCTGCTTACACCTCCACATCATTGGTGTAACGGTGTCCCTTCAGGTGCTCTTTCAGCCTCGGTAAAAGGACAAATTCACAAGGTGCGAGATCTGGGCTGTATCGCAGGTGGGGTAAAATCTCGTGGAATTTCAGATGCTGCAATGCATCCTGTGTTTAGCGACTCATGTTGGGCGAGCATTGTCATGTTGAAGAATTGCATCCTTGCCAGGCATAAATCGCAGTAATCATGCATGGAGTTTCTCCAAAGTCTTCATGTGCCGATCGAGTTTACAGTGGTTCTGTGCTCCAAAAATTCTGTGTGGACTATGCAGTCGCAGTCCCAACCCTCTGCTGTGAGGAATTCAATAACAGCACATTGCTTCAACCACACGTCCATGTATGTCGCCATTTTACTCACTATTGTGTGCATGGGTGATGTTGCAGGCAAACGCCACTAGATGTCACAACAGTCAGTTAATCAGCGATTACTCTCACACCAATTGCACGTGTCTCTGAGCAGTGTTGCCAGTTATTGCATAGGAGGCATATCTTTTCAAAACACCCACGTAATTACCTGTATTTACGCATGTATAATGTGCACCTCTTTTTTTTTTTTAAAATGGGGAAAACAAGCAACAAACAATTATATCGTGTATATAATGTGCAGTACAATTCAGGTTCAAGATATAGCTTTCTTAGTTGTTAGTTGTAATTGTAAAACTGTTGCTATGGCAATCAAGAGTCCATGACATCATACCTATTCAATGAGTCACCAATCCACACCACCTCCCCTTCCCTGCGTTTAGCATCACAAAGTTTTCACCTTGTTTATTCTGCAGTAGAAGAAAGCAAGATCAGAATTACGTTATGGATTTGCAGCATTGCAGGAAGTTATTTTCTATTTCTCGTCCAACAAATACCGCTGATACACATCCCGTGTCATGGGAGGTGCATGCTCGAATTCTGCCAGAACGACACAGCACCATTTTTCTCGGTGTTGCAAAACATTCTGTTACAAAGTGAAAAATCACGGGAAATGGAAATTTCACCTTCATAGTAGTTTCTTTTTAATTATTATTACTAAAGATATCCAACCTGGTAATTTGTATTTGTGCCTGTTGATATATGCATGTTATATGCAGTGACAGTGAAAACATACATGGTTTGTATGTTGGCTGTCCGAATTATTCCATGCATAACACACAACACTGTTTTTGGGACCAAAAATTTTGGAAATAAGTGTGCATTATCCATGAGTAAATACGGTATTTAAATAATACAACTATTAATTGGAATAAGTTTATGAACCACACTCCATCATTATTGCAAAATCACTTATTACACACTTTAATGAGACATATCTTCACTTGTCTTCTTGCCACCTTGGTGGCCATGCAAGTAAGAGTTGAACTTTCAGACTCGCCACCGAAGTTCCTGTGTTTGATTTCCAACCTGGCTATGCTTGTTATTTTTTAGTTCACTTTCAGTAATCCTTATCGTATGCTAATTAACAAAAATACAAATTCATTAAAATGTATATAAAAAACATCAGAGCAAAGGTTAAGGTAAAAAGAAGGATAAATGTTGACGACATTCAATTATACAGGGTTTTCCAAAAATCCTTCCCACATTTAAATCCACTATAACTTTACAATGAACAGAGATATTTCAGTGAAACAAAGTTTGTACTGCACAGCAGTTTTACTTCGCAGCCCTGCATGTTTAGAGGATCACGTGACTGCGAATGATCAGGTGATTCTAAGATGGTGTCAATTCAGTAGAAAGCAGTGCATTCTGTGGTATGCAGAGCTGAAATCGAGACGGATAGCCCAAAAGTGAATTTGTGGTGTTCTGTGTCGATGGATCACCTAATCGGGCTTTTCTTCTTTGAGTTAATTTACATTGCATTGAGCTACCACGTGGTAGATCTAGCAGGCCACCGACATTTATTTTTATAGTACTAGTAGTTTCCGAGATACTGATAGTTGACACGGGAGTATTATTATTCCAGATTTTTAAATTAGAGCCCTAAAAATTAATAGAAATTAAAGAAAATTTACACCTTTAGCATTACAAGTAGTCAGGAAACCTCTGCTGGTAGACTTCTAGAAGGTCAGATAAAAGTCTGGCACCACCCTTTTATTTTGAAAACAACTTGACGGAGGGCCATCAAATTTCAGATATAGGTAATTTGGGTGGGGGCACACCAGATGGGGCTAGTGTGTATTATGGTGGTCATCTTGAAAGCCGCCATCTTGGAATTACATCCAGATTTTCAAATGGGAAGGGGGTCATGTAGCATATCATTTTCCATGTGCGTTTTCTCAGAAATGAGAATATGCAGTTATTTTTCCCCTAACTTTATTTGGTGAGGATATTTTCAGGGTAGAAGTTCACATTTGGCGTAACGTAATGGGTACAGTTGAGCAAAGCCCCAACCGTAACAGTCACTCCTGAGTGCTCCAATAACATGTAAAACACTTATTTCGTTCTCTAAATGGGCTGGGTATTATGAAATATGGATTAAACAAGTTGGTGCCACTCATCATACAGGATTAGTGCCAATAAGAACCATTTGACACCATTTCCCTGGTAGCCTTATTTCCAGATTCGGTGGTATGAATTGGCCACCCACCCAGGTCACTGGATCTAGCTCTACAGGACTACTTCTTGAATGGTTACCTAAAGAAAAGGGTGTACACCATGAGACCCCAAACAATTGCTGAACTCAAAGGAAATATCCGGAAGGAAATAGAGGGTATTATGGCTAATACGCCTTCATGATGTTGTGCTAAGCACAGGGGAGCACTTTACCTTTTACCTTTATGGCTAATTTGCTATGCCACAGTATGACTTCGAGAGCTCAAGAATGTTCTTTTCAAGGTAGTGCCCATCTACGGAATGCTATGTACAAATGATGAACAGCATTGTAAACTCCCATATCTTGGTTATGCATTACACATAGTGCTTAATAAATGTGCTTTTTCCATTCCTAGAAATCTGCATTTAAAATGTGTCCCATCAATATGGACCAACCTGTACATGCAGCAATATGAAAAAAAAATGGCTGTCATCGTATTGGAGTTTTCTGGAAATGTCTTGTAGTAAAAATATTGTAAAAAAAACCATGGAGAAAAAGAATAGAAAATCTGATTACAATTTTTTATTTTTGTTATTTTGCATCACCTTTCTGTCACTTTTGGCTAATTGCAGCAAGGAGGATAAATGGTGATATGATGAAATTGAAGGGACACTCACAAAGAACACCAATGTCCATGCCAGGATTTGAACTCAGGAACTTCATTGGCGAGATCAAGGGTGAACACCAGGGAACAGACTTACATGGAAATACATATTTATGTATGAAGATGAAATTAGTTATATTTTTATTATACGTGGGTGACACTAAAAGTTTTTAGATGCTGCAACACATTGTCCCTAGGATATGTTGGAGTTAGTAGTCTGTAAAGTGTGATAATGCTGCAGAATTTATAGTTGTTAATTGTTGTGTGCCAGAAATTAGTCAATTATTGTTGTGTGTGTACAGTAAAATGGATTTAACACGGGAGCACTTCAGAGCAATGATTTTTTACGATTTTCGAGCAGATTTAACGCAGCAGCAATGTTATGAAAGGCTCCGAAATGCATTTCAGGAGGAAGCCCCATGCCGTGCGACTGTGTTTAATTGGTTTTTAGAATTTCGAAGTGGACGTCAGAAACTCAGTGATGAATTACGTGATGGTCGTCCTGTGACAGCAACTTCTCAAGAAAACGTCGATAGAGTGCATCGCATGATAGAGGAGGATAACCGGGTGACATATGCAGTTATTAGTGCAACACTGGGTATTGGTATGAGTCAGGTTCAAACGATCCTGCATGAGCGCCTTGGTGTCAGGAAGCTCTGTGCCAGATGGATCCCACACCATCTTACTCAGGAGCAAAAGCAGGCACAGGTCACATGGTGCATGAAAAATGCTGGAAAAATTTAACCAAGGACAATCAAATGCAGTGTATGACATCGTAACAGGTGACGAAACTTGGGTGTACTGTTATGAACCCGAGAGCAAACGACAATCGACGCAGTGGATCTTCCCGGATGAAGACCCACCAACAAAAGTCAGGAAGGGACAAAGTGTTGGCAAACAAATGGTTGCCACTTTCTTCAGTCGGACGGGCCATATTGCAACAGTGCCGCTACAGGGACGTCGGACCGTTAATGCTGAATGGTACACTACGGTTTGTTTACCGGAGATCGTACGGAAAGTTCGTGAAAAATGCCCACGAAGTCGCATTATTGTGCATCAAGACAATGCGCGCAGCCATACAGCAGTACGAACAATTGAATTCTTCAAAGCCTCCAACATCGAAGAAATGACTCATCCTCCTTACAGTCCCGACCTCGCCCCTTGTGATTTCTTCCTGTTCCCTAAAATCAAGGATACATTACGAGGTTCTTCATTTCCTACTCCCGAGGAGGCAGTCACCGCCTTCGTTCAGTGCATTCAAGAGGTGCCTGCAGATGTGTGGTCCCAGTGCTTTCACACTTGGTTTGAGCGGATGAACAAGTGTATCAACTGTCATGGAGAATACTTTGAAAAATTATAGCATTCATACTTTTGGTCTCCAGTGTTTTACTTGCGCGTGTCTAAAAACTTTTGGTGTGACCTATCGTATTTGCATATCATGGTGTGTAGGCTCAAAAAATTCAGTTTTTATTTTCCATATTTATACAAATTATTGCAGAACATTTCTCAACATATACTCCATATTCACGCGATAACTACATATCCTCATGTGACTAACAGAGTTGGGTGCATTTCTTGTGAACAATTGACAAATTTGAAATACACTCCCATTACTTCTTGCGATATTGAACACAGTTTTAGTCAATATAAATCCATCCTAAGAGACAACAAAAGGAAATTCACGTTCAAACACTTACAACAAAATTTTCTTATTGTTTTTGAAAGAGAAAATGAAAAAAAAAAAACCTTTTGTGTTGTTTTACAATTTATGTCAATGTAAGCATACTGTATTTTATGTAGCTCATGTAGTGTCATATTATTAAAAAGGTAATTTTGTGCAATTTTAAGTCCATATTTAAATACATTTTTGGTGAAAATAACTAAATATGTATTTACATATTCAGCACATTTTAACTACATATAAATCCATTCCCTGGTGATCACTTTATCATGCTCAGCCACCAAGACAATTATATTACAGTAGCACCAACTTATTTTAGAACGTCACACATTCATTATCACAATTTCTAAATTACCCTACTATACAAACCTTTCTTTGGTTTTTTGAATTTTGCTAATAAACATGATGCAAAAAAAACTCATTTTTTTACAAAAATAATGTAATACAAAAGATGTAAAATTTCTGTTGTCATAAAATACTTACTATGTAACTACTTATTGCAGAGAACATCACAGATGCCATGGTTGCAACAATTATCTCTGGACTTTTTCCAGCGCCGATGCGGCCCATGATTGGAATGAACAAAGCGAGAGCTGCCATCATCAGATATAATGTCAACAACAAGGGAATCAACAAAGTGAATATGTAGAAAAACAGCCACTTCCAATCTGCAAAATTAAAAACTCATTTACTGGAAACTGTTTTCTATACGTATAAACATTCCAAAGCAAAGTTTACATTAAAAAGTTACAAGTGGAGATATTATTGAGCCAGATCAAATTATAACATATGGGGAATTTCATGTCAAAATTCACAATTCTTTAAATTAAATAAAATCCTGTAACTTTATTCTATCTTGTGAGTCAACAATCTAGACTTGTCATTTGGATAAAAAATTAAGTACTATACATATTGTTAGTTTATTATTACTTTTTGATTTACATTTTCCTATTGTGTTCCACCCGTGACACCAAAAAACAATTAATTTCTCCTTTAACTGTTAAATTTTCCCTTCAACTCCACTAAAATATTCAAAGGTCAATTACCTTCTCTCTTTGTCTTAAATAAGTTTTCATCATTTGACAATTCACAAAAATTAACATCAATTTAAGAAAACAGGCAGTCTGTCCCACCCGTGACAAAATTGTTCACTTACAGCTAGAAATCTGGGAAGTATTTTAAGGATAGTTATGATTAATCAACAGTGTTAATAATTGGGAAAAGAGAGACGCGGTAGTATATAAATACGGATAAACTAGTACTCACTTATCCGCGAAACTGTTTTTTCTTTGTTCTATCAATTTCAGTGGCCACTGCCACCATCCAAGCAAGAGTACAGCAAGTTCGAAACGAGGATGGTGGCAGTGGTCACTGAAATTGATAGAACAAAGAAAAAACAGTCTTGCGGATAAGTGAGAACTAGTTTCTCTGTATTTAATAGTATTAAGTTTCATGTTTAATTGTGCAGGAACAGTAACGAAAATGTTGCTTAACTATCAGTAGAATAGTTACTTTGATATCAAAAATGAATTTTGCATGTCACATCCATGAGAATGGAATGCCCTATAGGTTAATCAGGCCTTGCCCTGCACCTGAAAGTGTGATCACTGTGCAGTCTCTTCGCCAGGGATTGAACCACCTGACCCCTTGGTTACAAGGCGACAGCATTACCACTATGCCATTGGCAGTGTTTGAAGTAAGTAGTTAATCGGCAAGCCATAAGATGCACTGACATTTTCCTGCATCAATGCCATCTTGGAATCACATGATCGCCTGCACACACATCATTCAGAAGTGTGAGCAGAACACAATTTTGAATTTTCCTTTGCGTAAAAAACAATATTTCGTTGTAATAAACCTATTATTTTAAAGTTATAGCTTTTTAGAACTATGCATGACTTTTAAAACACATTGTAATTCCTCCTTGCAGAGGTGTGTGGTATACACATATACAAGTAGTCCATTGATAAGAATGAGGGGAAAACTAAACTAACTTACATAACCAGTAGGTTTGCCTTTGTTTAGAGAACAATTGCAATTTTGTTAAACAGAACTATGGTAATTTTAACTCTTTCCCACACAATTGAGTACGTACCTTTGCAATGCCTGTACACAGCATCTTGGATTGCACTAGTAACACATGGCAAAAGAACCCATAACATAACAATAAAACCTGACCTGATGTAGAATACTGTGCAGACCATCAAAATGAGAGACCAGACTAACTGGGTAGCATCATGATAGATTTGGAACAGCATCCACGGGGAGCTCACTACCTGGGAAGAAGGGAAAAGCTGTTATTCATACATCTACGATATTGCAAAGAATTTACATGTAACTTCCCAACACATGAAGTTTTTGTATACAAGTATATTAGTTTATTATAAGGGTCAGTCAGTGGAAAAATTTCGACATGTAGATGTCGTTGTTCCACGAAGCTTCTGCCGCTGGAAGGGGGTTCCGTTGTCACCCAGTAGATGGCAGTTGCATTGCAGGCTTGTGTGAAGTAGTGTGAGTGTGAGCTTGTGAAGTGCAGACGTGCAGGGAAGCCAGTAAAGAAGAGCAGCATGCAGTCGTGCGTTTCCTGGTGGTGGTAGTATGTTGAGACATTTACCATCGAATGATGGCAGTGTATGGGGAACATCTCTGTCGCAGGTGAAGGAATGGAGTTGGAGGTTTCGTGAAGCAAGAATGTCACTCCAGGACAATACATGACCTGGACCATCTGTCACTGTTCCAAATGATGACCTCATCCAAAGTGAGTATGACATCATTTAGCAGGATCAACGGTGTACAGTGGAGCATGTTGCAGACCAAAGGGGCCTCAACAATGTGCTGGATGGCAAGTCCCTGCATGTCTGCACGTAACACGGCTCACACTCGCACTGCTTCACAAAGCATGCGACATGACTGCCATCTAACGAGCAACAACAGGAGTTTCGTGAAGTCACGGCATCGACACGTCGAGATATCCCAGGTTGCCTGTTTTCCACTGACTGGCTCTTATATAATAATAAAACACTCACATCAGAAAATTTACACTCACTTTCGATCTTTTGGAATAACTTGGTTTAAAATGGTAACTCAATTTTTTTAGTTGGTCCATCAAATACTTTACTGTTTAGAAAATCGTATGATAAAAAAATCATTTTCAAATTCCAAATCAACTCCAAACTTTTTTAATTTTTTTTTTTTGCTCTAGTTTGATGTGTATTCAAAGCATTTATTAATTTGCTTTATTTTACTTCACTTCTTGTGCCACTTTTGGCTAATTTGTGAAGATGGGGTGAGTGATGATATGATGAATAAGCACTCGTACACATCCATGACCAGGCTGGGATTCAAACCCGGCACCCCTGACATCGTAGTACAATGTGCTAACCACTCTGCCACTGGGGCCAGCATGTGAACATAATTATCTATCAGTTTCAAATCAATGAATCAGTTTAATTGGTTAAAAATAATATTTCCAAAGAGATTTTACATGTCATAGTCTTTCTATGGCTGTGAGTGTTTCATAATTTTGTGATACTATCGATTTATTCCATCTTTTAACTTTCACCCTTTCAGAAAAAGGTACTTTGAGGACTAATCATCATTCCCATGATTTCTCAAATGGAAATAATTTCCAAAAAACAGTGATGATTCCGCTCGCACGTAACAGGTGCGCACTCGATCAATGCCAGAATGGTGCCGTTTTGCTCAATGATGCAAAATGTTCTGATGGAAGGCGAAAAATCACAAGAAATAGCCATTTCACACTGATACTTCTCTTTAAATTATTAATGTTAAAGAAATCCAAAGTTGCTGCCTAACATAAAATACATGCAGAAGTCTATAAGAAAGAACGTGGAAACACCTGATAGTAAATGTTTTACACTGCGGAAACAATTTGTAACAAAAGTTTTTACAATGTTTTCCTGTGCACATTGAAAAACTTGTGGGCATAATTTGTATTTACGCCTGTTGATAAACACAAGATATGCAAAGTAATATTGTGTATGGTATCATATTAGCTGCCAGAATTAGTCTGTGCATAGCACACACCTAAGTTTCTTTCAGGTAAAAAATTTAGGAAAAAAGTGCATGTTAGTTTATCCAACTAACTCTCTAGCCTTCTTAAACCCGAATGTTTATGGCAGCAGCAACACAAGCCTTCAATCTGTCAATATCCTGAGCAAGACCAATTCAATCTTTTTCCAAATATTTTCCTAAGAATTATATTTTCAAATACTCTTAATTTATGTTCCTCTCTTAATGTAAGGGACCAAGTTTCACATCCATATAATACTACAGGCAAAATTATTGTTTTGTATATTTTAGCTTTTAGTTTCTTAGATATTATACGAGAAGATAAAGGTTTATGAAGAGAAAAATAAGTCTGAATTAAGTCTGCTTTTTATTTCCTCTTTAATATCATTTTCATTTGTTAGTATTACTCCTAAGTACTTGAATTTGGAAACTGATAAAAGTGCATGTTTTACATGCGTAAATATGAATTTCCCATACCTTTCTTTGCTTTTTTGCAGCCTGAAGAAAGAGTACCATGTGGGTGAAGACAGATGGACATCCATACAAAAAGAAAATCAGATATGGTCTCGAGAACCAACTCATGGTACTCCCAATTAAAGTGAGGAACCCTGATATCACAAGTGCAACTATGGTCGTCACAACCCACGTTAGTAACACCAAACCACATGTGGTCAGCAGTTGTTGGACATATGTCCTTTTTCCTACACCTGCAAATGAGAAAAATTGAATAAATTGATATACAAAACAGAAGTAAAATTGAAATCTTCACTTGCACATTTACAATATACGGGGTGTCCAGAAAATAAGTAACTATTTTTGTGTTTCAGCCAACTTAGGACTTTCATTCTTTTTTTTCTTTTTGCAGGGTGATTACCAGGTACAATGTTGATTATCTTAACATGTTGCCATTGTAACATGGCATCTACAGGGTGTTCCACACGATAAGCTGCGACGACAGTTTCAGCAGAAATTTCGGAAGACCGGACCTATAAATAAATCCAGATGGAACCTGTTGAATAAGTTCCATGTCCATTTACGTGGAATGTCGCTTCATCGCTAAACAGCACTTTGCTTATTAAATCATAAGTCTCCACAATTCAACAAATTGATGCACATTGTCATACAGTTAGCAAAGTCCTCTGCATGCAATTGGTGTAACACCTGCAAATAATGTGCACGCTTCTTCAAGGTGAATTTCAGCATGTTAACACTGTTGATTTCGGAATGTTCAATTGACGTGCAAGTGAACGTACATATTTGACTCCATTCAATTGGCTCGTGTATAGCTTCAACGTCAGCCTCGCTTGTGGATGGCCGATCTGGTCGAGACTCATCTTCAACTGTGCCTGTTTCTTTGAACTTATTTAATAGTCTCCATATGGATTTACTTGTAGATCCAGTCTTCCATAACTTCCGCTGAAACCGTCATCGCAGCCCATCATATGTAGATGCTATGTTACAATGGCAACACATTCAGCAATGGTCAACATTGGGCATAGTAATCACCCTGCAAAAAAAAAAAAGTTCTAAGTTGGCTGAAACACAAAAATAGTTACTTATTTTCTGGAGACCCTGTATAAGAGCAATGCCAAGTACTGTATTTTAATAGCATACTTTGTTAAAACCAATTTTAAAGGAAACACACCTTAATACACTACTTAATAGTCTAGGTTTTCCAAAGGAACAAGGGTTGAGTCCTAGGTCACCACCGTGGTCTCATAAAAATAACTTCTCACTAAACAAGCTCAATTATAGAATACCGGATGGAATAATGGAAGGTGACCTATGCTAATGAAAATAAAAACAAGAAAGATACAATCACATATTCATTCCATGCCAAATCAACGAGGGTTTTTACCTTGTCATCTCAAATATTAATTATTTTTGGTTTATAAAATGTACCCATAGAAACTATGAAAACTGCAATTTTTCAGAATTTCTGGACATGTAATTTTCTTGGAATTTGGTTTCAAAAATTTTTAAAAACTGAAATCTTTCCGCCACCCTGGTTCACATTCATGCAAATATCTCGGTACCCGTTTCAGCTAGTAGGTTCATCTTGGGCTCATTTTGAAGCTCTTTTAAAGGGCTTCCCTATGCTATGCAACATGGCCATATTCAGAGGAAAACAAAATTTTAGCTTTCCTCCAAAAATAAAATATTTTAAATTTGAAAAACCGAAGCATTTTATTCAGTAAATAGAAATTTAACTACTTCTGTTTGAAGAAATCTAATGTCTCAGATAAACTAAAAGGTTACTAAATTTGACCTTACGAAATATTAGAGTAAAAATAAGTAATGATCTGAGCGAGAAACTAAAGTAAGAAGCATTGAAATATGAATTAACAGTAAGTGAAAATAAGACAAAATAAACAAAGTGCACAGGAAGAAAAATTCAAGAAAGAAAGCAGATATAGACACAACGCAAATAGGACAAGTTCTCTCATTTAAATATTTGGAATCATTAGTAACAATTGATTCAAGAAAAGATTAAAAAAAAGAATTGCAGCCAAAAATAGAGAATACTATGTAAAACAAATTATATTCCATTCTAAATTATTTTCCAGGAAAACAAAATTAAAACTGTATCAATCCATAATAAGACCTGCTGTTACATATAGTCGAGAATCCTGGGTTCTCAAAGATATAATTCGGAAACATGATACTTGAAAGAAAGACACTAAGAAATAAATATGGTGCAACAAAACAGTCTAATGGTATATGGTGAATAAAAACAAATGAGAAGCTGGATACATATATTACTAAAATATAGTAATATAAGAAGATATGTCAAAACTCACAGATTGAACTGGCTGGGCCATATTGAAAGAATGCTTGAAGAAAGAATAGTGAAGCAAATGTACAACTGTAAACCTACTGCTACAAGATCACAAGAAAGACCAACACCAGATGATGTAATATCTTAGAAGTGATGTACAATGCATGAAGATTGAAAACTGGAGGAAAAGTGAATGAAAGAGAAAGACATAGGAGAATGTAATTGAGAGGCCAATGTCCATAAAGAACAACAGCACCTCATAAAAAGAAGGAGAACTAATTGTCATAGAGAGCTGAAGTTGGTTTTGCTTTGTGTTGAATGACAGTCCTATTAATGGAAGTGTATTTTATCCACATTGCTTCCTAATCATGAAAGTTACAAAAGAAGGAAGTGAAGGGATTTGAAATTCTACCAAAAAAGAAAACTTATTCAGCAGGTCACTATGACCCCCACATATAACTGAAGAGGATGAAAAATGTAGTATACAGTACTGTAATGTTCCCACAATCATGCAAAATCACATTAAAAATTGTTAAATACTTCTTGGTAAAAAAAATAAAAATGCATATGCTCCTAAAAAAAGAAGCCGTTTCAATCTCAATACAGAAATTTGTTTGTACCATTTGCCCTATAAATGCCAATCACTCCAAATTTGCAGGCTATAACCATGGAAAAATCCACAAAATATATATATGTATTTTTTTTAAATTGAGAAATTTATTCTAATTGTCATGCTTTTCTTTTGTAACTACTGAGAACTTATTCTTCAATTGGGGGTGAAACCTCAGTAAATTGAAGTTACATGTTCGTACCACACGATATACCTTATATTCCAGTCACACCAATAAAATTTAACCTTATTGGTCTATATTTGAGCAATGTAGTTATTATAGTGTAAAACTTAGTACTAGTATTGTCGGTCTTTCCCACAACGTGGTCATGCAGTCTAAGGTGCAAGATTTGGGCTCCAGCTACGGAACTTACCCAGGTTCAAGTCTCCTAGGGGAAGCGTAACAACATTTCCTGAGATATTGGCCTGTGTATGGGACCAGTGGTCACACACCATTGCAGAAATTGGAGAGCGTAACCCAGTCATGGAAGCCTACAACAACTTGGGGTTCGTCATGCTGACCACAGGTCACCCTGTAACCGGTTGAATTGGATGATACTTATCTCTGATGGAAGTGAAGTGGCAGTCGGTAAGTAGGCTCTGGCCCTCACAGGCTGTTACATCATGGGTTATTTTTTTTTCAGTGTCGGTTCAAGCAATTCTCATTAAATCTATGCATCATGAAATTCTTTACAGCATTCTTTTTACTACCAATAACTTCTTATCGAGTGGCAGTGGCTAGACGTCTTTTCGCGAAGCTCCCGTATTCAGTGAAGCGTGAAGAGGGGGCGCAATCGGGGCATGGAAGGCGGTCATCTGGAAGTCGATAATGACAAAAATGGCAGTCAAAGGCAGTCTAAATATTAGTAGCCTGTTTTTCCTAGGACTTGTGACCACCATCGTACTGATTATCTCGGGAATAGAACAAAATCCGGGACCATTTTAACAGAGGATGTTATTCAGAAGTTAATCTCCATGGTCGAAAAACTGGATAGCATGTCTCAAACGACTGTAAGTGTACAGGGCAATATACGGTCGTTATCTGCAGAATAACGAGAACTGAAGGCTGAAAACTCTTTCTTGAATGAAAAATTCCTGTTTTGTGAATCGAAGCTGGGCGATCTTGAAAACTGCTCCAGAAGAAACAAATTGATATTTCACAGCTTCAGGGAAGTGCAAGGGAAAACGTGGGCGATGTCGGAGGAGCTGGTGAGGGATGCTCTATGGGATGTTCTCGAAATAAATACGAGCGACTTCAATGTAGAGAGAGCGAACTGGTTCGGATCAGGATCCACGAGACCCATTCAGCGAAATTTTCGAACTTCAAGGTAAAGGAAATAATCCTTGTGCGAGCTTGCTTCTTCAAGGGAAGAGGCATCAGTGTACAGGAAGATTTCTCAAAAAGTGTGCAGGATACCCAATGAGAGCTGGGAAAATACATGCAACAGCCACAAGAGCAAAACCTATTTGCAAACCTTAAGTATGATAAGCTGGTGATAGAAGGTACAGTCTACACATTAAGTGATTTAATCACAAATGGACTGCCATGTGTAAAGGACGTGTTGCAAGAAAATGTGTCCATTTCTGATACAGCATTTTTTCTGACGTCAGGCGTGACATTCCCCTCGGTGCTATGCAAGAAACGGTGAATTCTAGTCCCCCAACTGGAAGTGCTGAAGGAATCCACTAGCACAGACACACAGTATTCACAAGTCATCACCCACTCCCCCTTCCTACGAGAATCCACAAGGTAATAGAAAGTCTGACAGTGAAGTGATAAGGAAACAGGACCAACGTTCAACGATGCAGAACAGAGACCAGGTATCTCATGCAGGAGTCTGGGACAGAGCAACGTGAAATCCTCCCCCTTCCTCCTTGAGAAGCAATCAACTACCCCGTAGGGCTAATACACGGAGACCCTCATCTTAACAACTCAGGGGTCAGCAACCCCACTGACAAAGGACTGAGGGATTCACCAAGCAAAACATCAGTAAAATAAGTACACACAGTTCCAAATGCACTGCAACAGGTTATGATTTCTCGATATTTCAAATTTGCTACGAGAACGTTCGTGGACTTAGAACTACAAGAAATGAATTTTACAAGAGCTTGTTTTCGAACAATTATAGTGCAATATTGATAACAGAAAACTGGTTAACCGAATTGCATATGGACAATGAACTTTTTGATGATCGTTATGTGGTTTATAGGTCTGATCGAAACGCAATAATAACAGGAAAAGAAAAGGGGGAGGGGTAGCTTTAGCGATTAAATGTAAATTCAAGAGTGTGTTAGTCGAATCTCCACGTCTAGATCCGAACATAAGACTGCATCCTTGTTAAAGTGTTAATTCAAGGCATCGGGATGTTGTATATTTGTGTAGTGTACATAGCATCCGGTAGCAACTGTAATACTTCTCGGAAATCTTTAGGTTCATAGAAATGCACTGTCAACCTGGTAAAGTTAAACTCCTCTTGGCCAGCGACTTTAATTTCCCTGACTACCTAACTGACTCCAATTATAACTTAACTACTACAACTGGACCTTATTTAGAATTGCACAATTTCATAAACTTCTCTGACTTAATAAGCTTAAATGACGTAACAGGGAATTTCAGTAACGAGGAACACAATACCTCTTTATTTCTATTTATCGCAACCTTCAGGAATCCAACTGGGATGTACTAAAAACACATAAAAATGTAAACGAGGCTGTAGATGCGTTTTATGAAAATATTTACATTTTCGATGAATATGTCCCTCTAAAGCAAAATAGCAATAGGAAATACCTGTGCTGCTTTAATTGAAGTATTATCAAAATGATAAATATCAAACATTACCACCATAAGAAATGGAAACAACAGGTAGGAAATAGGGAATAATAAATTTAATGAATTACGTGCACAAATTGGGAAAGAAATAGATGTCACTTATAAGCAATACGTTGTGAACTCCGAGCTAAGTATTAAAAAAGATAGCTCCCTGTTTTGGTCTTATATTAAGTTCATATCTAAGTTCCAGCATGGTTTCGTTCCATGTAGGTCAGTTCAGACAAATCTTTCCGACATAACAGATTTTCTTAGCACAATGTTAGATAAGCGTGGGCAAGTAGATGTGTTTTACACAGATTTTTGCAAAACATTTGATATGGCTAATCTCGAGGTACTAATAAACAAACTAGCATGTTTCAACCTGTCAGAACAATTACGACAACTGCTTGCTTCCTACTTACAAAACCGAAAACAGTATTTATTTATTTATTTATTTTTTTAATAGAAGATTCCAAATAAAGCGTTAGCCATTTTACATTGGAACGATTGTATAGAAAATAAGGACAAAAATAGTAACATAATACAACAAAAATAATAACATAGAAAAATTACATGTGGTTAAGAGACTTACATACTTTTAGTTAACTTTCTTCTAAAACTGTCCAGATCTTCAAAAATGTCTATTTGGCTTCCTAGATTATTATATTCACTGAGCAGTCTATGCAACAGAGAGTGCTGGATCAGGCACAATCTCGGCTTCTGAGAAGCAAACAGTTGAGTGCTTCTTGTTGAGCGGGCAGGCACACGAAAGTGAATTTCCTGAAGAAGGTGGTCACTTCTGATGTTGCCATTCACTATTTTATGTAGAAATATATGGTCAGCCAGTCTATGTCTCTCTTGAGGAGTTTGGATATTTAACATTTGCAGGATGGACTTTTGCAAGTGTTTTGTCGACGGAATTCGGTGTCGAACAATGGCCAGGAAGAAATTTAGAACGGAATTTCAGATCGGAGAACAGTATTCAATTTTAGTTGACACAAAAGATTTGTAAAAGGTGCTGAGGGCAGTCAAGTTGTTTATTTCCGTGAAACGATAGAGAAGACACCATACGCATTGAACCCCTTGTGACTATAGAGATGTGCTCAGAAAAGGAAATTTTCTCGTCAAATATGACGCCCAGGTCCTTTTGTGCCGCAACTCTTTGAACACAATTATTTTTTATGAAATATATAGTATTAAATGTGTTTTTCTTTAAGGAGAAGGTCATCATGGTAAATTTTTGAGGGTTGAGTTTTAAGTTCTATAATTCACACCACTTTATTAGAGAATCTAAATTCTTTTGCAGAAGTGTCATGTCACAAATTGGAGATTTTAATATATATTTTGCAATCGTCAGCGAACAAGAGAAGGTTCTTGCATGAATCGGAAAGATATTCTGGAAGATCACCAAGGTACAGGATGAAGAGAAGAGGTCCAAGAACACTGCCTTGAGGTACACCAGAAGATACAGCTTGATAAGAAGAAGACATTCCGGAAAGAACATCTTTTTGTTGTCTATTTTGGAGGTAGTGCTTGAGCAGAGAGAGAAAGTTTCCATGAATATTGAAACGGTGGGATAATTTATGAAGCAGGAAATTGTGGTTTATAGTGTCAAAAGCTTTCGAAAAATCCAGATATATTACATCCAGTTGAGAGTTTTCAGATATAGAGTTGATAGCGTCAGATAATAAAATGCTTAAGTTGGTTAAGCAGGAGCTGCCTGGTTAAGAAGCCGTGCTGTGCTGTATTTATATATGGAGAGGTAAATTTGTAGAGTCGGTCCTTTATTATCTTTTCACAGGCGATAGAAAGTGGTGAAAGAAGGGAAATAGGCCTATAAGAAGAAACAGCACACTTGTATCCAGATTTATATAATGGCACCACGTTAGCATTTTTCCATGAATCTGGAAATGTACCTTCATTGAAGCATCTGTTTAATAAAATAGAGAAGGGAATAGCACGAGAAGAAGCAGCATTTTTTAGGAAAATAGAAGGGATTTCATCAGGACCATTGGCGCGATTTTGAGGCATTGAAGATAGGATGTATTGCATTTCTTCTGGAGACGTGGAGAGAGACGTTAGAGAGTGACAGCAAACTGGATGGAAGTTGGGAAGAGATGAAGCTGGTGTATTCGAGGTTGTATTTATGGAGAAAAAAAGAGTTAAAAAGATTAGCTTTGTCAGGTCCCTCTGCGCATACTGAGTCATGTTTTACTTTCAAAGGTATTCGGGAATTTTGCCTCCTTGAGTTGATTAGTGACCAAAAAGATTGGGATTTGATTTGATATTGTTTGTGATAGCCCCGATGTATTCCCTGTATTTGGTCTTCTGCAGTTGTTTAGAGTGACATCGTAAGTCGGTGAACGTTTTCCATATGTATTCATTAGGAAAATGTTTCCAGAGATCCCAGGCCTCTTTTCAGTTTCCAAGGGCAAGTCAGAGCTCAGAGTCGAAACCAGGAAGAGTATTTGCTTGATTTCGTTTTTTTGAGTGGCACGTAATCCTTCATCACTGCATGAATCACATCAGTCAGCATGTCACATGCTTCGTCGACACTTCCACTCTCCAGGATTGTCCATGGAACAGTGCCGAACGGATGTCACCCCAGGGTGCTTTGTACCAAACAAGGTATTAGCATCGAGGGGTGGGAGGTCGTTGACTCTTCAGGTGGTCTGGGGGCCAGAATACAGCGTCCAGCGATTCGTGGTCCGAAGGGATGAGATTTCTCGAAGGGGTGATGTGCGCTGAAGGGAGTGATGAGAGAATGTAGTCCAGGTTATTGTCTTTTCGTGTATTGAACATATTGTGCTGTTGAAGTCTGAGGCCATGTATGAAGTGATCCATGAAGTACATGTCGTTCTTGTCTTTTGTAAAGCCATGCGTGGAGTCTGTCCATGTAATTGAGAGATTGAAGTCTCCGAAAAGAATTACGTTGCCCATAGAGGATGCCGACAGCACAGAATTGTAGCAAGCCTCCAGAACTGCTACGGGGCAAGTTTTGGGTGGTCTGTAAAAACAACCAATGAAAAGTTGGTTTTTCATGCCGAGAAGCACCTCAAATCACAGCATTTCACAGTCGCGATCCAGGTCACTGCGCACCACACTTTTCCATTAGTTATTCATGCAAAGCATCACTCCCCCGTCCCTTGAGCCTCGGTCTTTCCTATAGATAGTGAAATGTTGTGAAAAAGGCAGTTCGGAATCCAGTACATGTCATTGAGCCACGTTTCGGTTATTGCAATATAGTCCTGCTCCATAAATTCTCCCAGTTCCGAAGTGAAGTCAGAAAGTTTATTTTTTATGCTCTGGGCATTATGATAGTATGCACATATAAAGGTCAAACATCGTCGGAGATAAGTGTCATGTCAGGAGTACCTCAGGGATCCAACCTAGAGCCACTACTTTTTCCGTTACTTATAAATGACTTACCAGACTGCCTAGAAAACAGTAACAAATTACTCTTTGTCGGCAACCTCAAATTTTACAAGACAATAATTACAACAGACGACACCATCCAACAACAGAATGACATTAAAAAATTAGAAAAGTGGACAAACGACAATGACATAGCACTAAATAGAAATAAATGCCATAACATACAAATGAAAGAAGCACCCTGAAGAATGTATGTGCAAAATACATGACCATGCTCTTACTAGACATGATGCAGTAAAGGATCTGGAGGTAATTTTTTAATCTAATCTTACTTTCAATAAGCACATAAATCATGTAATTAGCAAACGTGCTGAGGAACCTGGGGTTTATTCTTAGACACGGAAGGAAATTTCGAGGCACCGAAGCACTCGAGGCACTGTATTTTTCATATGTAAGACCAACACTCAAGTATGCATCTGTGATATGGAATACAGAAGCAATAAAGCATGTAAAGGGAATTGAAGTTCAGAAGATATTTCTTCAGTACATAAAATTCAAAATAGAGAAAGTATATCCTACATTTGAGCAATATGACAATCTTGTCTCAGAGTTTCACTTCACACAGCTACAAGAACAAAGAAGAACACTTCATGAATATATACTCCTGTGGAAATTAATAAATAACGACACCGACGCAACAAATCTGTTATCAAAAGTCAGACTTCGGGTTCCCTCACCGAGAATGAGACACAAAAATGATATATTTTTAATAAAGCGGGTTAGAACTTACATCCTAAAAAAATCACCAATATATAGAATGTGCAAAAGTTATAACAGTTTAGTAGCTAGGAACAAAAAAATCAATATTTTCTATGAACCTAAAGGAATTCCGATTAAACCTACTCAATACATTTCATGTATTATAATATATATATATATATATATATATATATATATATATATATATATATATATATATATATATATATAACACAGGAATATGGTTAGAAATGGTGCCAGAAGGGCGGATAAATACAAATAATGAAGGAGACAGTAAACACTTACCACACGAATAGAAATAATTCAATATTTCGCGATCTGAGTCGCATTTTCAAGAAGGTAGATAAAAGATCGACGACACTTTGAGTAGAGGCACAGAATACTGACCGTAGCGTCTCTACGGTCAGTGTTGCCAGAAACAGTTGAAAGGAAACACGAAATACTTTAGCCAGTGTTTACTGTAAGGTGGGTGGGTAGTTTCGGGGAGGAGAGGAAAGAGTTACTGGTTGGCTAGGTTGAGTCCGGGGGGTATAGTGGCGTGCATGCCTGCTATATAGGCCCTTTCCCATCGCCTGCGGAAAGATGTGTCAGAGCGGGGGGGTAAAAGGTGGATGATGGCAACACGGAAGCAGTTATTGAAGGTGGTGTTATGGCTGTTGGTGTGGATGGCAACTGTGAAATCGGAGTTTTGGGTGGAGGAACGGTGATTATTTATCCTTAGATTCAAGGGGGTGGATGTTTCGCCTAGGTAGAAATTGCCGCAGATTTGACAGATGAGGGTGTAAATTAGGTTGGATGAGTGGCAGGTGCCCTTAGGGTGAAGGGTGAACTCACCTGCCGCTGTAGGGATCAGGAGGGTGGGGGAGGTGATGAGTATGGGGCAGGTCTTGCATCTGGGTTTGTTGCATCTGTGGGCTGGGGGAAGGGGTGCGGAAGGGGTGGGGGTGTTTCGGACCAAGATGTTTTGGAGGTTGGGGGGGCGACGGAAGACGACCCTAGGTTTTTCCCGAAAGATGTCTCTGGTCTCGGGATCACTGTGCAGGATGGGGAGGAGGGAGTGGAGGGTATGTCTGATTTTCGTAATGTGAGGGTGGTATTGGGTGATCAGAGTTGGAGGGTTGGTTTTGGGTTGTTTGGTGCGGTTGTGGGAGTTAGCTCTAGTGATTTGTTTGTTGATGAGGGTGGAGGGGTAGCCACGGTTGGTTAGGGCTTGGTGCAGGCGTAGGTTGTAGTTTTGGCGGGATGAGGGGGATGAGTTGAGGCGCTGGCCTCTGAGGGCAAGGGAAAATGGGATGGCTTTTTTGGTGTGGTAGGGGTGTGAGCTGGAGTAGTGGAGATACTGGAGGTGGTTGGTTGGTTTGATACGTATGGATGTTTCCAAGTGGTCTCCCGCAATGTGGATGTCCACATCGAGGAAGGTCACTTGGTCTTTGGAGTGGAACCAGGTGAATTTGAGGGTGGTGAACTCATTTAGTCGGTTTAGGAATGTTGTGAGGGAGGGTTCGCCATGTGTCCAGAGGAGAAAAATGTCATCAATGAATCTTAGCCAGAGGAGTGGTTTCAGTTGCTGGGAGTCAAGGAATTCCTGTTCCAGCCTGCCCATGAACAGGTTGGCATAAGAGGGGGGCATGCGGGTACCCATAACTGTGCCACGTATCTGCAGGTAATGTTGGTCACCGAAGCAGAAGTTGTTGCAGGTAAGTACAAGGTTGGCTAGTTGTATCAGGAAGTGAGTGCTGGGATTGTGGGCTTTGGGTCGGCTGTTAAGGAATGATTCCGTGGCACGGAGGCCATGGGCATGGGGAATATTTGTGTAAAGGGATGTGACATCAACTGTTGTGAGGATGGTGTTGGGTGGTAGGGATGGTAAGTTTTGGATGATGTTGAGGAAGTGGTTGGTGTCACGGAGGTAGGAGGGCAGGGCTTGGACGAAGGGTTGGAGGTGAGAGTCTAGAAAGGCTGAAATGCGTTCAGTGGGTGAATTGTAGCTGGACACAATGGGTCTCCCGGGGTTGTTAGGTTTGTGAATTTTCGGGAGGAGGTAGAAAGTGGGGGTGCGGGGGTTGTCAGGTATGAGTGAGGAGATGGTGGAATTGGATAGGCCCTCAGGGGGTCCTCGGGAGAGGACAAAATCCCGAATTTTGTCTAGGTGTGTGGTAGATGAATCAACCGTGGTGGGCTTGTAGGTCGATGAATCAGAGAGTTGACGGGAGGCTTCCGCCACGTAGTCAGAGGAGTTCATGACTACTGTGGTGGACCCTTTATCAGCGGGGAGGATTTTGATGTCTGGGTTGTTGCGGAGGGAACGGAGGGCTTGGTGCTGGGCTGGGGTTAGATTGTGGTGGGAAGAGGGGTTTTGGAGGTATGTACTGTCGGAAACATTGTTGACAACAGAGGTGATGTATCTTTCGAGGGTGTGGTTGTTGGGAAGGGGGGCAGAATTGGAGGAGACTGGGATGTATGTCAGAAGGATTAGCTTTGGAGGGGGGATTCTTGGCCCAAAAGTATGTCCACCTAAGTCTGCGGGCGAAAGTTTGTATGTCAAATAATAGCTGGAAATTGTTAGGGGTGGAGGCTGGGGAGAAGGTAAGACCTTTGGAAAGTACGTCAATTTCGGTGGTTGTGAGGTTGTGGTTGGAAAGGTTCAAGATGGAGGTGCAGTCAGTGTGTGGTTGGGGGTGAGGAATGTCAGTATGCTGGGGGGATCTTTTGTCCGAGGACTGGTGCTCTTCTGTGGTGTGGTGGGAGGGAGGGGCAGGGTTAGAGATGGTAGGTTGGGGTGGAGTGGGTAGCGGCAAGGGTGGGTCTGGAAGTAAGGGACATGTGGTTTTGTGTTGGTGTTCTGGTGGGAGGGGGAGGGGAGGGGGAGGGTGCATCCTGCATTCAGGGCTTGTCTGCAGAGAATGGAAAGTTTTTGCAGGTATTTTTTGTTCAGGTTGTGGGCAATGGACTGGGAAAGGTTCCAGAGTGTGTTTATTTGGTTGTTGTTGTTGCCTGGGGTCAGTAGGAGGATTTTGGTGAGGGACTGGATGGAAATCGAGAGTTCTCGAGTCCGGTGGAGCTGTGATTTGTACATGGTTAGGGTTAGTTCGGCAGCAAAATTTCTCGCTAGGGGGCGAATATTGGGTTGAATATCGGGGGGCATAGCTGAGAAAGGGAGTTTGGGTGTCAGGCTTTTGGGAGTAAGGCCTAATAAGAGGCATGAATGTAAGAAACGTGTGTGACAAACAGATTTGGTGAAGGAAATGATGAGTGACCGGAGTCGGGAGAGTTGGCGTGAGTTGTACACAAAAGGGTTCATATCCAAATAGGGAAAAAAACACAGGAATAGGGTTAGAAATGGTGCCAGAAGGGCGAAATATTGAATTATTTCTATTCGTGTGGTAAGTGTTTACTGTCTCCTTCATTATTTGTATGTATGTATGTATATATATATATATATATATATATATATATATATATATATATATATATATATATATATATTAATCAATTTATATCCATGTACTTGTTTCATTTTTATATTGTCATTATTTTATATTATATTGTGTTGTGTATCTTTATTGAATGTATTGAAATGTATAATTGGATGTTAAGTTTATTATAATTATTATTATGAATGAGTACAATAACAGATTTATAGAACGCTGCAATTGGGCATCTGTCTGTTGTGTTTTCAATAAATAAATAAAACATCATTTTTGAAATATATAATGAAAGTAAAATAGAAAACAGCATTACCCTTTTTGTGTGAGGCATTCATATTTCTGAATACTGAAAGAACTGATAAAACCAACACACATCCATTTAGTATCCATCCAAACAGCTCAGGCAAGGTAAGCATGAAGAGTCCAAGAAAATCAAAGAACACGAGATTCCCATGCTTGTGATTCTCAACATTAGTTAACTGATGGGCTGATGACATCCTCTGAACAAGTGCGAGGATGTTATCCCCTGTGCGCTGCAACGAGGCCACTGGTATCTGATCAATATTGTCATACTTTGTATGATAAACATATCCATTTGTTGCCCACGCAAAGTCTAGCCCTGCAAATATAACAGAGAAAGTTAATACATTGCACAAAACAAACTTTTTAATATTCAATACCTTCTCCTTCTGGTGTAGGGATGTATTACATTGATGTCTGGAGAGATACATGTGTACATCTTGAAAAAGCAAGTTGTTGTTGAAATATCGAGTAAATAAATTTCTAGGAAGAAGAATTACAAGATTTTTGCATTTAAAATATACAGGGTGGCACACATTGTATCTACCAATATCAGTTGGCAACCCTGTTCAAATGCAGGTGGGCAGGTGCAGACGTCTCCATGCTTAGGCAGCTGCAAGTCTCGAAATCAGTCTGCCATGGAATGTTCACCTGTTCAGACACGAATCTTGGCAGTGGAGGGGTTCATCCGAAAGGGTTCTACTCAGGAGATGCAACGGGCCTTGTACTGAGAAGCATCAAGATGCCAGAGAATATGCCTCCTCCGACCTTGGAGACTTCCGTTTCTGCATGCTGCCATTGGCTTTCTATTGTCTGACCTATCATATCATATTGTGATGCTCTGGCACAGGCTGATGGCGACCCTCACTGGGCAGTCGTCACAGTGTCTGCTGTGCCTCCTGAATGGAACCTTTTTGAACGAACGGCCATGTTTCATGTCTGATCCCGTGAACATTCCATGGCAGAGTGATTGCCAGACTTGCAAATGCCTAAGCATGGGAGACTTCTGCACATGCGCAACTGTGTTTCAACAGGGTTGCCAACTGATATTGATATATATAATATGTGCCACCCTGTAAATAAATAAAATAACTAAAATTTCACACTGTTTATTCTCAATATGGCCAACAAAAAATAAACTAGGGATGAACGAATATGAAATTTTGGTCAATATCGATAGCCAATATTCTACTGCTCAGATATGAAATTCCGAATGATTCATTGACCTCCTTAATAATTGTACATTATCAGATGAACCAAGCTTTTGCAATGCAGAAGAAGCTGCATACTTAGACATTTACTTTTTTTAAAAGTACACTATTGGTAATTTTACCAATAAACTGATATACCAATCTGCCTATATCGGCCGATACCAATCGAGTACCATTTGATCTGTCTCATCCCTAAAATAAAACACTTCCAAATCCCATAAATACTTTAGGAAAATGAAATGTGTTCCTTGCTGATTTTTGTATAATTATTTTTATTACGGAATGAGACAGATTAATCGGTACTCTACTGGTATTGGCCGATATACACATATCGGTGTATCAGTTTATCGGCAAAATTACCCATTATTTTAGCAATCCGATATATCAATAAATATCTTATAATTTAGGGCAAAATTCTGTAATTTTGTTATATATATCCATGCCCTACTTTTTAAAAAAGTATATTGACTGACTGATTGATTTAGTTTATTTTACTTTGTGTGTTTTTGCCTCTTGGCTAATTTGTGAAGATGGGGATGAGTGATGCAATGATGAAATTGATGAATGGACATTCACAAACAACCAAGCCCGAGCAGGATTCCAACTCAGGACCCTTGGTGTTGCAGTGCTTTAAAAAGTATATGTCTAAATATGCAACTTCTTTTGTTGAAATTTCATATCTGATATTAGAATATCGGGTACCGGTATTTTTTATATCAGAACTTTATTGGTATTAATCCCATCCCTAAATTTTATTGTTAATTAAACTTTACACAACATTCAAAGTATCATTATTTGTATTCTGCAGGTAGGAAAATCTATGCAAAACATCGCCTTCTCCACTACAGACAAACACAAGAAGGAAGTAGTTGTTAATGGGGATAAGAGATGGTGCTAAGCAGAGAAAGTGGAAAGACACTAAGATTACAGATTTTCAAAATTAGAAACACTGTATCAATGTTCAAATGACTTAAAATGTAAACATTTATGGAAAATTTGAGACTTAGAACAATTAAAAAATAAAGTAGAAGAGAGGAGAGGATATACAGACACATGGTACGAGAAGTTCATAGAATTATTACGAATCCTGAAAAAATAGTTTCAACTTGCAGTTCTAGTCTGACTTTGCTTTTATCATGCCTCATTTTGGTGCTTCCACCACACATATTAAAATCACATAGTTACATATTACATTACGGAGGTGAAAGGTGCATTTACAATTTTACTAGGGATGATAAAAAAAAAAAAAAAAGCCTACAAATTCCAGTAGGTATTAATTAGATGAATACAAACAGACTCACATGAAAGGACAATTCATACACTACTTCTCAACATAGTCTCCTCCCCGGTTCAGGAAATTATCCCAGGGCTACATGAGATTCATGTTGCCTGTGTCATAGAACTCGAGGACCCATTGTTGGAGCCAAACCTTACATCTTGGCCTGGTGGGTTTTGGGTGACATGTGCTACATCATCCAGCATACTTCCCGGAACTTGCTCTGAGCGATTACCATCTCTTTGCTCCATTGAAGAAGCATTTCCGAGCACTCCAGTTTCACTCGGATGATGATGATGTCAAGCACTAGGTAAAGGTTTGGGTCCGACAACAAGACCATGTTCTGAGACAGGCATCTTGAATCTCATGTAGCACTGGAATAAATACCTGAACTGGGGAGGGACTATGTTGAGAAGTAGTGTATGAAGTGTACTTTCATATAAGTCAGTTTAAATCCATCTAAGAAATACCTACTGGAATTTGTAAGGTTTGTATTTTTTTTTCTCCACCATCCCTCGTATGTTGGACTGGTAGAACAGTTAACAGTGCCAGTAAATTTTACACTGTTAGTTTATTGGTATTGGCAGGAATTTCACATCAGTCAATCCATAATGTCTTTAATATTTATTAGAATCACTTGAAATGTCAAGTAATGTGCTAAACGTTAACGAAGTTTAGAGATTTAGCGTGGATACATGAAGAAATGCAAGTGACATCACCATAATATTAGGAGATTTCAATGCTAAGGTACAGATTGAGAAAAAAAAGCACGTTTAACAAAAAAAGCTTCATTTTTTGAAAAAAGGAACTGCAGAAATTTATTGCCCCCACAAAATTGATAATGAAGCATGGATAAGAAAAAAAATATGAGGAGATTGAGTAGTTAATTAAACCCAAATCCGGTTCCGTCTCTTTCGTCTCACACAGATGATGCTACTAAGTTAGCAAAAATTTTGAATTTTTCCACTGTCCGGTGAATATATATATTATATATTTATTTGCTTTATTTTACTTTGCTTTGGTGTCACCTTTCTCTAATTGCGAAGATGGGGATGAGTGATGATATGATGAAATTGATGAATGGACACACACAAACATCCATGCCCAGGCCAGGATTCGACCCCTGGCATTGTAGCGCGATGTGCTAACCACTCTGCAATTGGATGTATTGGGCGGATAGAAAGAATGAAGCAAAACAGAATAAGAAAGAAAATTATCTCATGGACCTGACTATGACACAGTTCATCTCTAGTCTACTACAATATGATTTTCTTCACTCTCTTGCATTTGATTCTGTCTTAAAATTACATAACTTTCACACATCTGCATCATGAAGGTGGAAAGATTAATCTGGTCCAAAATTTGCAAAAATTATTTTTTTAATATTTTTTTCTTTTTGTTTTATTTTAATTTTTGTTTAAGGATAAAGCAAAACTCCCCGTTAGGTGTCAATGGTCCCACATGAAGTTTGGGGCAACATTTTCTGGCTGTGTTTAAACTTGAGCTCAAAGTTACGAGGAAGTTCATGAAAGCCACAGAATACACATTTATTTCTGAAACAGATTTCAAAACAGTGGGGTAAGTCATAGAAGACGTTCGGCAGGGATGCCTACATGCTAGTGTCCATCCTTATTGGAAAAATAAAAATGTGTGGGACACAGCAAGAAAATGTCGCTCACTTCCCAAAATTTGTGTGTGGTGTTTCTAGGTCCATTGGCAGGCACCCAACTGCGGAGGACAGGTAGGTGACTTGCTAAATTCTCACTTTTTGAGAATTTTGGTCCATGCTATGTAAAGGTGAACTTCATACAGTATCAAAGACGTTGCCTACATAATTAGCCGAGATATGCAGGCTATATATAACTTATGTGCATACCTGAAATATTTCCAAAATCTCTGAAAATTCTAAAGTCCGTATCACCAGGAATGATTCCACTTTGAAAGATCTCTTGAGCCAAGGATGAAGCGTATGGATGAGGCACTGATTCAGCATACAACTGCAAAATTATCACGACGTTAAAATAAAAAAGTAAACCTTTGCAAAGCTGAACTCTACATCATTCTAGCACTTAACTCTGAATATGAGCAGAATAACAAAATGTTAATCACTTCCACAATGAAGTGACATACATGAAATAGAACATATCATATTTATTGCATCATGACATCAGTGTATCTTATGATTACTTGACATGAACTATATTTCTGAACCTCAGTATTTCAGGATGAAGAGAAACAACTATGAAATTTGCTCACATTAAAAATGCTTAAAAAATAACCTAAAAATGGTAAACAATGATCTAAAAATAATTTTCACTCTTAAAATCAAATCGTGAATTTTCATAAATTACAAGTGAGTAGTTGAAAAGCAATTAAGTGCTACTGTACTTTTGTTTTATTATTTTTACCTCAATGTTCCTAAAATAAACTGCAAGACTTTTCTATTTAAGTCATACAACTCCTTTCAGAGTGGGCATTCAACGATACAGTACTCACACTTTTTTTATGTTGTGAATAATTTTACTTCAAAACCACAGATTAAGGGGGAGAGGGACAATTTCCCCTAGGTCCTTCTCTATTCAGCAGCTGCCGTTCACTGTTCCCAGCTTCGCTCTTTTGGAGCCGATCTGGCTCTTTCGTGCACTCGTTTGGCTGTGAACTGGGGTGCCCGCCTCCCTTGCCCACTATGGTGCCATCACTGGATCCGGCCCACATAGACTAAGTTTTGGCATAAATATACATTTTGCACGTGATATTGTTATATTGACTGTGTCGCCCCACCCCCTTACTTCTCTGGCTACTTTTTTTTTATATAGTGCCATGGCTGACGTATTATTGTTATCCGGGAATACTTTATTTTCGATGTCATACGACCATCGGTGGATTATTGAGATGGGTGATGCCGCCGGATCTAGACGATGAAAACTAAGAATAAATTGCCATCACTTTATACCTAACAGTAATAACAGCACCCCCTCACCCACACTCATTTGACACCTAAAATTACCCTAGGGGGCACTTTATCCAGTTTCGTAAATCTAGCTCCTTAAAGTTTTTACTCAGTTTACGGGGCTTCCCCAGTGGAAGCGCCGTAGCCTTGTAATCAAGGGGTCCTGGGTTCGATACCCGGTGGAGGCACAAGTGGTTCGGATCCCACTTTAAACTGTAGGTCCAGTCCCGATTAGCCTTACTGTGCATAAAGTGGACTTATGGACTTAAAACAACAAATCAATCAATTAGTCAGTTTACAGTGAAATCCATGTTGAATCATTTGGTTCAAAACATTTAGCAGACGAAGCCTCGTTCTAGTGGACCTTTGAGGAAGGGACCTTTTCAAGCATGTGCTTTTAAACTTGCTGTGGAAAAAAAAATGCAGCTTGCGAACTAATTTTCGTAGAAAGATTAAATCGGTTTGTTTTCTTTCTTAAAGACAGGGATTTTAGCGGAGGTAAAATTTATACATTGTGCCATTGGTGTACACAAAATACATTGGTGTACGTATATACAATAAACCAAGCACAGTAGTTAAAAGTCGAATGGACACTCACAAACATCCATGTCCAGGTTGGGATTCAAAACAGGGACCCCTAGTGTCATAGCATGGTGTGCTAACCACTCTGCCACAGGGGCCAAATTTCAAGTGATAACTTTTCAAATGTGTACTGTTGATAAAAAAGTAGAAATAAAACTATTTACCACAGACAGTTACAGTTGTTCATTTTGGGGGGGGGGGTTAATTTTTAATTGGAGTTCAAACTCGAGTATCTATAAATGTTAATCTAACAAAGGTTAAGCGAGAAATGCAGGCTTGACCAGGACCATATACATAAACATACAATGTCATTGCTCTATCAATAGAGCTACTGAGGAATCCTTGGCTACAGCTGATAGTTTGCTCCCACTGTTTTATCTGTGTGGTAACTCTGTCAACCAATAGGCACCTCCAGGATCACTCAGCAACCCAACATTGTTGAGTAGCAAGAATCCTGGAGGAGCTTCCTACCTGGTTGTTGAGAAGGAGCGAACGCAGCTTCACTCAACATAAAATTCCATCGCTACCTGCGGTCAACATAGTCATCTCCCAGTCTGTGGTCGCCTGCTAGTTGCAACATGGCGGAACTAAGATGCGTGGAGTAAAACTAAAAAGTATATGCTTGTAACTTTTATTACTGTATGTAGCCCAAGCTCACCTTTAGGTCGTGCATAGGATAGACTTAAATAGTAATAACTTTTTCGCCACTATATTCTCGGAGAATGAGTTATCCATAAACGGATAATTACACACTGGCTTCAACTGAGGTATATTTAAAATTACGAACCAAATACCGCAGTTAAAAAAAGTAATGAACACAGGTACTGTTCACAACATTATGTTTCTTGGCAAAACGGGTGAACATGCTCATGCAAACACATCTCTAGCTTCAGGCTGAAGCACTTTTCATCTTGCTACCTAAGTTCCGGGTCTGAGTCCCAGTATGGATGTTATTTGATTGATTTAATTTGTTTTACTTTGCATTTTTGCTACTTTTGGCTAATCGCGAAGATGAGAATGAGTGATGATATGATGAAGGAACACTCACAAGGAACAGCATGCCCAGGCCGGGATTTGAACACGGGACCCCTGGCATCATAACGCACTGTGCTAACCACTCCAGGATGTTATTTGTGAATGTCCCTTCTTCAAGTACGTGTCCAGCTTCTTTTTGCAACAAAAATTGGCATCAAGTATCGAGGCTATTCCTGTGTGAACTACATAGTTTTCAAGGTAGCGTGATATCAAGAAATGCACTGTTTAAGAAGTGTGATATTTGAAAATTCATTGGAAGAGGGTGGTATTACAATAACTTAAATGATGATCATGCAAAGTTCATCATAAAATATTGTGACATATTCCTGTATAAACGCCAGTTCAAACATATTTATTTATATTGGTTTTATTTACAATTTTTGCTAACCACACCACCACAGGGGCCAACCTATTAACAATGGCATGACACTATTGAAGAATAATGATCCCATTCCAAAGCATTTTCTTGAAATTAATCTTCCTTTCACTTCTAGTGTAGCGTATGTTATAAGTGTTTTAATAAGAAAGGTTTACAACCAATAAGGTCACACACACAAAAAAAAACAGTGTTGTGTCGAACTTGCACTCCTATACGAAAACAATTTTTAATTTAAAATTACGAGGTGTGGCTAGAAAAAAACCGGACTGTTGCTACAAAATCTTATATTGGTTATTTTGTACAATACGAACATTATCCCCTTCAAAGTACTCCCCTGAACTATCGATACACCGCTCCATAAGAATCTTCCATTTCTGGAAGCAGTGCTGGAAATTATTTTCTGAAACCATGTTCATGTCTTCCGTCGCTTTTGTTTTTACAGGTTCTACGGTCGTAAATCTGTTGTTTTTTTTTCAGTGCTGATATGACCTTTGGAAATAAAAAACAGTTGTATGGAGTGATACCTGGCGAATAGGGTGGATGTTCTAACACTGGGATCCCATGCTTGGCCAAAAAAAAGCCTTGACTGACAATGCCGTATGGACAGGAGCATTGACCTGATGAAGAATCCACAAATCAGGTCCACGTCTTCTAACTCGCTCACGAAGGGTCGTCAGCACTGTAATAATGTTGGTTGTTTTGCAATAGCTCAAATACTCAAGCGACGATCCTCTCGAATCAATTCACCGACATTTGCAATGTTTGATTCCGTTTTCGACGTGCAAGACTGTCCAGGATGCAAGTCGTCCGCAATCACTTCTTGTCCCTCTTTAAACCTTTCAAACTAGTCAAACACCTGCATGCGTGATAAACACTCATCTCCGTATACTTCCTTCAACAAACCATAAGTTTCTGTGGCGGATTTTCAGTTTCATAAGAAACTTCACATTGATACGCTGTTCCACTTTCACACTTAACACTTTCCCGACGGAGCATAGATGTACCGTTCACTTCGTCGACAAGCTACAGCGGAACTGAGCGCCGCGCACCCTGGGAAATCACACAGTCGATAGGCAGGATATCACGTTATACACTCATGCACTGCTTGACCTTGACGCGCTTGCCGTTTGTCAACAGCAACATCAATCAGGTTTTTCTAACCACAGCTCGTATATATTCTTAAATAAAACTGGCCACAACATTTCTACACTTAATGTCACTCCTCCATGGTTATTACGTATTATTTTGGAGAGAGAAAATTGTAGCCACAGATAATTTGTTGTAACCAAAGCTCTCAAATTAGGAAAATAACATTTCCCCCAATTGCATCTCTACGCATGTTTTACTTCGAGATTTAAAACACACTTATATTTGGAAAATAACATCCATATCTATGTCATCATTGGTTCATAATCCATGAAAAGTGGCATCATATTCAACAGCCCAACACGCTGTCATTTTCGCTGCAGACGCCACAAGGCAAACACTATGGGATTTTCAATTGTTATCAGCTGGAACGTCACTACTGTCGCTACTTCTCAACCCTGCATCCAGGAAAGGCCATAAAACTGTGACGTAGCAGGTCAACATTTGCTACTAAGTTGAGGGATCCTGGAGGCACCTAATGATACCACAATATAATCTGTTGCCTCTGAATTACTGGTGACATTTGTGTTGCCAAGTATCCACCAGAATGGAGCTGAATACTGCCTCACATTCTGGCACACACAGGATATGTGCCTTCATGGGAATAGCTATACTTTTTCTTTTTTAATTTAATTTTATCTCAGTCGGTAACGCGTCTGACTACCATGCTAAAGGTCCCGGGTTCGATCCCCGGCCGGTTCAAATCCGGGAACTTTTCTAACGATGGAAGCGGCCCCGGCGCCCACCCAGCATCGAATAACATGGGTACCTGGGGGAAACCCTGGGGGGTAAAGGCGGTCAGGGGCGTGATGCTGATCACATCACCCCCACTCACGACCGGATCAAGAAAGTGTGGGGCGTTACCCCCACACCCCCTATACGCCTTCATGGCGTGGTGCTAAGCACAGGGGAGCACTTTACCTTTTTACCATTTTACAGGATTTTATTACATTTTCACTACTTGCTACTCTTTCCACTTAACTCCTACATAGTACATGTCTTGTATGTGCATATGAACAGATATCATTAAGTATAAACTAATCTTTGTAATTTGTTGACAAACATTAGACAAAGTTGTGTTTCTCACACAATTTGAAGCAAATTGCAAACACATTAGAAAACTCTTACCTCAACAATCCACGGATGATTTGGGCCAGCTTGGAACAATATTTCTCGACCTCCTGCACCACAGGCTTCTAAATTAATGAAGGTCCTCACTTCTGATGCCCACGGATGTTGTGTTATGAAACCATGCGAAGCCTACAATAAATAATGTACAGAGCCCCTGCTAAGCCAACAAGAAAACTGTAGGAATAAAACTAACATATTTAACAGTGGAATTTTAAATAACAATATACATTACATAAGTACTGCCAATTGTAGGTATAAATTTTGTGGCATGTGAAAAAAAATGCTAATGCTAAATTTCAATCTCTCTCTCATGCACTCACACTCTCACTCAATTACTGAAAAATATGCATGTTTGAAACATCAAAACATTGAGAATATATTAAAGTAAACAACACAGAAGGACCTTTGTGTTTATACAGTGTGTTTTAAAAATCCAGCAGGATTCTAAAAACCTATAACTTTTAAAGTAATAGCCTTATTTCAACAAAATATTGTTCTTTACACAGAGGAAACTTTAATGTTTGATGTGGTTTTGTTCATCACTAGATATCCAGCTGCGTGCCCGAACAGTGTAAGTTCCAACTTCCCTTGTGTGTCTGCCATTCTCAATCACGACATATATGGTTTCATAAACATATTTCATTTCGTTTATTTAATCTGGTGAAGTGTGTACCTCCACGCAGTCCTTTTTGGGGGACATGTGCTAAGTGAGTGGTGTACCTGAGGGGTACGTTACGATAGGAAGTTTCTGACTGTGAGTGAAAGAAGATGCTGACAAAAGACGAAAGGGTGGAGGTGATTTTTCTGAGTGGCCATCGTGGTCTACAGAACTAACACCAATGGATTTTTCCTTTGGGGTCATGGGGACATGTAAAAATAATCGAAAACGGCCAATATTAGTGTGGAATCCATAGTTGTTGGGGTCGCTAAGATGAATAGTGATACTCCCAATGCCATTCAACTCCAAGACACCCCTGGCACCCCTAGGGGTGGGGGTGGGTGACAAATAAAACGATCGATATTAGTGTGGAATCCACAGTTTTCGGGGTGGCTGAGATGAATAGTGACACTCTCAATGCCGTTCAACTCCAAGTTCATTTTACACTATAGTTAGAATTCATTATATTCCTGTCTAATAGAAGATTGGGATAAATAAATACCCAGGCAATGTGAGGCAATCAGCTAGTATACTATAAATCCCTACGCAACCTGACTTTTGACTCACCCTGCATTATATAAAGTACATGCTTCCTCCTATATTTTTGTCTTCATTTATTTGTACAAGAAAACTCAAGCGTTAGTGTCATAATGTACAGGATCTGTGGTCTTGTAAGAAATGTTAAAATAATGACTTACCTGCAATAAATTTTCCTCTGCTCCATTAAAGAGAAAAATTATGTTATGGACTAGAGGTTTATTGGACTGTGTGATCACCCTCAACATTTCCAACATCACAGCACAACTGGCACCATCGTCACTAGCACCTGGAGGAAGGATTTAAAACCGACATTATTGTGTTGATTAACAATCAGTCTGAGTTGAGTTTACCTTTACATTTACACCCACTTCAATTGTCAACAAAGACCAACAAATTTTTACAGCCTATAGAGTATTTTCATAATTTTTCTTGTTAATAAACATATATTCCCATCGAATCCTTTCATCATTGCAGAGAGGGAAATTGGCACTTGTTCAAATAAGGTGGCCCTTATCAAAAAATGTTTCCAATAAAAAAAATCTTGAAAATAAGATAGCTATCAAACAAGATGTCACTGAACCCCTTCTTCATTTAAACTTTTCAAGTTTACCTACACACCATGAACTCCAAAACTATCCAAAGCAAAAGTGTTTCCTACAAAAGTGCTTTGGCCTACCAATCAAGGTGCCAATCCCTTTCAAGTAGGGCCCTTACTTTCCAAGGCAAACTAAAAGACACTGATTTGCTATGTAGCAATCTGCAAAACCAGTTAATAGGTCTATTCAAATATCTCAATAGAAGTGTAAAAATGAAACACCATGATCAAGAAAACTACAGTGTGTTCCAAAAGTGACACAACCAAATTTGAAAATTTATATCATGAAAACCGTAAGATATATTTACACAAGGTTACTTGCTTTATAAAACAGATATTTTTCAATGGTTAACATTACGTTTACTCCACACAGAAAATTAGATATATTAATACCTGGTGGAAGACAGCATTAAAGTTTTTCTAGAAAGACACTTTTTGATGAGAAAAATACATAAGAAATTATCAAAGAGTCATAATTGACGTGTGGACGTGCACTGTCATCCATGAACACAAAGTCAGGGCCCACTGCACCAGGAAAAGATGAACGTATCCTGTCAGGATCTCGTTACAATACTGTTCTCCAGGTGATCGATCCGGCTGCAAAGATGTGCAGTGGTGTTCGTCCATTTTTCATGATGCCTGCCCATACCGTAACACCAGAACCACCATACCTGTCACATTCACGAATGTTCGGTGCATGGTAACGTGTTCCTCGTTCTCGCCACACCAATTGATGTCCAGAATCACTGGATACATAGAACCGTGACTCATCTGAGAACATGACATCGGGCCAGTTCCCTTCGTCCCAGTCATGATGTGTCATACACCACCGTATTCTTACACGTCGGTGGATGGGGGATAAGGGAACACACTTAACGGGCTTCCAAGCATACAACCCGACACTATTGAGTTGTCGTGAAATTGTTCGGGAGGACACACTGAGATGAACCATTTGCGCTATTTTCCAACTGACTAATCAGTTTGCACTACAGTATTGCACTCACAGCATCGGCTATCGTGCTTGACCGTGTCTCTTGGGCATTGACCGTTGACAGTGTCTCTAACTCAGTCTGGCATTTGTCCTCGATCAGCAACCTCGCATAGCCTGGTTGCCTCTCCTCTCGGATGCAATTCTTAACTACTGCCCTCTACTGATATATTTATGCCGCTACACAGCCATGTAGCTGCTTTCTGAAAAATTATTGCTGAAAATGTGTTTGTTCCCTAGCAATTGTCAACCAGTGTATTATTATTTCAGAAATAACTGGTCTGTTGCTGGAAGTGAGATTTTGACATTGCCTTGCACAGAAATATAAAGGAACAATAGAAGAGAATTCACACAAAACTTTATTTCAGCAAGTTACTTTTGATCCCCAATTATCCAAAGTGAATACCAATATACTAAGAAGCATATATCATGTGCCTGCAATCTTGCAAAAACATGTTTGAAATAATTTGGTTGTTCACCATAAATAATAATAACAACAAAAACAAAACAACAACAACAATAATAATAATAATAATAATAATAATAATAAAAGTTCACTTGAATATTTCATTGGGAAGTCATAATGGAGTAACAAAATTAAAAAATCCAAACTGTAGTCACAACCAAAAATACTGGCTTCTTACTGGCAGATTAAAAAAAAATGGCAAATACCAGACTAAGATGAAAAAATTGAGTTTTACTGATTTTACTGACCACTTTCCACCCCTGTGTAATGTAACTGTAGCACAAATATTTCACTCTCATCATTTCAGTGTCCACTGTTTGCGATATTGAGTCTTGTCTCTAAAATCTCAGCAACTTTCCAACTTAACACTTTGGAACAAAGTTTTGACAAACAAATATGAAAATGAAAAGGCTACAAAACAAGAAGACTTACCTGGACTATCAGGAACAGTGTCAAAATGGCAATTCACAAGCACACTATGAGCTGATCCCTGATGAGAACCTACTTTAACAACAATATTTTGAACATTCCTGTAGTGACTTGTCATACCATCAAGGAAACTCAGTGGGAAGGTCCCCGTTGGTTTCTGTATGTCCACTTGTATGTTATGAACACTCTTGGCTTTCTTCTTAATAAAATCAATTTCAATTGTGAAAAACTTCACAGCCAGTACTTCATTTTCGTAACTACCTACAGTTCTAGGACCTAAACTTGTTAGATTTAGAAGATAATTTCTTGCCCGTTCAGCTACAAATCGTCCGGGATTGGTCAACTCATCATCTAATGTCAACGGAACTGGCAACCGATTCACTATTAGCACAATTCCTACAGCCAGTAATGAGAGTGCAAAAAACAGAGCAATAAAATGGGATGGTGGCAGTGGTAATAAATACTTGGGTTCATTTGGATAAGATTCATAATGCTCTGGCAAAAATGAAGCAGCAGCTCTCTGAGATCTGAACCTCACTCCATCAATTTCCTGAAAGAAAAGAAAAACATGCAATCAATATCATGTTTACTTTAGTTCCTTGTACATTTATGTTTATTTTCCTAAGATTACACTTCCTGCAGATTAGCTATTTTTATTAACCATATTAAAATCAGTTCCAACTGTGATTTCAAAATAAAGACTTATGGTGGAAAATGTAACGTTCTCCTTATTTTTCTATTTTGCTTTTTACATCATGAAATAAAATTAATTTCAAATACAAGCGCTGTTCAAAAAGAAACCAAACTTTTACAAAATTGAGAAAATGGTAATATTCACCAGCTATTTGGACCTGTCTTCAACTTTGACACTTTGTCAAACAATAATTACATCTTCCACCTATACCTTAACCCACTTTTCCATACCTATCTGACACATTCCAGGACCTACCCTTCCTGGAGCTTCCAGAATAGCTCCTTCTTATTGAAGTCATTCTAATATACCTCTTCCTCTCAACTATAACCACCCACTATCAATATAATGAAATGTTATCTTATTTTCTACCTAACTTTGATTTAGTCTAAATTCTCTCTATATGCATTTTTACACTATACTTATATCATGCCAGAAAAAAGGTAAAGGTAAAGTGCTCCCCTGTGCATAGCACCATGCCATGAAGGCGTATAGGATGCTTATACATTTTTATGCTTATTGTAATATATATCTGTAAACCGGTGCTGTTCAGGACTGCCGAATAGCGCCGGTACTTGGTACTTGATCCTGCAGAATGTCTGTACACAAGACACCTGTAGAATCAAGATAACTTGTAAAATTTTAACAATAAGGAAAAGAGAAAAGAAAAATGCGAGAACCGGCATTCATGTAAATGACATCCTGTTGTCCTGGTGCCTCGAATGTATGTGGGTGGAGGCTGGGAATTCTTCGGGGGTTCCCTCCCCACCCTCCAATGTGTACACACCGCTCCCAGCATTTTTTCCAGTCCTGGAATGCCTGCTGGAACTCCAGTTTTGGAATGGCCTGAAGATCCTGTACCAAATTCTATTTGATCTCTTATTGTCTGGAATCTGTGACCTTTGAAGGTTAATTTCAACTTGGGGAATCGGAAGAAGTCTCCTGGTGCCAAATCAGGGTAGTAGCTAGTTGCAGGACAACAGGTGTTTGGCACTTTGCCAAAAACTCCCGGAAACGAGTGAGGAATGAGCATGTGCATTATCGTGATGAACTATCCAGGACTTGTTCTGCCACATCTGTGCCCTATTGGGCCGCACCTTTTCTTGAAATCGTTACATGATGTTAAAGTAGAATACTGCATTCACTGTGGAACCATGCAGCACAAACTCAAAGTGGATGATCCCCTGCCAGCTGAAGAACACAATCAACATCACTTTAACATGGGATCTACTCATTTGCATTTCTTGGTTGAAACTAACTAACTCTCTAGCCTTCTTAAACCCGAAGGTTCATGGCTGCAGCAACACAGGCCTTCCATGTTTCCCTATCTTGAGCAAGATCTATATACTCTTTTCCATCCCTACCGATTTCCCTTAGGTCCATCTCAACGTTGTCCCTCCATCTTCGTCTTGGCCTTCCTACAGGTCTCTTACCATCAGGTTTCCCAACAAGAATCCTGTAAACTCCTCTTTCCTCTCCCATTCGTGCCACATGGCCTGCCCACCTAAGTCTTCTTGATTTAATTATTCTAATAATATCTGGACATGAATACAAATTATGTAGTTCTAAATTATGTAACCTTCTCCACTCACCTGTCTCCTCATCCCTTTTAGGTCCAAATATTTTCCTAAGGATCTTATTTTCAAATACTCTCAATTTATGTTCCTCTTTCAATGTAAGGGACCAAGTTTCACATCCATATAATACTACAGGCAAAATTACTGTTTTGTATATTTTAACTTTTAGTTTCTTAGATATTAAACGAGAAGACAAAATTTTATGAAGAGAGAAGTAACATGCATTTCCTGAATTAAGCCTACTTTTTATTTCCTCTTTAATATAATTTTCATTTGTTAATATTACTCCTAAGTATTTGAATTTGGAAACTGGTTCAAACGAGTTGTTATCAATAATTAGATTTTGATTATTACCTAACACTTGCTTTCGGCCTGTAAGCATATATTTAGTTTTCTCTTTGTTAACTTCCAAACCTATCTCTTTAGCAGTTTTGAAAAATATTTTAGCATTATTCTTAATTGTATTCACATCATCCCCCAGTAAGTCTACATCATCTGCATATGCTAACAACTGAGTCACACCATTTAATTTTAGTCCTTCTTTAGTTTCTTTTACCTTCCTAACAGCATATTCTAAGGCAAAATTAAAGAGCAATGGAGATAATGCATCTCCTTGTTTTAACCCATCATGAATTGTAAATTTGTCAGACATATTAATACCCACACGAATTTTACTTTCTGTTTCACTGGTGCATACTTTTATCATACTAACAAGCTTCTTAGGTATTCCAAACTCTACTAATATATTATATAATTTATCTCTTTTGACTGAATCATATGCTTTTTTAAAATCAATGAATAGCTGATGGACATTTTGATTATATTCCCACTTTTTTTCAAGTGTCTGTCTGATGTGAAAAATTTGATCAGTAGTTGATCTGTTACGTTTAAATCCACATTGATAATCACCTATAATTTCATTAGCATATGGGGTTAGTCTTGTTAAAAGAATGTTAGATAATATTTTATATGTTGTTGAGAGTAGAGAAATTCCACGGTAATTATTGCAGTTCATTTTATCACCTTTCTTAAACACAGGAACAATTATGGATTCTTTCCACTGTTGAGGGATTTCTTCTTTATTCCATATTAAACAAATTAATTTATGAATTTGACATATTAATGAATTTCCACCATATTTAATTAACTCAGCTGGTATTAAATCAATGCCAGGTGCTTTGTTATTCTTTAGCCTTTTAATAGCATCTTTAACTTCAGTCAAGTTAGGTTCTGGGACTAAAGGTTCTGCTGTGTGTACTTCATTCACTTCTGATTTATCTCCTACATGGACATTTAAAAGGTCATTAAAGTAGTTCTTCCATCTATTTAGAATATCACTTGGGTCAGCTAGAAAATCACCGTCTTTATCTTTTATCAAGTTTACTTTAGGTTGCCACCCCTTTCTAAACTCATTTACACCTTTATATAAATCTCTGATATTTTTATTTTTGCTGTTTGTTTCAATTTCGTTAATTTTGCTTTTCAAGTAATCTCTTTTTTTACTTCTAAACGTGCGGTTAACTTCTCGCTTTATTCTATTATAATTGTTTAGATTTGTATCATCAGAGTTATTTAACCACCTAAGTCTAGCCTGATTTCTTATTTCTATTAGATTATGACATTCATTATCAAACCATGGCTTACTTTTTCTCGGTTTATGGTATCCTATACTTTCTTTAGCTGCTGATTCTATTGCATTACGTATGTGCTCCCAATTCTTATTTACGTCTGTTTCATTTATATTTTCATCATCATTTAAATCCTGCAAAACATCAAATCTATTTGACAGTTTAATTTGGTAATCTTTCTTAATTCTTTCATCAGTAAACTTTCCTGTATCAAATTTTAGAACTTTTAGATTTTGTTGCTTATGATTTATCACTGAGAGTCTTTCTCTTAATTTAGCAATTACTAAATAATGGTCACTGGCACAGTCAGCACCTCTATGTGTACGAACGTCAATTATACTAGTATGCCTTCTCTTATCAATGAGAATATGATCTATCTGATTATGAGTTTTACCATCTGGAGAAGACCAGGTATATTTATGGATATCTTTATGTTTAAAAGTGGTACTTTTCACAATTAAATTCTTTGAGGTTGCAAAAGTAATCAATCTTATACCATTATCATTACTTAATTCATGAAGACTTTCTTTACCAATTGTGGGTTTAAATGTCTCTTCTTTGCCAATTTGTGCATTACAGTCACCTAACAGAATTTTCATATCATACTGAGAAAATTTATCAAAGACCTGTTCTAACTCTGTATAAAAATCATCTTTAGTATTATCATCTTTATCTTCCGTTGGTGCATGTATGTTTATTAAAATCATTTTACACCACCTACCCTGTAAAACTGCATATGATATCCTATCATTAATAAATTCTACTGTTTTAAGAGCCGAGATAATTCTATTATTTATAAAAAAGCCTGTTCCAAAATTATGATTTTCAGTACCACCATAGAAAAAAGTATAATTTTTAGTTTTACAATTCCCTTCTCCTGGCCACCTAACTTCCTGGACAGCTACTACATCTAATTTATACTTAACTATCTCATTAACTGTACACTGAAATGCCCCAGGCCGGTAAAGGCTGAGAACATTCCAAGTGCCTAATTTAATATATTTATTCCTAATGTAGATCTTATCCTTAGTCCAGAGACCTCCCAAAGTAGTCCCCACCCGGAGATCCGAACGGGGGACTATTTTACCTCCGGAATATTTTACCTTGGGAACATCCATGGCCTTATATTGTTGTTTCTTGACATGTGTTTTTACAGTGCAGAGTTGTCAGCTCTACGCCTAACCCCCAATATGAATGGAGGAACTACTACACAAGACAAACACAAACACATTAGACAGCACCATTACTACACAAGACGAACACAAACACATTAGACAGCACAACTACTACACAAGACACACACAAACACATCACAACTATAACAAAATATAAACACAAACACACCACAACTACTACACAAGACAAACACAAACAAATTAGACAGCACAACTATTACGCAAGACAAAACCAACATACTAGACAGCACAACTACTACACAAACATACTAGACAGCACAACTACAACACAAGACACATACATACACACCACCGATACTACTCAAGACAAACAGAAACACATTAGACTACTAGGCACCACAACTACTACACAAGACAAACCCAAACACACTACACAGCACAACTACTGCACAAGACACACAAACACATACAAATTAGAAAGAAGAAATAAATTTATGAAGCATACAAATGTATGCTTGTCATGTAGCTCCAAATGTAAAAGTCGCAAGGCTTGAAATCGGGGGATCGAGCCGGCCAGGGAATCGGGCCGCCTCGGCCAATCCATTTCTTTGGATAATTTTCATCCAGCCACTGTCGCATGCCCAGGCAGAAGTATGAATGGACGTCATCAACAATCATTTCATCGAGTCATTTTTCCTGCCCCAAATCTTAAAAGGCATCACTTATGAACATTTTTTGAGGAACGGGATGGCAATGTTGTTGGAGGATGTGCCTCTAGCTGCAAGACGTGACATGATTTATCAGCATGATGACTGCCCAGCTCGATCCCCCGATCGATTTGACGAACCACTTTTTGTAAATGCAAATGTGCATTCGCATTTCGTGCATCGGTCACACATTTATATAAAAAAATAGATGATTTAACGCCAAATTCAATAAGCAATGCGAGAAAACACTTCCCCGAACTTTCACAACTATAAAGAAACCACATTCGGTAAGTAATCTCTCCTGTAAATTTGAAGAAATAAGAAATTTACCACCAAACCTAACATTATCGGGAATTGTTTGTAGGACTATCCGTCAGCTACCCATGCATATTGTACAATTTGCACAAGTGACTAACACGATAGTAGGTATTCTTCGGTGAAGGATGTTGGAAACACTGCATGCCCACTATGGCAATCAAGATTTGCCTGCCATATTCTATGTTATGAAAGCGAAAAAAGGAGTCAAAAGAAATTACTTTCTATGTGAAAAATTGGGTTTCTCTTTTTTCGTGAAAAAAGGGTAACATTATAGTATAGGGGTGACGGATTTCTTCAAATTTACAGGAGAAAGTACCTATGGAAATAGTTTTCTGTAGCATTGTGCAAGTTCGTGAATGTAGTTTTGATCCATTTTAATGCAAATACATGTTGTTTTCTGCGAAAATGTCTGTCCGACATGCTATTTCTGCTGCCGCCAATTGCTTTCCGCACGAGAGCACAATGTTCCGTGTGTTAGATGATGTAATCTCGTAGTCAGTGTTTCAAACTCGCATGTTTTCACTAGAACATGACGTGTCGAGATTTTTTTTTTTTTTTTTGGTACTACTTTACTATACCTGAGACACCCGTCAATGATCCATCTCACACTTTTTCACATTGCTAACATACTATTCTGCATTCGGGAACATTTATTTAGGTGAAATAATGAACCTCTAACGAAAATCATGCATACCTCTTACATTTACGAGTACTTACTGTTCTTCCTTATTTCCACACAATATTGCAATAGCTTACCTGAACATCGCACGTTGTGCCAGTGTTTTGTCGATTTTGTGTCGTATCCTTGTTCACCGAAAAATACCTAAATTTAAAAAAAAAAAATACTTCGATATTTTTTCACGAAAAAAGTTCAATTTTTGAAAAGAGTAATTATTAAACCATTGACAAGTAACAGAAGCACTCGTAAATGTAAGAAATAGACATTCTCTTAGTTAGAAATGCATTATTTCACCTTAGGAAAAGTTCCGCATTCCAAAATAGTACGTTAGCAATGCAAAAAAAGTGTGAAATATAGGATTTACAGGTGTCGCCCCATACTATAATAGTTTTTTTTTTCTTGGTTGTGGTGAGGATTTTCTGACCCACTGTGCCAATTTTAACACTGTGTTCGAGTGAAACATTTCTCACCATAAGCTTCATGTAACATGTCTCTTTGAAAGTTTTCTGGAATTTTACACAGAAATCTTCATGGTACGGTAACTGAAAATCGCCGCAGGCACTCCACACACCTACACTCAATGTGATCTACTGCGTTACTGTGGTTAGCAACAGCTTTGAAACAGGGCCAAGTTAATAACTAAGGACACCTCTAGGCACCACCACTGTCATTTCTGTTCAACGAATTTACATACAAACTTTACAAAAAGAGTTTGATTTTTTTTTTAAAAGGGCTTGTAAATAAGCAAATTTTAGACATAAAAAGAGAACTTTCTACAAAGCACACATACATTTAACAAAAAAAACATGAAAAGTGCATTTTTGTTGTAATTACGCATACATTTAAAAAATTACATAACTCTCAGAAGACCTAACTTGGGAATCCAACATTAATACTTCTGGGGCATTCCAGCATTACATGTGTGACATTCACACATAAAATATAAAGTTCTAGACATGCGATTGGATTAAAATATTTATAATGAACTGATTTCATAGAATTACAAAGTGCTTTGTGGTGTCTGCTTACAAATGGAAAAAATGGAGTATAATGACATAGCTGAATGCACGAAAAGCATTATCAAAAATGTGTTACGTGTGTGATGCTTTAAAAATGTAGCAAAATTTGACTTCATTTTTCTGTGAAGCATATACGCTAAAGATATTAATACTTTTTGTTGGTGAAATATGCAAATTATATGCATTCACAAGCATTTAAAATCTTAATGCAATTGAAAACAGTAATAATTTCCAGATTGATTCATTTCGTTATTTGCATGAAGTATGACCATTTTCCGTGGATGTCCCTTCTAATATAAAAATCTAAAGATCTTGGTACATTATCATATTAAAAGTAATGTGAAATTTCTAATGGAGGTGCAATGGGAATACACCATTTACACTGCCTGTGCATAAAACTTGCTCCACTAATCACAGCATGCAAAAAGCAAACTTCTTTTCACTCAAAGCATTCATTGGTGTTGAGATATAACCGCTGAAAAAGTATTAGAATGGTTTAAATGGCTCAAATTCAACATACATGTTGACCTCAAGTTAGGACAAATGTTGATAAAATGGGGTGCTTGCTCTTTCCCCTCCCTATAAAGCTACCATTTGTGACCACTGGATACAATTGGAGGAGTTTCACACTGTAAATGTACTGAAGCATATGACAGGAAAATAAAATTAGCATATTTACCTGTATATAATGCACGTGCATGTATAATGCGTACCTTGGTTTTTGATGGCGAAAAGTGAATATATATCGCACTTTACAATTCAGGTTCAAGAAATGACTTATTTAGTTGTAGGCTGTAAAGCTGTCGATATGCTGATGAAAAGCAATTACATCTTACCTATTCAATGAGTCACCAAGCTATCTACCCCTCTCCTTCCACTGTGTTAAGCATCTCAAAGCTTTCGTTCTGTAACCACCTTCATTATTTGGTAGAAGAAGAAATCGAGATCAAAATTACGTTATGCATTTTAAGGGGCCACAAAGTTATTTTCTATTATTTCTCACCCGACAAATACCGCTGATACATATCCTGTGTGACTGGAGGTGCATACTGGAATTCTGTCCTGTGTTCGATACATGGTGGAGGAACAAGTTGTTCGGATCCCACTTTAAACTATAGGTCCAGTCCCGATCAGCCTTTCCGTGCATAAAGTGGACTTAAAAACAACAAAACAATCAATCAATCTAATTCCGCCAAAATGGCACCGCTTTTCTCGGTGTTGCAGAAAGTTCCGCTACAAAGTGATAATCATGGGGAAACGGCCCAGAAAACTTTTATAAGTGTTTTTAAAAATTATAATTAATTAATTAATTACTGAAGAAACCCAATCTGGTAATTTGTATTTTCACCTGTTGATATATACCTGTCATATACAGGGTGACTGGTAATTAGATGTATTCCCTGAAAGGGGTTAAAGTAGAGACAATTTGCAATAAATTTGACTATATGATACCCCGTCCGAAAATTAGTAGTTTTCGAGATAATCGAATTTCTTTTGTTTTTTTAAAAAATGACAATTTTCCACATAAAAACATGAATTGAGAAAAAACTGCTTATTGTATGGAACATATTTCAGCATTTTCTGATAGCTAACAAATAAGTGGTTCGTTGAAAAAAAGTTTTTCCCAAATAACAATCACATGTAAGTAACAGGTGGGTCTAAACTTACAAGTGATGATAAAAATATGTACTCTTAGTTTTACTTGGCAACGTATTAATAACAAAAATAGTATGACACGAAGCGTACAAATTACTTAAATTACTTCCTTGTGTCATATGCTATTCAACAAGGCACAAATGTTGCTAACATTCACATTTGTGTACAAGAAATAATACTTCATTCATCTTCATGTGAATGGAATCAATGAACAATACAATTAAAGAACATTACACGTCTTGCTCAAAGTGGGCACCTCCGTTACGAATGCAGGCACGCAGGTTTTTACGGACATTTGGTCTCTTAACTCGCGATGTGATGGTGTCCTTGATGTGTTGACCAGCTGTTAAGATCCTCTCCCTGAGCTCTTCTTGCGAGTTTACCGGTGTCTTGTCATGTGGATCCAAATGTAGAAGTCGCAAAGCGTCAAATTGGGGGATCGAGCCGGCCAGGGAAACGGGCCGCATCGGCGAATCCATTTCTTTGGGTAATTTTCATCCTGCCACTGTCGCACGCCCAGGCAGAGGTATCAACAATCATTTGATCGAGCCATTTTTCCTGCCCCAAATCTTAAATGGCATCACTTATGAACATTTTTTGAGGAATGGGATGGCAATGTTGTTGGAGGATGTACCTCTAGCTACAAGACGTTACATGATTTATGAGCATGATGACTGCAAAGCTCGATCCCCCGATCGATTTAACGCCTTGCGACTTTTACATTTGGAGCCACATGACAAGACACCGGTAAACTCGCAAGAAGAGCTCAGGGAGAGGATCTTAACAGCTGGTCAACACATCATTGACACCATCACATCACGAGTTAAGAGACCAAATGTCCGTAAAAACCTGCGTGCCTGCATTCGTAACGGAGGTGCCCACTTTGAGCAAGACGTGTAATGTTCTTTAATTGTATTGTTCATTGATTCCATTCACATGAAGATGAATGAAGTATTATTTCTTGTACACAAATGTGAATGTTAGCAACATTTGTACCTTGTTGGATAGCAGATGACACAAGGAAGTAATTTACCAGGTGTAGAAGTATGAAACCGGAATTGGCCGATAGATGGTGCTAGCCGGCAGTGGAGGGCACGGAAGATCGCGTAAGCAGCGCCAGCTGCTGCCCGCCACTCCCGAGGACGTTATATCGGAACACAGTAACCCGAGTGTCAGACAGAGGAAGGTGTTGCACACCCGGAACATGTTGAGTTTTGTGCCTACGAACTACGATTTGCGGACAGCATTGGTGTTCTGTTATCATTTGAAGAAAACCGCCGCAGAATCGCATCGAATGCTCGTCGAAGCTTACGGCGAACATGCTCTCGGGAAAACACAGTGTTTCGAGTGGTTCAAGAAATTCAAAAGTGGCGATTTTGACTTGCGAAACGAGGAACGTGGGAAACCTCCGAAAAAGTTCGAAGACAACGAATTGCAAGCTAAAACCTGGTGAAACCGTTAACGCAGATCGCTACCAACAGCAAATGATCAATTTACATCGAGCATTATGTGACAAACGGCCGGAATACGAAGCAAGGCAACACAAGGGCATCCTGCTCCATGACAACGCCTCACCACACACAGCAAAACGGGTCCGGGAAACGATCGAGGCGTTCAAATGGGAGATACTAGGGCATGCGGTGTATTCTCCCGACTTGGCTCCTTCAGATTATCATCTATTTGCCTCACTGGGACACGCTCTTGCAGAACAGCGCTTCAATTCGTATGAAGATGTAGGAACATGGTTCGCGGACTGGTTCGCTTCAAAAGAAGAACGTTTCTTTTGGCGTGGCATTCATAACCTGCCGGAAAGGTGGGAGAAATTTGTAACTAGCAATGGAGCTTACTTTGAATAAAATATTGTTTCTCAGTTGCAAACACCAGCCGTTTACTTCTTGCAAACAAATTCCGGTTTCATACTTCTACACCTGGTAAGTAATTTGTACGCTTCGTGTCATACTATTTTTGTTATTAATACGTTGCCAAGTAAAACTAAGAGTACATTTTTTTATCATCACTTGTAAGTTTAGACCCACCCGTTACTTACATGTGATTGTTATTTGGGAAAAACTCTTTTTCAACGAACCACTTATTTGTTGGCTATCAGAAAATGCTGAAATAAGTTCCATATAATGAGCAGTTTCTTCTCAATTCATGTTTTTATGTGGAAAATTGACATTTTTTAAAGAAACAAAAGAAATTCGATTATCTCGAAAACTACTAATTTTCGGACGGGGTATCATATGGTCAAATTTATTGCAAATTGTCTCTACTTTAACCCCTTTCAGGGAATACATCTAATTACCAGTCACCCTGTATATGCAGTGACATAGTGAAAACATGTGCTGTTTCATGTGGGCTGTATGAATTGTTCAGTGCATAATACACACCAGTTTTGGGTGCAAAAATTTTGGAAAAAAGTGCACATTATACATGAGTAACTACGGTAATATTTGAATTTGAATTTAAAATTTTGGGTGCGTCAGCACTAAGCCTGCACCCGTCACATTATACGGGGTCCAGCCCCTTACCATTACACATAACAACTCTAACGTTGTATAACTAAAATCATAAAATATTCTAACTTTCGTTAAAAGCTGAGGCTGTAAATGGGCACTCAGCACACATAAGGACAAAGGAACAGGACAACACAAACAAAATTATACTGGCCATGGGGCCAGTCACCAGAGTCTCGTTAGTCTGCAGTCCAGGGTGTACTGACGTGGAAGTGAGGTTGACATTTGGGTGTGCTATGTGGAAGGTCACCCCTTACACCCCAACTACGGTAATAATATATTTGTACAATTGGTGGTATGAGTGAGAGTTGAAAGAACGGACACGTTCAAAACATCACACCTACCCTGTAATCTTGCAGCTTTCTCCTCATAGCAGACTGGAAAAAGGGAACTAGCATTAAGTGATATTTATAATTATTCAACAGTATCTTAAGTTAGATAAAGGTAACTTGCTAGATGCATAATTATTTATATCACACAATATAACTCTTATGAGGAGGGGGGGGGGTGACTAAAAAGTTGTGAGGCTTACCATGAAGAAGGGGTATAAGGGGGATGAAGCTTGGTATATATCATAATTAATTCTTCATGGGAATATGCAATAAAGACCACTGTCCATCAGTTAAGATTTCCTTGTTCTGAATAGTTTGTTTCTTCTTGTATAGTCAAGGTTCACAGCTTCTACGACATCATTATCAGTGGCAAATTGGGTTCCAATTAGGTGTTTTCTTAGTTTAGGAAAGAGATAATAGTCGACAGTGGCGCAACCATGAATTTTTATCTGGGGGGGGAAGTACCAGGATAAACGTACAATAATAATAATAATACTATTAATAATATTGTTATTATTATTATTGTTGTTGATTTGCTTTATTTTACTTTATTTTTGGCTAATTTGCGAAGATGGGGATGAGTGATGATATGATGAAATTGATGAATGGACACTTACAAACATCCATGCCCAAGCCAGGATTTGAAACCGGGACCAACATCATCATCATTTTTATTATTATTCATAGTAGTAGTGGTGGTGGTAGTAGTAGTAGTACAGTAGTGTCTCACTTATCCGACATAAACGGACTGGCAGAACGTCGGATAAGCAAAAATGTCGGATAATAGGGAGCCTAGCAGCTTCTTCCATGATTTGGCAATTGTTGGAGCCCTTACGTCAACCCAGGCCCTTGCAACACAATAAGCAATATCCTTCACATTAATGCGTTTCAATGTTTGAATCATGTTTTGTCCTCCTTCAATGTCTTGTACTACTGTGGACAGTAGCTTCTTGCGATAGTTTCTTTTTATAGTTTCCAAGACACCCTTATGCATAGGTTGGCATATGGTGGTTACATTGGGGTGGGGTGGGGGGGCAGAAACATTGCCTTAATGTCACCGATTAGCATACAATGATAAACTGCACTGAGTAGCGAATGACAGACACATGAGTCATAGTGTAGGCGGTCGTCATGCAATAAAGTCGGGATAAACTAAAAATAGACTATGCTCACGCTCGCAACTTACAGTTCTTGTTGCCAATTGATGATTTTTTTTCTTGTGGTATGTCGGATAATACAGAATGTCGGATAAGCGAAGGTCGGATAAACTAGTTTCTACTGTAGTTAGTAGTAGTAGGATTATCATCAACAAAGACGTTATTACTCTTGTAAATTATGCAGGAAGGGGGTAGAAGTTGGTGCTAAAGCATTTGTGTTGGAACAAACGGTTTGAATTATTTTTTCAATATGTTCAATTTCACATTAATAAAGGAAAACAAGCACACAAACTATTTTTGAAAGACAGAAAATGCTTGATAAAAGCATTCCAAATATAATTCTTTTTTACATGAACATGTATAACTTTCATGCACGATACATGTTTCACATATAAGCAACATGGAGTGACGTGGTCACTAAATTGTGTGCGTATTCAAAGTTTCTTTGATGCATAAAAAAAAGGTAAAGTGTTCCCATGTGCATAGCACCACGCCATGAAGGCGTATAGGGGGTGTGGGGGTAACGCCCCACACTTTCTTGATCCGGTCGTGAGTGGGGGTGATGTGATCAGCATCACGCCCCTGACCGCCTTTACCCCCCAGGTACCCATGTTATTCGACGCTGGGTGGGCGCCGGGGCCGCTTCCACCGTTAGAAAAGTACCCGGATTTGAACCGGCCGGGGATCGAACCAGGGACCTTGAGCATGGTAGTCAGACGCGTTACCGACTGAGCCACCGCAGCCATATATATACATAACATATATTATTTAAATACATTACACAATAAATTATTCCATCTCACAATAAAACAACAGCAAATTACATAAATTATCTCTCAATCGTGCATGCTCCTTTTCTTCAAAACAATTGTTCTTGAATTCACAACAAAATCAATTAAGACAAGTCCTATTTCTCTGTCTGGTAATTTACAATGCAATACAGAGAACAATGACACATTACGAGCAAAGCGAGCAAGAAATTTTTTTTGGATCCAATTATTTTGCAGGCGGAAATCAATATTGATTTAATAGGGTGCAAATAATTTCACAGGATGCCAATGCATTCTCTCTTTTACAACTACTGTGCATCCCCAATGGTGTAGTGGTAACATTGTCCCCTTGTGATCAAGGGATCCCAGGTTCAATACCCGGTGGAGGCACATGTCACAGTGGTTCAGATCCCACTTTAAACTGTAGGTCCAGTCCCGATTAGCCTCTCTATGCGTAAAGTGGACTTAAACTCACAAATCAATCAATCAAATGTACAACTTATTTTCATTTAGATCGTTCATAACTCACAAATCAATCAATCAAATGTACAACTTATTTTCATTTAGATTGTTCGTCGCCTAAGACCAACTCCTGCCACCCCCTAGCTACGGGTCTGAACTTGTTAAGAATAAGAAAATTTTACGAAATGTCAAGGCTCTAAAAATTCCGGTCACCAGGTCGACTAAAAATTTCAGCCTGGCGACTGTGATCTTTTGCTGTAATATGTACGAAATTTTGATGATTCTAAGTTCAAATTGCAGTACAGCGTAAGTTAGCAAATGATTCTTTTTTACCAACGTTGTGAACATTCCATAGAGTCAGTAACAATTTCTTACCCTTTGTCCCCCATTTCCTGCTTTCTCAAATAATTTAGCGATGTTTTGAATCCCGTGATGTTCAGCATCTTATACAAAGTGTTTCAAAAGTCGCACAATCCAAACTTTGGAAATGTATATCATGAAAACCATACGAGATATTTACACCGGGTTTTCTGCATTATAAAGTCTCATCCATTCAGATATTTTTCAATGCTTAAAATCATCGGTTCACTCCGTACAGAAAATTATATAAATTAATAACTGACGGAAAGCAGCATTCAAATTTTTCTAGAAATGAACTTCTGAGTAAGAAAAATATGTAAGAAATTATCAAAGGGTCATAATTAGACATTTGATGACTGATGCCATGTCAGTCTGTCATTTGCGACCAATATTGGTCATGTGCAACATTTGATGAATTTTTGACTGGCGATTTTATGGGTTGAGTGAAAAGTGCCATTTTTGGGACATATATCAGTATATGTCAACACTAGCAGGTTGAAATTATGCCAACAGTTGCATGCAACATGTGTAGTAAGTATTGGCTATACATTTACGTGAAAAATCGTAAATCAAGATTTTGTGCCGAAATTGGACTCTTGAGAGAATCCTAGGCTGCCCCTGGCTTACTTTCGCCGCCACTGTGCCTCTTTTTAAAATTGATTCAGCATGGCGTATTCATTGGAGCAGGGCGTGTGCATTGCTGAAGAGTATTTTACTACTAATTCTTACACTCATGTGCAAGAGGTTTTCCAATAAAAATGCCCCGTTTCTGCTGTACTTCACAAAGCAACTGTTTTATAACCAGTCAAACACCAACAAATGATCCCACAAATTGTTTGAGTTGGTATTTATTGTTGAAAATCAGTTCTCAGATGTTTTCAGGAAATTAACAATGATTTTTAAAACAATGTAATTGATTTTATTTAGATAAATGCTAAATAAATTTAATAACCCAGTGCAACCTTGGGATTATAGTTTTTTTGCTATTTCCACTCTTTCCGAACATTGAACAAAAAATAGATCGATTCGACTAATGTTTATACCAGCTTGATTAAGTCACCCTGGAGTAGCATCTATTTTAATTCCTATGGATGGTATGGCAAATCCAGTGTAAATATCTGTTACGATTTTCATGATATATATTTGCAAAGTTTGGATTGTGCAACTTTTGAAACATACTGTACGTAGTATGCACAATTGCTAGTAGGTGGTTTCCTGGCACCTGATTTTCAGAGCTGGCGCCTAGCTTTGAAGAAAATTTTTCGAGCACTGCAAAGTGTTTATATTGACATAAAATTTGAAGTTTTGGCTGGTAATTGCCCCCTGCAGGTACACTTGGCCATCAATGTTTGTAACCCTTGCCCTCCCCCCCGGGAACTCATTTCCCTTCAAAGGTTGGAGGGAGATAATGCCACCCCCACCCCTCCCATGTGGTTGTGCCACTGATAGTCGAGGGAATCCATATCAGACGAGTAAGCTAGGTCCAGAACAAGCTCAAAGCCCAACTTAAACTTATGCACTTTTTCCATGGCAATAGCAAATGTTCAAAAAAAGACCGAACTTTTCTAATAGCGTGCCAACAGTTGCACATGGCGTGATCGGACTACCGTGCGCACCTAACGGCATACTTTGATAAGAGATCGCCTTTTACTGGGTTCCGATCTATGCGTTAGTCATCGAATAGCAGCCAATTGAGTGAGGTCGCTAACAAGCGGCTCTTCGGATTAGTGACAAAGCAACAAAGGAGATCGAACCCAGGACCTTGAGCATGGTAGTCAGACGCGTTACCGAGTGAGCCACCGTGACCACAGATCTTGTATATATTACGTTCTCATTGTACTTAGACCAATGAGCCTCCCCAATGAAATGGTGGTAACCTCGTCACCTGTGTAATCAAGGGCTCCCAGGTTCCATATCAGGTGGAGGCACATGGTGGTTCAGATCGCACTTCAAACTGTAGGTCCAGTTCCGATTACCCATCCTGTGAACTAAGTGGGCTTAAAACAAACTTCAAAAATATCTACTTGGGTTGAAAGTGGAGTACTCAAGTCTCATCTATAGTTGCCAATCATGATACAAAGCCACCTGGATCTGCCTCGAATATCTAAATATTTGTTTGGACAGTGTCCCTCATCATTTTCAATCAACTGATAACAATCTGCAGATCTGGATTAGGCCTTATGAATGCCAAGAACCCTACTGAGGATATGCTGAACATTTTCCTGTGGTAATTTCAAAGCCTCAGCAATTGATCTAGTAGTGTGCAGAGGACTTGATCCACCATCTCAATGGATCAGGGGTGTAAGGGGTGCTCCTTCCACGTAGTGCTGCCAATAGTCAACCGCACTTCCACATAGTACACCCTGGACTGCAGACTAACGAGGCTCTGGCAACTGGCCCCATGGCCAGTATAATTCTGTGTCATCCTGTGTTTTCTCCTTAATTGTGCTCAGCGCCTTATTGAGCCTCAGTTTTTAACCAAGGTAAGGATTTTTTTTGTTTTCAGACACTCTCTTATTTTTTTTATGACAAGGGGCTGGACCCCGTATAGTGTGATGGGTGCAAAATAGCCTAAGTGCTGACGCACCCAAAATTTTAAAAATCTAATTCAAATTCAAACTGGGTCATTCCATGTGAAATCACCCAATTGAAAGACAAAAAGTTGCTTCATAGTCACAGATCTGCTTCCTTTTTTTTTTTTTTTACTGATCGATATTTGGTCCAATATGACAAATATGTTGAAAGTTACAAATTTTTGAAAATTTGAAGAATTTCAGAAATTGGGTGGAGGAACAAACGCACTATATGACACAAAATATGCCCTATCTCAGAAACTATTTGGAATATTGTGATGATTTAGGCATTGTTGCAGATGAGGACAGTCCTAACAGAAAATAACTGTGTTAACATTCTTACTTGCTCATAAAGTAATATGCATATGTACCATGAGTAGTTCGGAATTAAACAATTGGAACTTGGGCCTTTTAAAGCTCTTATCATTTAAATGAATGCATCATAAAAACAGATTTCATGTTCAAATACCTGTTACAGAGTGACTAAGCATTTACTATATAACCATGATTAAGTATATCTTTTTTCAGTCCATCTCTGAGACTATCTTTAAATTACTAAAAAAATGAGTAGTTTCCATGTACAAAATGTATGGCAATATTTGGGGCATACTACAAAAAGTGGCCCTACTCCAGGTAAATAGCAAAAGAATCAATCTGAAAAATATTTTTGCTTTTAATTGTATTACGGTTTAAATGTTTGTGAGTGCATATAATCTGTATGATTAACCAACAAAAATTACTAGCATCAAACTGCCATATATTTAAAGCAACACTTAAGTTTTTTCGTTTGTTATCAGACACCACAAAGTACTTTGTATGAAATTAGTTCATTATGAATATTTTAGTCCAATATCATTACTAAAACCTTACATTTTACATGTAAAATGTCAAACACATAACACTGGAATGTCCTGTTTAATTTCTTTATTGGATATTAAAGTAGTTGATTTCTCCATGTTTCCATTTTTTTTTTTTACTTCCCTCTTTTACTTCGTTATTGTATGAACTACTTTACTTTAACTGTTCTCCAGCATGAGAATATATGTTTAATCCTAGAACGGATGGGCTGGGTCTGTGAAACCCAGGTGGAAATATTTCTTTGAATCCCCAATAAAGTTTTCAACATACTGTACTGTCGCTCTCAATATCTTCCATCTACATTCTGTCAGTGTCACTAATTGTAGCATGGAGACAGCTATTGCATTAGCCATTCTGCTGTTCAAACTAGGTCCAGGTCTAGGAGAGCCAGCCCACTCAATCGCATAAGTTTTGTTTGAGTTGTGCGAAATCGACCTTGTTCGCAGCCCATTTGTTTCGTACATTTTGTGAGTGGTACTTTGTAAACATTGTATGCTGTAATCAGTGTTTATGAGACCCAGTTTTCACCACAATGGTGCATAACTTGACAGAAGAAGAACTTGAACTTTTGGAGAGTGACTTCGATGATTCTGATGGCGATCCCGATTTTGTGCTTGCAAGTGACCATGGCACTGAAAGTGAAATGAGCGGGGACGACATTGAACTTCATGAAACAAGTCAGACAAGTGAAACAGCTTCTACTAGCAAACAACATGATGTTCCAGTTATAGGAAATCATAGCAGTTGTGTGTCCACACGTGAGAGGTGTTCACATTTCATTTCTAAAGATAAAATAATAAAATGGCGGATATTTAACATTAATGTTTCAACTGTAGGGTAACAGTTCAGATTGTTTATGATTTCTCCTAGCACAAAGACTGGCCCAAGTTCCTTTTGTTTCATTGCGATTTCAACATGCTACGAATGCAATTTTTACATGGCTCGATTTCGATTTATGTCTGTTAACACATACTGCGAAGTTTTAGCGATCACTTAATATTTTGTTCAATATATGCTATCGTGGTTAGGTTAGGCAGGTTAGGTTTGGTTCTCTTAGCATAGAAATAAAGTCCCTAAATGCATTCTACTAAGGTTCCAATTTACTTTTACATTCATTCCCATGATTCTACGATATTTACTGTCGGTTGTCTACGGAGAAAATCTTGTCCATGAGAAGTGCGGAAAGTAATTTTCAAGTTGTTTTTTTCAACATAAATAACTTTTTTCGAGTCCAAACAGCGCTCATTACTTTAAGGAAGGTTCAAATTTCATGTGACAATGATTTCCAAAATTCTACGATAATTAGTCTTTGGGTAACAGTTCCAATTGTTTTATGATTTCTCCTTGCATGAAATTTGAACCTTCCTTAAAGTAATGAGGGTAATTATGGGATATCGTCCGAACACCTCTCACTCGTTCATTTCATTAATTTTAGCATTGATACTTACCTATTCTGCAGTGCGGAAAATTCTTTAAGGTGAAGTTATGTCTTTTTCCATAAAATTGTCACCTCTTCATATCACAAGTCATTATTTGTCTTCCTTGTTCTACTTGGGCAACAGACAATATGGCATTGGCATGAGTTTACAATACCGGACCACTCTCCAATTTCTATGAAATTTCGCCTACTTCAATATAGCATGCAATCGTCATGGATCATTGCACGTTCTGCTTGTGTTTTGTCGATTTGGAGTGGGTATGCAGTGTTTCAACCTTCTTAACCGAAAAATACCTACTTTCGTGTTCATTATGTCATCACAAACCATTGACGGATAGCCCCAAATATTAAGTGCAGATTCGTGATTAGGAGACCCAAATTAGTAAGTATCCAAAATGTCAAACAAATTGGAGAAATTCCCTGTATTGTTAAATTATACCCTATGTTTGCCTAACCTAAACGAAACTAACCTAACCATGTGCTAATGGTTTGTGGGGCTAGCACCAATGGTTCATGAGGCTAGCAAAAATGGTTCGTGAGGCTAGCATCAATGGTTCGCAATTTCTAGACATTTCTGACGAAGTTTAACTTCAGATTCGTGATTAGGAGGCCAAAATTAGTTAGTATACCGAAAATTAACAAAATTGGAGACTTTCTCTATATTGTCAATTCTTATTATTTATGTTGCATGTAGTTATTTATGTTGAAAAAAAAACAACTTGAAAATTACCTTACACACTTCTCATGGACAAGATATTCTCCATCGACAAGCGACAGTAAATATCGTAGAAGCGTGGGAAGGTAAGAGCCTAGTTTACGTCCTTTTCCTAAGGAATACGTGTCATATATTGTTGGAAAGGTTATTTTATAAGGAATTCAACAAAGTAAATCCCAAGGCGAGGAAAAGTTTCCTGGAGGAGAAAATCGAGAAAAACCGATGTTCTCCTGATTGAACGTACTGAGGACATTTTTCGATGATGAAGCACATATTTAGGGGTGAAATGAGTGCTAATGGAACCTAACCTAACCTCGTAGGCATACCTCGTTCCCGTGAATGGCTAGTGACAGAAAGTGTAAAAAGAAAAACTTACTTACTCTACGGATGCCGGAGCGCCGGCTGTCTGCTAGCACGGTTTTGTCAGCGGGCAAGAAGGAGTGCGCAAGAAAGACGTAAACGGGTAAGAAGGAGTGAGCAAGAAGGACGTAAACTAGACTCTAGCCCGTGGGAATGAATGTAGAAGTAAATCGGAATCTTAGTAGAATGCATTTAGGGATTTTATTTTAATGCTAAGGGAACCAAACCTAACCACGAAAGCATATATTGAACAAAACCTTAAGTAATCGCTAAAACTCCACAGTATGTGTTAACAGACGTACATCGAAATCGAACCATGTAAAAAATGCATTCGTAGCATGATGAAATCGCAATAAAACAAAAGGAACTATAACGATTTGGGATATGCTTTCATTCCTTGGGAAATACCACTGGAAAATGGGTCTTATAAATTATGCAAAAGCACTGAATAAGATTGTGTTGAATATGAAATGGAAAACAAATTCATATTTTTTCTAGTTCACAAAAGGCGTATCACAGCAGTCTTAAAATTACGGAGTTCTGTGTTTATGTAATAGTTCAAATTTTACTGTTGTAAACTCATGCCCTGTAAATATATGCATACAAGCAGAAACTATATACTGCTATTAAGTACTGCAGTGCCGGTTCATAAAACATATTAAATAAATATTATAAACGGTACTATAAAAACACATACCTGTCTATACATGATTACAGAAATTTACACTATACACTGCGCCCGTGTTTGTACCATTGAAAAGTTCTAAATATCACTTAGTTCACAATAATTTAGTCTTGAGCGGGCAGCTGGTAACTAACATCCTCCATCAAAAGCAGAAACAAACAAAAATCGAGTGTCGATGTCGATTCTTATGGAATACAAATATCGATAGTACTTCGATATCTTACACAATTAATCAAAGTTGTCTGTAGTTTTACGAGTTTCGCATTGGGCATCCAAAGAATATTATTACCTATGATTGTTACATCACCATGCTAAATATAGGATACGTGTGGCTTCTTTTTACTGTCGAAAGCGTGTTCCTGACTCATGTAAAAAATAATAAATAAATAAAATGCGCTTGCGTGCACACAAAAAACCTTCCATCTTGACCCTTCAATACATACACAGAACCAAAGAGAATAGGACGAGGATCTTCCCCAGATAAGCTACAATGCGGTCCTTATCTGGATAGATCTCTCTATTCTTCGATGCGAGGGGAGGAACAGGAAGGAACCTGAGGCATATACATGATAGGACAAAGGTTTTTTTTCAACGATCATTTCACGGGCTCTTTGTAAACCTTTCCGGTGGGGCAGGCCCCTAAGCTTTACATGGGAGCGCGATGCAGTCGGCTGTAAACGTACTTTCACCGAATAGCCTTAAATCATAACAAGTGTCCCTGATGTTACTAATGATACAGGCTCGTAACTAGTGGGCGGCAAATGAGGCAACAGCTCCCCCCCCCCCCCTCCCCGGGAAAAATTTCGAATACTTTCCTAGTCGGAATTCTCGCTGATCTTTACAATTTTATTCTAGATTGCTCTAGCAACGTAACAAAGTCACTTATTGATTTGGTTATTTATATGGATGTGTGGGATTCCATAATACCATACCAGGCAGGGGTACCCACGGACGGGTTCGCGGTAGTGATGGGCACCATCGACTAATTAGTCGTTAGTCGAAACAAAATATCGACTAATTAGTCGAAAAAATTAGTCGACTACTTTTTCGACTAATATTAGTCGAATTAGTCGTTCGACTAATATTAGTCGAATTAGTCGTTCGACTAATATTAGTCGAAAAAGTAGTCGACTAATTTTTTCGACTAATTAGTCGTTCGACTAATATTAGTCGAATTAGTCGTTCGACTAATATTAGTCGAATTAGTCGTTTGACTAATATTAGTCGAATTAGTCGTTCGACTAATATTAGTCGAAAAAGTAGTCGACTAATTTTTTCGACTAATTAGTCGTTCGACTAATATTAGTCGAATTAGTCGTTTGACTAATATTAGTCGTTCGACTAATATTAGTCGAATTAGTCTTTCGTCTAATATTAGTCGAATTAGTCTTTCGACTAATATTAGTCGAATCAGTCGTTAACGACAAATATTAGTCAAAGTGGAACTATATATTTTTCTTATTATTCTCAAATTCCTCCACTCTTGTGCTGAGCTGAGCCAAGCTAAATTGGACTGTTTATAAACGAATGTTTATACACACACACACACACACACACACACACACACACACACACACACACACACACACACCCTGCGCGCTCTGCCACCGATGTTGCTGGCAAATTTGTACCCCATAAGGGGCAGAAAGGTAAATTAACATCTAGCGACTGCAGCAAGTTTGAGATCGTTCTGGACAGCGTATATTTTAGTATTTGCCCCACGAACATAATTAATGTTTATTTTTAATTAAATTAATTTTACCTTACCTTGCATCAGAGCTGGTGGATTGTAAACTCTCTTCTTATATTCGACCGGTTTTTTAAGTTTAAGAATATTTCCATTCCAGTAAAATCAGGGTTGGCATGTTTAAAACAAAAGTGTTTAAAACACTTTGTTTTAAACGTTTAAAACACACGGCTTTGTTTTTTTACAAATGTTTTAAACGTTTAAAACAATGTGTTTTAAACATGTTTTTTTTTGCAAGTGTTTAAAACACATTTTGGTTGTATATATTTCGTAGTCTGTGATAATTTTTTTGTTAGGAAACCCTGTTTTTAATTGAATCTGTGTCAATTAATCCGGGCTTTACAGGTCTCACTTATCGCACAACACTTGAGCAACCTTATGTTCTGACGTCACGGGAGAAAGCTTTTTAATTTTAGGCTAAATGCCTATGTTGTTAGGTTAGGCAGGCTAGTTATGTATGCACAAGGTAGCAAAATTGTTGTGCGACAAGAAACACCCGTGCTTTACTGTAGAAATCGGAACCTCTCAGTTTCTTGTTTCGTATCGTCCTGTAAGTTTGAGACTGGTGGAAGCTGGAAATGGAAACTAATATCTGAATACACAATGCCTGATTTTGATCATGACGTGATTTTTTTTTCTTTTGCGATACGATTCATTGGTCTGTATAACTGAATGAAGCGCAGATGCTTACTTTTGGTAACATAATTTTGTACTTTGAAAGATAAATTGATCTGGAGAATCTATTATGACACTGCAGGTTGTTTTCTGCTATATAAACTGTTCAGACAGCATGAAATATTTCACCGTGATTTTTTACAGGACGAGGATAGTAATTCTATAATATTTAGTTTCTTGAAATTTAGATGAATATAAATCATAACCTACTTCAGTAGTGGCGGAAAAAGTGCGGCTATTACCCACAACTTTTGTCCCTGCAGTAGAGGTGTGCGGGATCCCGAAAAGTCGGGACCGGCATCGGGAAAGAAAATTTCCGTCCCGATCCCGACTTCCGGAAATGACTTCAAGACTTTTTGGGATCCCAAGCAGTCTGGAAATTCCGAATGGTCATTTTAAAACGTTGTCAATTGTAGACGTTCTCTTCATTGTAAATGTCTGGAACGTATCGGAAATTGTTAGTATTTGTACCAGAAGTGCAAAGACAAGCTCTTAAGATGGAAATTACGAATATAATTCGAGATTTCAAGAGCTTTGGGAAATTTCGAACACATCCCGTCCAGAAAAGTTTCCGACTTTTTCGGGAAATTGAGAATTTTTCCCGTACCGAATGTCGGGATTTAAAGAATTTCCCGTCCCGACCCAAAACCTTCTGTCCCGCACACCCCTACCCTGCAGTATGGTAAACCTTATCTCCAAAGGTAAATAAACTGTCCTTGTCGCCACTGTACTCATAAAAATTAGTATTTTTTTCTCTTTAACGACTTTAACTATAATTTACTGGGAAAAGGCTGAATTTGTTTTGTTTAAAACATGTTTAAAACATGTTTTTTTTAACTCATGTCCAAAACTATGTTTAAAACAAAAAAACATGTTTTAAACAAAAAAAACAGTTTGTTTTGTTCTTTTTTAAAAAAACACAAATTTTGCCAACCCTGAGTAAAATGCATTTATCATAAACCCTCTAATCCATCTGAAGGTCAGAAATGGATAGTTTTGCTTTTAAAATGTTGCGGTGTCTTTCTTGCACCAACAATATGCACTGGCCTGTGAATACCAAGAAACTCTCGGAATTATGAATGTGTATCCCTTCAGAGAAAACAAAAATAGCGACATGAATGACGGTAGGCATCGCCCCCTGGAGGTAGGGGGGGATAGAGCTACAGCAGGGTCAGCTTTCCCTTTGCATACCAGCTCTGTCGCGGCATCAAGGGATAAAAGATTCCAGTCACTGACCTTTCCAAGAAATACCTACCTGCTTTGCTTCCAGAGGCGTGGCGTGCATGTAGCCGCTGTTACCGCAGGTAACACTAAAATATAAAGAATTGAAGAACCTGTCTTAAAATATTATTACGTACATAAACTGGTAATATTGTCGTAAAGTAAACATTGCAGACTGACATTTTTTCTGACACCGGCAAAAGCGAAGAGGAGGACTGATCCGGTACGTTCCACAGGCAACATGAGGGAAGGGCCCTGAGCCCACCAAAGGAAGACTTGGCGTAGCGGTAAAGACTGTTATGGCGGGAGGAGGAGGCGGGCTGTTTAGCCGGCGCAGTTGCCGGTGATCCTTACAGGAAACATACCAGTGTTGCCATATTCAATTGACAGAAAAGAGCTAAGTCGCCTAATCGGGTCTATCTTACTCTGAAGGTGTCCAGTCACACTGGAGAACGATGGCGCAGTGTTAGTAGCGTCGCCGCCTTATAGTCAAGGGATTGCGGGTTCGATACCCGGTGGAGGCACAAGTGGTTCGGATCCAACTTTAAACTGTCCCGATTAGCATTACTGTTCATGAAAAATTTAAAAAAATCAAATCACACTGGGGCAAAAGCAAACTAACAAGTGATATTTTGTATTTACACTAAATATCAGCGATTATGAAAGACCTCTTTGTCCTTCTTCGACATCATGGGCGAGAAGGAGAGGAGAAGGATGGGTATGGTCAAGGGGTCCGCTGTCCTAAAAATGTCAACCTAAAATTCAATATTTCACACATATAATATTATTTCGGTTACAGGAATTTGTGATAATTGTTGATAATACAGATTGACATTGGCATACGTTGTCGCAGGAATGTAATAATTTCGGATTGAAGCAATGTTTTTGAGGTGGTAGAACTGTTTTTGGGTGAAAACAATACTTACAAGCATAATTTCCAGATTGTTATCTTAGCACGCTCTGAAGTGTCAGGTGTCGCAGGTTCGAATCCTCAGCAAGAAATGGTTATTTCAATGTTCGTTGTTATTATTTTACTTAAATAATTATAAAAATTAATAATTACATACACAAAGAAATAATTTTATTTCAATAATTCACCACGCATCGTCATCGTCACGATTATCCTATAAAGCGAAAGCCTTATAGGTAGCAAAGGATGTAAAATATACGAAATAGTAGTGGTGTCAGAAATGAGATTTCAGTGGATTTAGCGAAACGTGGGAGTGGGAGTAGTTAGGAAACAGATGAAGACTACATCTACTCTACATACGTCTTATTTGAAACGAAAATGTTTCGCGATTTGGGCAAATCTGGTTTCAAAAGAACTAAGATGGCAACATTAGTAGAACTGGACTTCTTGCAGGTTCCGAAGGAAATATTGGGGAAGGGCCGATGCTGAGAGGGGAGGGGGCAAGGAGGGTGCTTCACGTGTTACAAAAGTAAACAACGGTTTGTGGGAGGGACTGTGCAGTGGGAGTTTTGTGACTGGTGTCTTTCGTCTTTATGTTGTTTTCGGGCATTGTCAATTAATTTATGAAGCTTGCTCCGAGTTCCGAGGTGGCGGGTTCATCCTATCTGGACAGTGTGTGTAATCGTGCGATAGAAGATATTTTGAAGCAATCTTTCGGTTCGTTATTTTGCAGAAAACATCGAAATTGTGGCGAAAGGGAGGCCAAAGCCTATTTTGAACGATTTAAAAACCAAGTCGTCTGCTGGATATGACCGACATTTCAATGTTTCGTGGTATAACGACTATCCGTGGTTATGTGGATGTGTGCAGTTTTCTAAACTCTTTTGTTGGCCATGTACTCTACTTTCGGGTGAAAAAAAAAGTGTCGAGTTCAGATGTGGATAACATGGACCATGAGCATGACGCGCATCCAAAAATTCAAATTCAAATTCAAATGAAAAACTTCTCTTTATGACAGCATCATAGAAGTTTTTTTATTTGATTTGATTGATTTTGCTTCGCTTGTGCCACTTTTGGCTAATTTGCGAAGATGGGGATGAGTGATGATATGATTAAATTGATGAATAGACATCACAAGCCCAAGCTAGGTTTCGAACCCGGGATCCCAGCATCATATAACTATTTTCAAAGTCGGATTGATCTGCTCTATAAGTAGCCTTCGATGTTTCTGTAAGTATCAAATTACGTATTATTGTATCAACAACCAATGTTTTCGATTTCACTTTAGTCCTTATGTCAACATTTTTTTTCTGATTAATAACTTTACCAAAATCTAGTATTGAATTGCATACGTACCAGATTAATATTATATGAACTACTTGGAAGACATGGGGGGGAGGGCATGAGGTGGGGAGGCGCCCAAGTCTCCTTAAATGTCCTACTGATAACCGGTAACACTTTTAAAAATCCACGCCACGCCACTGTTTGCTTCCCTTCTTGACAATAAGCCCTCTGCTCAAGTAGTCGATTGTTCGTCTGGAAATGAGACATGTTCGGTCATTTCGACTAATATTAGTCGGAATGTTCCCGACTGAAATCAGTCGAAATGTTTCCGACTAATATTAGTCGAAATGTTTCCGACTAATATTAGTCGGAATGTTTCCGACTAATATTAGTCGAACGACTAATCCGACTAATCCGACTAATTCGACTAATATTAGTCGAACGACTAATTCGACTAATATTAGTCGACTAATTTTCATTAGTCGATAATTTTTTCGATGGTTTTAATAATCGACTAATATTAGTCGACTAATGCCCATCACTAGTTCGCGGACGCAGGTTGCGTGCACCTAACTTTTGGGGGGAGGTTCCTCTATCTCTTTTTTGTGATGGTAATTTGACTGAATAAAAATTTCAGCATTGTACAGAATTTGAAAGTAGTTAACATGTAATAATCACATCATACGTACATTGCCAAGGGACGGGTAATAAGTATTGGGGGGGAGTTCTTATGTATTAAGTGTTAAATTGCCAGGTAAACTTTCGTGGGAAGATTAAGCATTAACTTTGGGGGGGGCAGTGGCTGAATTGGAAATATCAGTGGTGTGTCGTCCCTTGGGGCTTCCGGGGCTTAGCCCCTAAAGAAAAACGGACGTATTCACGTAATTATCAATCACCATAACGCATAACTATCACACAGTCTTTTAAAAGGTTTCTTCTTCTTCATGCCCCTCAACGCTTGTATGGTAGCAGTCTTGGGCAACGGTCTGAAAACATTGAGGGCTGGAAATTCGCGCACTAGTATGAACAGCACAATATTTTGTTACACTTCACTTCACTGTCACTATAACACTGCAATGATGAGGGATGATATCAAAAGCGAAGTTCACACTGTCGAGCAAATCCATAGAGAATCCACATAGTAGAGGGGGAAGGTGATGAAAGTAAAGAGGGCAAGGAGAGAGGAAAAGGAACCTTTTTTCGAAGGAGCCTGTGAAAGAGTGCCTGACGTTGTGTATTCCATAGCGGCCATTGAAAAAATAAATGGGTGGGGGTTTGTTTATGTTCTCCACAGGTATGTACAATTGGGAGAGGGAGTTTGGTGAATTCTTGCCAGATGATCGTTTGTGGTCACGTGTCCCGTTCTAAGGCGTAGGATACAAGTGATCACTTCACGAGGCATTTTTAGGTGATGAAACCAGGGTCGAATAGGGAGTTTATCGATGAACCATTTATAAGTAGTGGTTTGTGCCACTGCGGCATGAACCCAATTTTCCCACTGGGAATGATTTTTTTTTGACCCGAGGTAAAAGATCAGTATAGGCAAGTCGGATAGGAGAGGGGGAAGGAACGTCCGCAGCTGTTTTGGCATAAAGATCCACTAGGTCTTGATAAGGATTAAGATTGCTATGCGCTTTGACATAAGTGAACTGTAAGCGTTGGTCATTGTGGTGGAGGTGAAAGTACTCCTGTAAAATTAAGGTGGGAAAGAGTTGCAAACGATAAGCTGCCTTACCACAACGAGCGATCGTAAATAATACACTGAGGGCATCTGTGAGAATTAAAGTTTGCGGGTAGTGTGCTTCACGAGCGTGGAGCAAAGCCTGATAAATGGCATAGCACTCTGCCGAGTAAATAGACGCTTCTGACGATAAGGAAAATTGACGTACAACATTGTATCGAGGGACATAAAAGGCACATCCAACGCGGTCGGCATCTTTGGAACCGTCTGTGTAAATAAAAGTGTAGTCGGGCCATAATTCTTTGTAGTATTCGTGTCGACCGAAATCGGTATAATTAATATTAGGGAGAGGGGCGGTGAGTATCGGTAAAGTGTAAATCAAAGGAGATGTAAATGTGAAGCTGAGATCAGTGACGTGCGGTGATGTCGACACTTGGGGTAGCAATCAGTGGCGTGTCCAAGGGAGGTTGGTGTGGGTCATAATCCCCTCCCCCCTTTAGGGCCCAGTATTCCTAAAAATAGATCGTCAAAGAAAGGAAAGGATTGCAAAATGAGGAAGGACTACTGAAAAGAAGCAGGTGTTAATCCCACCGACTTTCGAAAATCCAAAACAATTTGATTTGATTATTAAGCCAGAGATCCCGGGTTCGAACCCCGACCTGGGCATGGGTGTTATTTGTGTTTGTCCCTTCATCAATTTTATCGTACATCTTGACGATTAGCCAAAAGTGTAGGGAAAGCAAAGTAAAACAAACCAAATGAAACAATCAATCAATGATTTGATTTATGCTACTTAGTGTCGCTGTCACATTTGGTTAATCGCGAAGATCATACAATACAATTAATGAAGAGACAAATACAAAAAAAACACCCATGCCGAGGTCGAGTTTCGAACCTGGAACTCCTGGTGTCATAGTGTGCAGTGATAACCACTACCCCACGGTTTAAGTCCACTAAATGTACATAAAAGCTAATAGGGACTGGACCCACAGTTTAAAGTTGAATCCAAACCACTATGTGAGTCCACCTGGTACCGATCCGGGGCCACTTGCACTCCCCCACGGAGGTCGGCCGACAATAAATATTAGTGGAAAGCTATTCGAATACTTGGGTATCGGTAAAGCAAATTGGGTATTTACTCAGTGGTACGTAAATTTCAATTGGATTCTTGAAACACTATATTTGCATATGATTAACGTTTTTTCCAAAAAATTTGCAATGATTGATTTCCCTAATTTCTTCATCTCACGATCTCGTTACTGAAGGATCCGGGCTCGAGCCCTGGCCTGTGCATGAGTGTTCCTTTCTAACCACTTTTCATCCGTTTAATTTAATCAACGTTCATCGTCATGGCAGAAGTTAGGTAAAGTAATGGAAAAGCAACGCTAAAGAAAGGAAAAATAAAATACAAATAATTTCCTCCCAGTGCATCTGCAGGGCACTGTGGAATCAGGAGTCTAGAGTTCTCTGCTTATGATTAGTGTTGCCCACTGGACGAGACGGGACAGGCTTTTAAAAATTCGAGACGAGACGAGATTGATCATGTGTCCCGAGACAAACGAACATTTTCGAGACGAGACAGCATTTCCACGAGACTTCCACGAGACGAGACAGGCCAAAGTCTCGTCTCGTGGGCAACACTACTTATGATTGTCCCTCGTGACTTCCATAAGCTCATTCGCTACTTATCGCGATTAAATCTATACAGCTAGAAAAAGTGATGGATGGTGGCAAAAATTAAATATATTAGAGGGGATGAACAGGTAACAAATCACACTTTTTTGTAGTTTCTTCAACAATATTCATTTGGCTTTTTTAGTTCTGGGATACATTTTACATTACAAATTATTTCATTATTCACTGCAGAGTACAGCACATAGGAATAAGAATGCGCGCTCGTCACGGGTTCGAATCCCGGCCTGAATTGTTCTTTGTGAGGTCCCTTCATCAATTTCATTATATCATCATTCATCCTCATTTTTGCGATGACCAAATGTGGCAGAAAGGTGAAGTAAAATAAACCAAACCAACAACAGGAATTAGAACGCGCGTTCTCTTGCTCAAATAAGTACATCCGTATTTATGACTGTTTAGCTTACCCATTTTTTTTATTGGAGGCCAAATTATTAGTATATTTAAAAAAAAGCAATACTAAAACGAGAGCGAGAGAGAGCGTGAGCAAATATTTGTTATTTAATCATTATACAAGGGGAGATCAACTGAAACCCGTTCGTTCCATGTATTATTGGTATAGTGTGTAGGAGGATATTGTTTGTCCAATAGTGTGTAATGGCTAATGTCCCTGTGTGTTGGGTGTAGGAATGTTGTTTATACGTGTTTCCATTTTGCAGGTATAACGAGTGAAAGATGGCGTTTAACATCCCCAATCCGTCCATATAGGACCAGCGTGCTGTCATCCAGTTTCTGAGTGCCGAAGGTTGTCAACCAGCTGAAGTGTACCGGCGTATGAAAGACGTGTATGATGATGCATGCGTGTCCAAAATAACAGTGGTGGACTGGGCAAGAATGTTTCGGAAGGGGCGTGAACAAACCACTGATTATCCCCGTCCTGGTCAAGCCCATGTTGTTGCCACAGAAGACATGTGTGAAAAGGTGAATGCGGCAATATCTGCAGATAGACGCATGAGTATTTGATCCATAGCGGACGAGTTAAACATGGGTTATGGTACTGCTCACAAAATCGTGAAAGCTCTGGGTTATCATAAAGTGTGCGTGCAGTGGATACCCAGGGTATTGACGGAGGACCAAAAGTTGGAGCGTATGGGATGCTCCATTGAACATTTGTCACGTTACCATTTGGAAGGTAACGACTTCTTGCTGCGCATTGTTGCTGAGGATGAAACTTGGTGCCATCATTTTGAACCGAGTTCAAAGTCTTCCACTATGCAGTGGAAACACCCCTCATCTCCACGTCCCAAAAAGTTCAAGACGCAACCGTCTGCGGGGAAAGTTATGGCGTCTGTGTTCTTTGATTGCCATGGACCATTATTGCTCAAATTCAAGGAACCAGGACAGTCCATCAACGCCGTACGCTACTGTGAGACCTTGACACAGTTACGGAGAGCCATGAAAAACAAAAGGCCTGGTTTATTGATCGCTGGAGTCATTGTGTTGCATGACAACGCGCGTCCACACGTTGCAAACCAAGTGCAGGATTTGTTTCAACGATTAAAGTGGGAAATGTTGCGACACCCGCCCTACAGCCCTGACCTTTCACCTTGTGACTTTCACATCTTTGGGCCTCTAAAGAAGGCTTTGAAAGGTCAGAGATTTCAGTCTGACGCTGAAGTTCAGGACGCTGTGCGTGATTGGTTTGAGATTCAGCCTTCGCAATTTTACATGGACGGCATTTGTAAGTTAGTGACACAGTGGGACAAGTGTCTCAACGCTCATGGTGACTTCTTCTGAACAATATTTTTACTGAGCACTAACCATAGACGCCTCTAGACAGTGTACCAGTTTCAGCTCGAAATAAAATTTATTTCACGAATTATGACTACTGAACGGGTTTCAGTTGATCACCCCTTATATATTCCATATTTGAAAAAAGAAACGAAACCATAATATTTTTGTCTGCACATAATACAAGTACGTTCCCATTCATATACAAATAAAACTACATCCCATATTATACATACATATTGTTCAACGTTTAAAAGGTTGTGTAAATACAGAGAACATAAGTACTGCAGAAAATTTTCCCCTGAGTTCTTTAGAGGATTTACAAAGGAATCGAAGGGAAACCAATCAATCCCCTATCCTATAGGAGATAGACTGGAGGACCTGAAACCACGGGCTTTCAACCATGGGAGCGGGGGGGCGAGGGGTCAAGGGAGGTACAGGCAGAAATCTTCCCTTTGCCTTCGGGCAGTTGTCTATACCTGGATCTGGTAAGGCGGAAAAAGAGCCAGCTAGGGTATTCAGCCTTGCCAGCTGATCACATCGAGGGACGAGAAGCGCGTGGAAGAAATGTTGCATATGAACTGAGGCTTCAAGATAATAAAAATTGCGATTTGAAAATAATTAGAGATGCGAGATTGATTGATCTATCTCTGCTAGACTAGCTACTCCTCAGTGCACGTCACTGGCTGAGATGGTAGGCGTCTCGATCAATATTATAACAAGACAAAAAGAAAAGCCGAGTGTGAAAGCGATCGAGGGTTAAAGTTTCGTTCAGTTGTCGTTGAATAGCGAATACGGTATTGAAGGGGTGAGGGTGTCGTTCCCATGTTTTCAACATGTATTTCATGGTAGAGTATTGGTATCTGAAGGAGAGAGGCGGTTCAGTACTCTCTCCATAAACGCTAACATTGGGACTAGATGCCATTAAGCCGAGGCAAAGGCGGATTGCCTGACGTTGTAAAATATCCATTTTTTGTAGCCAGCGATCAGACATCCCGCCCAATACGGGAGCCGAATAATCAAAAAGTGAACGAAAACAATTATTATAAAACAATAACATAATGGAGGGGTGGCCCCCCCCCATTTGGTAGTGGCAAGCCCTTTCAAAATGTTTAACAATTTTTTCCCTCTTGTGAGCAAATATGTAAGATGTGGTTGCCAAGTTAATTTACGGTCAAAATGAATCCCTAACCACCGGAATTTGATGTAAATGAGTTAAATTGTTAGGATAACGAGTAAGCATATACTGACTGAAAATAATGATCTGAGATTTCTCCGGGGAAAATGATAAAGGCGATTTTTACCCACGTAAATTCATCGTCTGTTGCAATGGATACGACAGCGCTCCTAGCGGCATTGATGTCAATTATCGTTTTCCGAGGGACGTCGCATAGGAAGGCGTGGCCTACACTCACCTAAAATGCTTCCGCCCAAAGAATGGACTTGGAATTTCTGTTTTTGTATTTTCTGTCGAAAGTTAGGGAGGGTCACGTGAACCGCTGAACCAATCGGCTTTGACCAGTTGCCGTGGTGAGGGGGAATTCTCGTGGTATTCTGCGTTGCCAAGTGTATGCCTGACAGCGTTATTGTGCGGTTTGTTTGTGTAGTGTGAGATTACGGGGATTACGCAACAGACCAACCAGACAACAGCAGTGGCGCCGAGAGACACGACGCGACCGGAAAAAGTACTATGTGAAACTCCTTCTATTGGCCGCTACGTTTCTTATCATGCTGGATTGGTCGCTTCCGCGCTCCCCACTTCCCCTGCCAGCTTCTTGAGCGCCCACCGTAAGAACTGAAAAGAGCTATAGCGCAAGTGGAGACGAAAAGTCTGGGGTTCCTCAAGTCCAAGCTCTACGGGAGGTTATTTCAGTCGTTCACCGCCAGCGTGTCGGCCGTTCGTCGGAGTCTTCATGCAACAGGTCCCGGCAAATTGCGTTCAGGAAGTCCGTAACAGAAACCGCTTGTTTTCTAATGTTTCCACTTTTCACAATTACAGTTACAATTACAATTGAAATAAGCACATACCTTGTCGCAAGGATGCTGGAAAAGGTGTCCTCGCAAATACAAATATTTCTGGCACCTTATTCCTGACATCTAATCTTAGATTAGACATCGCTACTTTATCCTCAGTTGACATTAAGGGAAGACAGCATCCCGGCGCATAAAGCAAACCGAAAGCGTAAAATGATATTTAAAAGTAATAATAATGATGATCACTAACCTCCTGTGTTATAAGAGATGTTGAAAATAACCTCCTTGAACCTTCTTAGGTTCAAGAGATCCTGTCTCTCGTAATTCCCTGACCACTTTTCTGCAAGAATTCGTTTTCAACTAATTATCGTACATAAAAACTCTCTGTTCAAGAGTATATTTGTTTAACGGCATAAGTAATGAATGAATAACAATTAACACACAATAAACACTGGCCATGAGTAGCACATTACAATAACACAGTATAAACAACACGCGTACTGATAAACGCAAACAGAAGTGAACATGAACGTACAGTGACTACGTCTGGTAGCTGACAGTGTTGCTAACCATTTTTCGGCAATGTTCCTACAGACGTAGTCAAAATGTCCCTACAACTGACCAAATGTTCCTGCTCCACGTAAAGCGACTAAAAAAAAAAAAACACCTCATGAGCATGCAAGACAGAAGATAAAATATACACATTTACTTACCAAATCTTTCTGCTCGGTGCTTCCACAATTAAAGAAGGAGCGAATTTACAGTACAGGACCCCTCCCCGATTTTTGTAATATTTGGCATACTCACTAATTGAGGCCTCCTAATCACGAATTTGAAGTTAAAATTTGTGGGTCACGTGTAGAAATTGCAAAATAAGTTAAATTGAGTGGTCCGCGATCGGCACGATTGCTCATTATTTACCGGAAGATTTTGTGTTTCCAATACTTAAAAAACGAAATATACATTCATGATATTACTACGACCCCAAATTTTAACTATGTTTGCTTATCCTAACCTAACCGTACCTGAATGGTTCGTGGGGCTATCCGTCAATGGTTTGTTGGGCTACCCGTGCATGTTTTTTTCGAGCCCAAATTTTAACTATGGTTGCCTTGCCTAACCTAACTTAACCTAACCTTACCGAGAATGGTCAGTGGGGCTATCCGTGAATGGTTTTGCGCTAATGGTGATTACGAACCGATAAAAAATCTTATTTTCGTAGCACTTTAACGGCAAACGTTCATCATCGAAGACGCCATTTTCGTATCCTGCAATTTTATGATTGATGTACTGTTGCCAAATTTACCTGTAATCAAATTAGTTCTTCTACATCGTGATTGTCGCTGTCACATGTAAGGACGTTCTTTGGGCAATATACTGAAATCCATAAGTTTATTAATTAGCCCACAGCCATCCTCCTGCACACTCAACCTAACAATCTGTACAACATTAACAACTTTTTACTGTTCTCTTCCGCCATTATTACACAATTCATGCTCTCCAAGTATGAAATCAACAGTGTGGCAACGCTGTAGAAAGCGTAACTAATTGCAAACGTCAATTGTTCATATCAACAAATATGGCTACCATACTTGTATACGGAGAATCATTGCGAGAATTGAAAAGCTTATTTTACAATTTCTACACGTTAATGAACAATTTTTTCACCTCACCCCAACATGTTAACTTGAGATAAATCATCACGACTAATTATTTCGTGAGTATAAGACGTAGCATAGAAATTACAGAAGGGTCCGGTATTGTAAATTCTTGCCTTAATGAATAATAGGGGTGTGCGGGACAGAATTTTTTGGGTCGGGACAGGATCGGGACGGTAATTTTTTTAAATCCCGACATTCGGGACTGAAAAATTTGCAATTTCCAGACCAAGTCGGAAAATTTTCGGGAGGGGAAATGTTCGAAATTTTCCGAAGCACTGGAAATTTAAGTCATTTTCACTTTAAGTGATTGTTTTTGCATTTCTAGAATAAAAATTTACAATTTTCGATAAGTTCCAAAAACTTACAATGCAGAAAACGTCGAGAATTAACGACTTTTTAAAGTGACCATTCGGTATTTCCCGACTGCTCGGGATCCCGAAAAGTCGGGAAGTCATTTCCCGAAGTCGGGATTGGGACGGTAATTTTTTTTCCCGATCCCGGTCCTGACTTTTCGGGATCCCGCACACCCCTAATGAATAACGTTGAGTCGTTTACTATTGATTATGTTATTTGAAGTCATACATGGTGTTGCTGTGAAGAGATAGATGTTGGTTGGTGATATATGCTGTATTTCCTGCAGTCTTTAACAATTTTGGTCCCATTTTATTTCCCTTTGTTGTTTTTGTATCACTTAACATTGAAAATATTCTTTCCGTTTCCACGTTAGAATGGGGCAATGTTAGCACTATTTTCGCGAGAGTGGAAATGTTTTCAAAAAAGAACGTGGCTTGAAAGTTTTTGGTAACCGATAACATGTTCCAAAATTCTGATGGAGACTTGTCAGTTAGTTCTTTTTTTTCCTCCTCGCTAAAGTATCCAGATAAACTAATACATAAAATGTAATTTTCCAAGATTGAAAAAAGTACCTACGATTTCCCTCATTTGGCAAAATCTGTCCCTACGTCCCTACGCGGGCGAAATTTAGTGAAAAGTCCCCATGCGTAGGGACATGTCCCTACGGTTGGCATCACTGCCGATACGTGCAGTTTGAAGCGCCCTCTCGCGGCTGACAACTCCCCCAACCTCCGATAAGTTGCCGGCGCTGTCGCGACAACTGAGGATAAAGTAGCGATGTCTAATCTAAGATTAGATGTCAGAAATAAGGTGCCAGAAATATTTGTATTTGGGAGGGCACCTTTTCCAGCATCCTTGCGACAAGGTACGTGCTTATTTCAATTGTAATTGTAACTGTAATTGTGAAAAGTGGAAACATTAGAAAACAAGCGGTTTCTGTTACGGACTTCCTGTAATGCAATTTGCCGGGACCTGTTGCATGAAGACTCCGACGAACGGCCGACACGCTGGCGGTGAACGACTGAAATAACCTCCCTGGAGCGACTTTAGGCTACAGTGAAGGTCACGTGCTAGCAGAGAGAGGAGGGAAGAGTGCAATGGATTTGAGTGCCGATTCGGGGCTAGCTCCGTTGCGTCGCGTTCGATCTCGCGTGTTGTTCTGTAGTGTTTTGGTGGCTTTCATTTGCTATGTTTGAGTGAGTTTGGCAGGGTTGATGTTCGAACACAAATTGATGAAGGGCATAGGCTGTCAATTACAAGACACAATGAATTTGTCCGGAAAAATAGGCATATATTAAATAGAATTATCGATTGCTTAAAATTCTGTGGTCGACATGAACTTGCTCTACGAGGACATAATGAAAGAGAACAATCTTTAAACAGAGGCATCTTCCCAGATTATTAACCCTTCATAGAAGAGGGAAAACTAAAGGGAACTTCGTGTTCTTTATTGTAGTGAAGAGTTGAAAAACATAAACTCAATCAGTAGATTCCATTCATTTTTTATTTAAAATTATTTAGAGGGTACCTTTTCAGAAACAGTAAAAATTACAAACATAGTTTGAATAACTCCAGTGGAATCAGCTGAATCTGAACGATGTTTCAGCACATTGAAGCGTATTAAAACCTGCTTAAGAAATGCAATGGGACAAGACAGACCAAATGCCTTGGCACTTGCTTACAATAGAGATAGAATACATTTCAATCATAGAGGGCTTCAACGAAAAAGTAATTACAAAATTTGCTGAGTAGAAGAACAGGAATCAACGTTCGTAGAAAGGTATGTTTCACAACAATACCTGTTTCTTTTGTAATCATTTGAATTGTCATTATATTTTAAATTCTTTAAAAAAAATAAGTCCAGTTTTGTAGTTTAGAGGATAAATACCCGTTTTTTTTTGTAATTCATGTGAATTGTCATTACATTTTAAATTCTTTCAAAAAAGTAAGTCCAGTTTTGTAGTCTAGAAGAAAAAATACCTATTTTTTGTAATTCATGTGAATTGTCATTATATTTTAAATTCTTTAAAAAAATAAGTCCAGTTTTGTAGTTTAGAAGATAAATACCCGTTTTTTTGTAATTCATGTGAATTGTCATTACATTTTAAATTCTTTCAAAAAAGTAAGTCCAGTTTTGTAGTCTAGAAGAAAAAATACCTATTTTTTGTAATTCATGTGAATTGTCATTATATTTTAAATTCCTTAAAAAATAAGCCCCGGCCAAATTTGAGGCCACGAGACGCCACTGGGAAATATATAAAATTACTGCCGGTATGCTCGAATGCACAAACCTGTCTTTTGATACAATTCTTTTTGTGATTTTTAGGTGAGCCAAAGGTGGCCCACTGCACGAAAATCATATTAGTATTTAACAAAATTAACAAATGGGACTACATTAATGTACACAGTCCCCCTCTGGTGCATTATGCAGAAAACGAACTGTCTCGGGCTGCTAGCAGCCATTTTATGTAAGTTATTGTGTCAGGGATCGAGCAGATTAGTGAGAAAAGTGTGTGTACGTCCTTGAAATTAACGAATGTTAATATTTTATACATATTTTGAAAGCTCGTTTAATTATCTTTTTGATCACATAGTTACATTGTAAAAATAATGTTTGTCTCAAAGAAACGATACTTTTTTTTTTGTTGAGACGAGTTCCTAAGGTGGCCCGACAGGTTACACTCGCCTCTGGAATTTACACATTTTTCACATTAAAATACGTTTTATTGTTAAAGGTTACCTAATAATGTTAAATTCACAGAATTTCATGAATCACTAAATGTTATCAATGTAAAAAAAAGGTAAAAAGTAAAGTGATCCCTGTGCTTAGCACCACGCCATGAAGGCGTATAGGGGGTGCGGGGGTGACGCCCCACACTTTCTTGATCCGGTCGTGAGTAGGGGTGATGTGATTTAGCGAATTTTAAAACTCGTCAAAAATTTGACATTAGGGGTTGACGCAAAGGTGGAAAGGGCGAGTGCTTGTGTTTCCGGGAAGGGGAATGTCTGGTCCAGCTCGAATTACGTCATCAGTGTTGAGAGATACAGTTTTGGCAACTGTCAAATTATTTACACGCTAATTGAAGTGATATGTTTAACAAATTTTAGAAGTAAATTCAATTAATTGATGTTTTTTGAATAGACATTGGGGTGGAAAGAAGTACCTGAAAAAGATACTATCTTCTGATATTTGTAAACATCACAATCTAAATCGTATACATTGTACACATTGAGAACAAAGACAAAGAAACATTTTGTATTATTACGGCAATTTATTACATAAACATTGTATACATACTCTTTCTGTTGTAATGATTCTGATTCCACAGCGTAATTTCTATCTCCAAACTGATATATCTTCTCTTCCGTGAATGATAAAAGTAAAAATATAGGTTCGTATCACTTTCTGTTGTTTCAGGGCATTTCAAAGTGATCTTGTTTGGATGCTTTGTAGTTGGGGAAAGAATTTGTGAGTGTTTGTTGCCATGGGCGTCCGGAAGGGGGGCAAAGGGGGGGGGGCGTGGCCCCCCGCTGGAAAATGAATGTGTACCTAAAAATTATATATTTCACACATAATTTCATTTCAATCACAGTAATTTATGTTAATTATTATAAATTCGTTGAAGAAACGTGATAATTTCAGACTGAAATAGTGTTTTTTGAGAGTGTATCACTATTTTGGAGGAAAATATGTGTCCTTCGCCCCTCCCTGGAAAAAATTACCTTGCTGAATTAATCGAAACGAACATGAATTTGGGAACGGTTGATACGCCGAAGTGCGGGTGTTTTACTGTTTGTTTGAGTTGGGTTATTAAGTTCACTTTTTGCACAGATAGGTTAATCAGGACTGGGCCTATAGTTTAATGTGGGATCCGAACTACCGTTGAATGTGCCTCAAGCGGGTATTGAACCCGGAACCCCTTGACTGCAAGGCGACATTGCCACTACGCCATCGGGGAACCCAAACAGGTGAATGTATATTTAGCAATTTATATCTGTTTCGTTTAGCTCGAGGGAGAAAAGTGTAGAAATGAAAATCGTGGAAGCGAGGCGACCAACATCCGATTTACCTGCCTTTTAAACAATTATCTCGTGGAGGCTTTGTGCGACACTTATAGCAGTTGGGAATTTATTGTGGTGAGTACATCGTTCATGCATGTCTCTCTTGGATGGAGATTTTAATGTTTACGTCCACTGTGTCAGAAGCGTCACCTTAATATGAATTGGGGGGTGGTGGAGAATTTGAATCAACAATTATATATACAGTAAAAACTGCATATCCCGGAACCTCTATAAGAAGGACACCTGTAAATACGGAAAAAAAAGTCCCCAGAACGAACCGATTTCATACCTAAAAATGACCTGCTTAAGGCGGAAACCTCCTTAACGCAGAAACGGAACACCATTTAAAGACCAACGAGATGTTTTTATTCTCAGTAAGACGGAAATTTCTTCCTATATTTTTTTTCGCTCGCAAGAAAACAATGTAATACTGAAAGTGGAACACGCCTCTGTTGCCACTCGTATATACAGTAAAACCTGTCTATCCCGGAACATGATGGTTCCGAGCAAAATTTTCCGTCTTAACAGTTTTCCTTCTTGTACAGGGTTGACTTTAAAGACAGCATAGAGCGCTGCAGAAAATCATGGAAAGACAGATTTACATTTCGCATTACTTATCATGTAGAGTACTAATGCATGTACGTACATGAATAAAAATGCAATACAGTCGCAATAAGCATAGCAGAGATTACAATTATGTAACTACACAACATCTTGGTACACTTTTTACAGTATTGTAAGAACGTACAGTACGTACTTATGTATCTTTTCGAACCCGGGACCCCTGTCGTCGTAGCGCGATGTGCATAGAGGGAAAGAGAAAGATTGAAAGACGGAATAAGAAAGATTGAGATAAAAGTGAAGAATATAGGAAAGAAACAAAGAGAGATAACAAGAAAAATAGAAAGATGACGAAATAACACAGGAGAAATAGACAAAGAAAGGTGGAGAAAGAGGGTAAGAGATGAAAGAAAGAAACTGAATCGTAACTGCTATGAGTATTGTAGCGCATTCTTTCATATCGACAAAGTTACCGATAAGCGAGTGGCAACGGAGGCGTGTTCCACTTACATACAGTATTTTCTTGCGAGCGAAAAAAATAAAGGAAGAAATTTCCGTCTTACTGAGAATAAAAACATCTCGTTGGTCTTTAAATGATGTTCCGTTTCCGCCTTAAGCAGGACATTTTCAGGTATAAAATCGGTCCGTTCTGGGGACTTTTTTTTTTTCCGTATTTACAGGTTTCCTTCTTATAGAGGTTCCGGGATATGCAGTATTTACTGTACATATCTGTCTATAATCGCTTGCCTCCTTCGTCAGTCCACACTTCGCTACTGAAACAACGGACACGAGAAAAACTAGTGAAGTAAAATATAGCACCGACTACTAAACAAGAACTGCACGGGTAACTACTATCGGATTAAAAATTATAGATACTCGAGTTTGAACTCCAATTAAAAATTAACCAGTAGACCTACATAAAAGCGAGTTACATCAACATTTAGCATATTCAATTCTGGGTTAATCTATGCTAGCCAATTTTTTCTTCGAGTATGCCTTCTATTTTTTATCGGCGCGAGAACAAAAAAGGTCCGTTTTTTTAGCTTTGCAAACGATCGCTATCTTTAAAATTCTGTAAATCACAAATGGATTGTCCGATCGTTATGAAATTTTAGTAGTGTGCAGACAGAAAGGTTTTAAAGACAATTATTATTTTTCCGATTTTAAAAATTTCTCAAGAAACAGTTTTTTTCAAATTTGCCGAACAACATTTTCTTGGTAATGGGTAGTCCTACAAATACAATATTGGTCTTGTTTTGAAGCTCTTTGCATGTGTTCTTCAAGTACATTATCGTTGTCAATTCACATTGCGAAACCGATTTTATACAGATTTTTATTCAGCGGAGTAAAGCTGTTCGCGGAACGTGGCAACACGGCACACAGCGAGTCCGTTGAAGCACGGAATTGCCAGCGGGAGCTGCGAGTCAATCCTTGCGGTGTTGCCATGTTGAATAACAATCTGTATAGAATCGCTTTCGCAATGTGAATTGACAATTTGAAAAAACGGATGCAAAGAGCTTCAAAACAAGACGAAAATTGGATTTGTAGGACTCCCCAACACTAAAAAAACGTTTTCTCGCAAAATTGATAAGCGTTTTTTTTCTTTTTACAAATTTAAAAAATCTGAAACATAATAATTGTGTTTAAAAACTTTGTCTGCACCGTACTAAAATTTCATTACGATCGGACCACCATTTCTTATTTATAGAATTTCAGAGCTATCGATTGCAAAAGTAAGAAAACTCCACTTGTTGTTTTCTTTTTTGTTCTCACGACGATTAAAAATGGAAGGCATACTCGAAAAAAAATGGTTATCATGGATTAATGCAGAAGGCCAGCTGAATTTTGAAGTAGCTAACTCTTTTCTATGTAGGACAAATAACTGGTTAACTTTTAATTTGAGTCCAAACTCGAGTATCTATAAGTTTTAATCGGACAGTTGATAATTAACTTTTCTCTTTCTTTCATCAACGTGTATGAACATGAAACACGAAGCTACATTACCGCTTGCCGTGAATTTGCGTTTTGACTGCACACCACTGCACATCTCTTGTTTCACTACCAACATACAGCCCCATCGCTGACCCAAGGAAAGCATATAAAGATAGAAAAGTAATTTCTTTTATGTAACAAAATCATCAGTTATCGAAACAAATATGCTTTTACGACTCTGTTCATAACTTCACGTAATTTATTAATGTATTTAAAAATGTGTTTTATTGTTTCTTTTGACACTTTCTCTTGCATTTCTTAAATGTTGGCACCACTTTAGGCAATCTCATCTCAAGATCGAGATCTTGGCGAAGAGAAGGTTTCTTTCCTTGGGAAGAGAGGATCTTAGCCAAGAGTTTCTCAAGATACGACTATGAAACGACACTGTCGTCAAGACGCGATTACCTTCCCAAGATGATCTTGGCTAAGAATCTCTTACACAGTGTCTTGAGATATAACTATGAATAGACCTACTGGCATATTAACGAATCGTTTTATCTGCGGAACGTTCTAGAATATAATGAGGATATAAATACGCGGCTTCAATTTCCTGGTTGATCTGTATAACAGAATCGGTTAATGAGACTTCAAAGGTAAGTGTGACAGTTCATACAGTCGATTAGTGATCAGTCAGTGTCCATTGGTAGCTTTATAAGATCTAGTGATTCGAAAATGAAAAGGACTAAATACGTCAAGTAACGAAGTCTACTACTAGTTCCAGTTTGGATCCAAAGCTGAAGACATTGACGATAGCGGAACTTCCGGAGCCGCAGTGTAATGCTAGTTCGGGTCGAGGGCCGAAGAGATCGAAGGTCTCTCTCTAAAGTGAATATTTCAGCAGTACCGGGTATTTGAGCAGTTTATTGAAAAAGAAATAAGCTGCACAGATCAACTGACGATCAAAGTCTTGAGTGATGATTTAGTTGTTCCTAGACTAAATTTCGTGTATGCAGTCCAAGAATTTCATGGCATAAAAAAATACTTTTGTTTAAACCTACTGGGTTCGGCTCACACTTAAACACTTAACTACCATAAAGAGACAGTCGAAAATTTTATGAATGTCGAGAAGTGAAAGCAAGACAAGCAATGTAGACATTTTAGCGGAAATTACAGGCTCTACTTTGACCTGAATCACAGCTCTGGCATACCGTGCCATTGCTCTACCAACTGAACCACCGAGCCATGCTTGACTCGACTGATTTTTCGCTAAAATGTATACATAGTATGTCCTGTGTATGTCAAATCGTAAGATGTTGCCTGTTTAATTAACAAGCACAGAAAGTAAAGGAGAAAGAATAAAAATTATGGGGCATTCCCACCCATTGAGGAGACATTTTTCTTCTGTGGTCAACACGAGCTGCCGCTTCGAGGTGACGATGACAGTGGCCTACTAAAGGAGATTTCACACTGTGTCGCCTGAGGATTTCACAAGTCGAAAGCAAGTTTGTGCACCCTTTTGTGTCGCTGCAGTGTGAAACGTTCCTGTTGATTGGCTCATTCCAAACGACATGTATCGCGTGTCCCTTCGGTCTGAAATCTTCCTAAGTATTGAAGATCCAAGTCACAATGATGGAAAATTATAGCTTTGTTAAGGTTAGGTGGGAAGGCAGGTGACAACACCCTAAAGGATCATATCCAAACCTGCACGAAGAACACATCTTACTTCAGTCTCCAATACGGAATGATAAAAACTTCTGGTGAGTTGATTTTTAAAAATGTGTCCGAGATAAAGAGTGGCGTTCCAAGGATTTTCGGAAGGGAGAAGGGTTATTCATACTATTTTTAATACTGGATAAAATGGGGTTATGACCCCCACCAACCCTCCTTTGGGCACGTCACTAGAGATAAATGAGTAAGCATTTGATCATTTTGGGAGACAAAACACTAGATGTGTTGGGAACGGAAGGGTTTTCACTGTGCATTAATTATTTCGCGATCCAGCTGTATTCGAGAAGGCTTCCGTTGTTTCGTGTCGATATATGACAAGACTGCGGAAGCTGTGACAGACAATTTTGAACACTTGCGATTGCTTAGGCCTGAATATGAACAATTTGGTGAGTTTCGGAAGAGCTGCAAATATGGGAGGACAAGACACATCAATGGTGTTCAGGCTCGAATCAGAGAGAAATATGCGAGAGCTGTCTGCGTCCACTTCGCAGTCCACAGTTTGAATCTCGCGTTGTCGAGTTGATTGTCCATCCCGTGCATGTGTAACAGCTTTGTAAAAACACTCAATGCCTGATGAGAAGAAATGGACAAACACACATACTGAGATGGTTCCGGCACATAATGTTAATGCATGGAAAGAGAGGAGTCGAGTGGTAAAAAATATTCAGATTTCACATTCTGATTAAAATGGCAGCCTTAAACGGTGCCAACGACTTACGGGATAGCTGCTCACTATTATTTTGCCTCCACACTATGGCCTCTTAAAGTTAAGCCTTGTCTACCAAGCGAAAGTAAACTTTCCTTGCACCCTCCCCCACCCCCTCTCCTGGTTTTGCAACCCAATTGCCACCACTGGCGTTAAACATACAATTGTGACGTTCTATCTACATCCCATAAAAATATGGTGTTCAGCCCCCCGAAAGGAATTCCTGGATACGTGCTTGGGTTGTGCATGTGTTTGGTTAACATTGTCACTTATGGCGAAAAAGTGGTCAGGAATAGCTGCTCGGTTAAGAGAGAAAATGCCTGTCTCCCGAAAACCATTAACATCAGCGTCGACGGAGGCTGCCTTTTTCCACGCTATACCAATCAATTCTGAAGCTTGGATTTTGCCAATTTTTCTTCCTGGGTGATGAACAATCCATTTTTTTCGCTTCTTCCTTAAAATAATGCCTTAAAAAGTGATCAGTCAATAGGCTGAAGAGCTTGGGTTGTATGGCTGGGCAGGCATAAAAGGATGATGTCATTCTCGTCAGCGTATTCAAGTAAATCGTAACAATTTACATGAGATGTAGGATGTTTTTTTCGTTTATGAACACCATAGAACCAGGTGGTAGACCATCACTAAATTATTTTTTCTCCTGAATCCCTTTAAAAATTACCGATTGAGGAAGATATTGTCCTTCGGCATTGCAACAGGCAATAACAGTGATATTTTCTCCTTTCTCTGTAGATGTCAATACATGAACATCTTTTGTCCCATTGGTAGCCACGACCTTTCCTGGAACGTTATTTAACTGACAACCGGTTTCGTCCATATTAAACACATTTCCTGGCCTGTTTATTCAAGAACGTTCCCTCTCGCGCTATCAAGAGTTAAAAATTACAATGAATCGCCGTACGTGTGGAACTACGTTTGCAGCTTCCAAATGCTGACAAGTCTTTACATAGTGCTGCGACAACACCGATAGCGCAAGAAAAGTTTTCTGCAATATTATCAACAACAGGGTTATAGAACATTCTCCGTCTTTCCTTGATAAGTATTTCTCTCCATAAATTATCGTACATTATTCAAGAAAACAAAAACCTAATTTTATCTAGTGTAAACTGAAAAATATCATGGGGGGCTCCAGTCCCCTGATCGGTGATCACCATCTTGGATACGTGCTATTAACAATAACAGGGTTATATAACATTCTCCGTCTTGCCTCGGTAATTATTTATCTCCTTAAATTATAGTCACATTATTCAAGAAGCCAAAAACCTAATTTTATCTAGTGTAAACTGAAAAATTTCCTGAAGGGGGGTGCTCGAGCCCCCTGATTCCCACGTTGGATACGTGCTATTAACAATAACAAGGTTATAGAACATGCTGCATCCTGTCTCGATAATTATTTTCTCAAATTATCATCACATTATTCATAGGGTTACCAGACGTCCGGTTTTTTTCCGGACATGTCCTACATTATAGCCTTATGTCCGGCGTCCGGGAGGAATTTGAAAAATATCATAAATGTCCTACATTTTGAGCATCACATAATATTAATTACGAAAATACGTAACAGAGAAAAATCATGCAAGTTACAAGTCTATGGACTGCGCTTCCAAACTCAATGGTGAAATTTATTTTGATTCAGTCATTGCACAAAAAGAAAAAAAGTTTGTCCTGCTATTAAATAAACGGGAAAATGGAAGCAATTAATGAACAAAGTTTTGGGACCACTTTCTGATGACGTCACTGTTCAATGCCTGAGCAGAATATCATGCCTTAGAATTTATACTGATGGAACAAGGCGTTGTCCATTCTTATTCCATATTGAATATAATTTGATTGTAAAGCAGGGGTATACAGAACAAATTTATTCAGGGTGTCTGCCAGTCAAGAAAGTCATGGAAGTCAAGAAAAAGTAAAGAAATTAACAAGTAGGTCAAGAAGTCAATAAAAATAAAATAAATTATTCTTGAGGTCAAGAATTTTTGCTATCATAATGACTGATTGGTTGATTTAGTTTATTTTACTTCACTTTTTCCTGTCCCTTTGGCTAATCGCAGGGATGAGGATGAATGGTGGTAAGATAAGATGGATGAAGAGACAGTCACAAACATATAGGGACAACCGACACAAGCCCCACATAAGGTTATATTGGCTGAGTGTCCAGACGCCAAAGCCTCGCTCGTCTGCTAAACATAGTTCAGGATGCATTAATACGAGAAAGCAGATCTAATTCTCTTCTTAAATTCAGCTTCTGTTTTATCTTAATTGGCCCTTTGATAGGGATTTTCATTAAATAAATGTTTATTTTCTTAATTACTAATTTCCAACTTTACCCAAGTAGGGGTCGAATAAATAAACGTTAAGAAAAACGGAAAAAAGGTCTAGAAAAGTCCTGAACCATTTTAAATTATGGTAATTGCTGAATATTTGTTTGCCATTACAGGTCATAATTCAAATGTTGAGAGATTACTTTCATTACCATCAGCACAACAGACTCACGAGAGAATTTATATTTCCATAAAGTCTGTAAAATGTTTGGTACTGGTCCCTATAATTTCAAAGAGTTTGACTGTCCACTAACATAAATCGGAAAGTAACGCACAATATTTTTTTTCTCAAAAAGTTTAATATGTAACAAAAAACAAACAAATCACAAATGAACTGACATCTTTGACCTACTTTTCTACATAGTCACCAAGTTTCTCAACACATTTCTCCCATCGTGGTACCAGTTTCAATATGCCCTGTTCGTAGAAGTCCGTTTGGTTGGAGTTTAGCCATCTGCGGACTGCTGATTTCACTTCCGCATCTGTCGCAAAGTGTTGGCCGGCCAGGAATTCCATCTTGGGATCAAACAGAGGAAAGTCCGATGGTGCCAGGTCCGGACTGAATGGTGGATGCTGGAGCACCTCCCACCCAAATTCGGCGAGTTTCTCACGAACAGGAGCAGCAACATGGGGACGGGCATTTTCACGAAGAAGTTTGACACCATCAGCATGAATGTTGCGGCGTTTGTCACGAAGGGCACGACGCAACTTAACCAAAGTTTTAATGTAGACTGCAGTATTCACAGTGGTCCCATGTTCAGCAAAGTCCACCAATAACACACAAAACATGTCCCAGAACACTGTCACAAGCACTTTCCTAGCAGATTGAGTCACTTTGATTTTTTTTCGTACTGGGGAACCAGCATGTTTCCACTCCATAGAGGCCTGCTTGGTTTCGGGCGTGTAGTGGTACGCCCACGACTCATCACCAGTGACGATTCCTTTCAGAAAGTCATGCCCTTCTGCGGCGTAACGCGTTAAGTGATCCATGCTTGTCATCATTCGCTGGCCCTTGTGGTGGTCTGTCAGGATCTTAGGCACCCAGCGAGCACTAACTTTACGGAATTTCAACGTGTCATGAACAATGTGGTACACCGCACCATAGGAAATGTTGAACGTATGCGATAAGGTTCGCAGGTGCACACGCCGGTCGTTCACAATTGCTGCCTCAATGGCGCGGATATTCTGCGGAGTTGAAGCTGTAACCGGCCGCCCGGAGCGTGGCGAATCACTAAGGTTCACACGGCCCTCTTGAAAGAATGGACACCACCTGGAGACATTGCTACGGTCCAGACAGTCGTCCCCACGCATGTCCCTGTGAATTTCACTCGGTGTATGGTCTTTGGCTCACAAAAATCGAACCACACTTTGCTGCTCTTCACACGTGGACGACAGTAACATGCGCGCCATGTTTGTTTCGTAGTTCAGACTTCTCTCGCTAGAGCTGCAGAGGGGAAAAAATACCCTCTGTGGTGCAAACTTCAAACTCTCTCGTCGTACAATTTCAGCATTCCAGCTGCAATATCTGGGGAGAAAAAAAATATTGTGCGTTACTTTCCGATCAGCCTAGTAGTTTGACTAAACCTGAAATTTTGATAAAAATTGTCTTCTCTGAGAAGTTCCACTTAAATCATGTAGTAACAGGTGCATTGATTAGTATGACTGCAAGTTTTGAAATTTTGCATTTAAAAATTCATTAAGAATTCATTCTTTTAAAACTGAAATGTGTCATTTTTCAACTACTTTCTAACGTGTTCTGTAGAAATATGTATTATTTATTGAGAATGTCTTGTGTCCTACATTTTGACTTAATGTCCTACATTTTGGGACAGCATGTCCTACATTTCCCTTACAGCGATCTGGTAACCCTAATTATTCAAGAATAATTTTGTCAAGTGTTAACTGAAACATTTCCTGCAAAGGGGGGAGGGGCATTGAGTCACCTGATCCCCACCTTGGATACGTGTTATTAACAATAACAGGGTTATAGAACATTCTCCGTCTTGGTTCGGTAATTATTTATCTCCTTAATTTATCATCACATTATTCTAGAAGCCATAAACCTAATTTTATCAAGTGTAAACTGAAAAATGTCCTGCAAAGGGCGGGGGGGGGGGGGCGCTTGAGTCACATGATCTCCACCTTGGATACGCGCTATTAACAATAACAGGGTTATAGAACATTCTCCATCTTGCCTCGATAATTATTTATCTTCTTAAATTATTGTCACATTATTCTAGAAGCCAAAACCTAATTTTATCTAGTGTAAAGTGAAAAAATTCCTGGGGGTCAAGCCCCCTGTACACCTCGTTGGATACGTGCTATTATCAATAACAGGGTTACAGAACATTCTTCTTCTTTCGTCGATAATTATTTCTCTCCTTAAATTATCGTCACATCATTTTATTCCACACCACAAGAAACTAAGAAAACTCATTTTATCTATTGTAGGCCCTAAACCGAAAACTTTCGGGGGGCTCAAGCCCCTAAGCTCCCCGTTGGATACGTGCCTGGCACAACCCCAAAGTTGCTCTGTATCATCTGCGACGTGCGCTCATCAGTCGATGCCAGTAACTTCGAAGGAAACCCAACCCCATTCAAATTTCTGCACCAGATTTGGCCTACGCCCAGACTGGAAGAAAAATTCAAGAAAAGAAAGAACGAAACTGTCGGCTGCGATTCTTACATCTGAAGAACACATTCAGGAGAAAAAGCTAAATTCCCAAGTCAGAAGTAGCAAGGTTTCAAAGAAGTTGATGATGGACACGCTACTGGAAAATGAAGATAGCTAAACGAGTTATCCTGAAGACAACTGCCTCGAATGTGATGAGAACTATCAGTAGCGGTGAGGGGGCCAGTTGCCCACCACTTTTCGCCACTTTTGCGCCCGCACTATGCTAAACCTTATATACAAAGGGAAATATACTGTCTTTGCCCCCTAGTTTTGGTACCTCCCCCCCCCCGTTTTGGTACTCAATCGCCGCCACTGAAAACTATTATTCTACAAAAGAAAAAGTAGACTGGATAAAATTTGTGAAGTGTTCTAAATGGTTACATGAATCATGTACAATGTACGGGGACCTCTGTAATATTTGCGGGAAAGCAAAAATTAGACTGCAATTATACAATGTGACGCTCTCAATTTTTTCTTTAAACTTCTCATAATTATATAAATTGTTGCAGATATTTTAAGTTTGTACCTTTTATTGTTCACAATTAAGTGATTTTCATAGGTAGGGCATCTCTCCCATTGAGATAGGGCATCTCACCTGGAACATCGGGAGAAATGACGAAATGCAGTAATGCCATAATATTGCATTTTTCATGAGAAAATAGAGTTTGTAGTACAAGACTACTAGCTAGCATTAACAAACAATAAATGTAATATTTTTGTACAAAATTTTACTTTTCTTGCAACTACCCATCTTTTCTTATAGCGTCCTTTCCTTAAGGGGCCATCTATCCCGCAATCACCTTACATAACACTTGGGCTGAAAAGTTCGTAGGCTGACTCATAGATGGCGTTACTAGAATTAAATCCATGTGATTTTTACTTAGCACTAACCTTCAAAAGATACGTGTATAAATTTCACAGCTGCCGGATAATTAGTTCGTGAGATATAGCATTGTGAGTGAAGCAGCTTTTGTTATTGTGAAAAAATGGATAAAAAAGAATTTCGTCTGTTAATAAAGCATTGCTTTTTGGCGAAAAAAAATACTGTTGAAGCCAAGGCTTGGCTTGATAAACATTATTCGGACTCTGCACCAGGAAAATCAACCGTTGAGAAGTGGTTTGCTAAATTTAAACGAGGCGAAATGAGCATCGAAGACGATGCACGCAGTGGACGCCCCAAAGAGGCTGTTACCGACGAAAACATAAAAAAAGTCCACAAAATAATTTTAAATGATCGTAAAGTGAAGTTGATCGAGATAGCTGAGACTTTAAAAATATCAAAGGAACGTGTTGGACATATTGTGCATGAATATTTGAACATGCGAAAGCTGTGTGTAAAATGGGTGCCGCGCGTGCTCACAATCGATCAAAAGCAACAACGTTTTGATCATTCGGAGCAATGTTTAGCGATATTCAACCGTAATAAACATGAATTTTTCCGTCGATATATTACAATGGATGAAACATGGCTCCATAACTACACTCCAGAGTCCAATCGACAGTCAGCCGAGTGGACTGCACGTGATTACCGAATCCAAAGCGTGGAAAGACGCAACAGTCGGCTGGCAAGGTTATGGCATCAGTATTCTGGGATGCGCATGGTATTATATTCATCGATTACCTCAAAAAGGGCCAGACCATCAACAGCGATTATTACATAGCGTTGTTGGAGCGTTTAAAGGATGAAATCACGAAAAAACGGTCCCATTTGAAGAAGAGAAAAGTGCTGTTTCATCAAGACAATGCACCGTGTCACAAATCAATGAAAACGATGGCAAAATTATATGAATTAGACTACGAATTTCTTCCCCATCCACCATATTCTCCAGATCTGGCCCCCAGTGACTTTTTCCTGTTTGCAGACCTTAAAAGAATGCTCGCTGGAAAGAAATTTAGCACTGATGAAGAGGTAATCGCCGAAACTGAGGCCTATTTTGAGGCTAAAGAGAAATCGTACTATAAAAATGGCATCGAAAAATTGTATGACCGCTATAATCGTTGTATCGCCCTCGAAGGCAACTATATTGAATAATAAAATCGAATTTTGTCAAAAAAATATTTTTTACTATGTTAGCCTACGAACTTTTCAGCCCAACTGTTACGTATTGCACAACTCGTAGAACACAACAGTAGCTAAAGCTTAAACGAACCTAGCAGGCAAGAACTAAAAATAATAAAAGGTCAACCGCTCTTCCCTTTCCACATCACAAGTGCTTGATATGTTGTTTTATGTAAAAAAACAACAACTGAATGACAAGATTTATTCATATCCGAATTTTCTATTTCTCATTACTATATGTTGAAATATAAACAACAAAATATACACTTCAAAGTTTGCAGCACTAAAAAACGATTGACTGATTGATTAAATTGGTGTTTTAAGTCCACTTTATGCACAGTAAGGCTAATCGGGACTGGACCTACAGTTTAAAGTGGGATCCGAACCACTGTGCCTCCACCGGGAATCGAACACTAAAAACCGAGAGCGCGAAGAAGGAATGATAGGATTGAGACGGTGCTTCTATATCAGGGGACTGACTTCAGTACAGTGATCTTCCCACATGACTTTTCCTGTACTTTCGGGCATTCGAAATGCAGCGCTCTGGACAATAAGTGTACCACCTGACCAAAATGGAAGGGAGGCAGGGACTGGAATTTCCAATGAATAGTTATATGTATACTATGTCTGACGCGGGTACTCTTTCTTGCACGGCCAATGACCTTCTTGACTACCAAAATAGCAGTCAGGATATTTGCAAATGAATCTTGATCCTAAACCGCTCTGTTCCTGAACGACTCGTTGGCTACTGTGTTGCATAGTGAATGCGGCTTCCTGACCTACGTCGTCTCTTGCTTCAGTTTGGAATGTTGGTTTATGTCAAGAAACTGAAGACCATTAAAAAAAAAAAAAAAAGTTGGGATGTTCACTTTCTCATTGCTGTTTGTTTCAAAATAGACTAACCCCTTCCCTCTGAAGCTTGTTGAGGCGTCTTCCGCCGAGAGCCTAATTTTATCTTTCTCAAATTTTGAAAAATGATTTGCACGGTTGGAATGAAATGCCAACTTCCCGGAGCCGCAGTGCTCTAGTTCGATTCCTAGGCATGGCCGTATTTAGAGGGGGGGTTTCTAGGGTTCAAACCCCCCCCGAAACTTCTGACATGTTGGATTAATGGAAGTTCAGAAACCAAAATCTGTAACAAATTTTCAAAATTTTTTTTCGAAGCATCACAAAAATACATTGAGACAATGTTGAAACGATCGAGCTAGAATTTTCATACATTTGGAATTCTGAAACTTGAGTGAAACAGGATTTATTCTCAGAATCGTAGCCAACCCGCGACCCCTCCATTATCACTTCTGCTGTCATCTTTCCAGCGTTGCTCCTGAGTCACAAGGAATATAGACTGAAGATTCCCTTATGATTGTCCCAAAATTCCCTTTCCAGCTTTTAAATTCCCTGTCCGATAAAGTCAAAAATCCCCCTTGATAGAAGTTAAAACTAGGATCTCCAGTTTTGTAGCGCATTACGTTCGCGATTGAGGTTACAATCCATGCACCACGCTAAGTTTTTAAAAATAATAACTGGTTCCACACTTTTCAAAATTCCAAAAAAATAATTTTAAAGTCAAACAACAAAAGCTTTATGACTTAAATTTTCATCTAACTTTTAAAGCTCTTCTCTTGAAGGTATCTAAAGATTAATGACGAAGTATAATAATTGTGCATTTCAGTACACACTGTATGAAACGTAAAAAAAAAAAAAAACTTGTGCTGGATATTCACTCATCTGCTGGATTGAGTAAGCTCCCTCAAGGATATAAAAATAATATAATAATAATTATTATTAGTATTATTATTATGGAATAAAATTGTTTTATTATGAAATTTTAATTATTATTGTACAATTATTGTTATTATTTCTATTATTCAAATTTCTGGCGACGCCCATGGGAACAATTATGAATGAACCCCCCCCGAAATTTTTTCCTGCCTACGGCCATGTTCCTAGGGTGGGAATTTTGCCGGCATTGTTTCCGCATAAAGCGTCTCCGGGGCTCGCTCAACCTCAAATCAGCGGATACCTAGGTCTAGACAACCCTGCGGTGGGACCGGAACCGGAACGTGGTGCTCATCACATCACCTCCAAAATGGCAGATCCCTTAAATGTGTGTACATGGCACGTGCTATATGCACGGGGTGGAATGCAACGTTATAATCTTTTAAGACATATACAAGGATGCATTAAAAATATCCTCACTGCATCGATCGCAATTTCCAGAAATTTTTCGGAAAAACGTTGGTCTGGGAAACCCTGGCTTGACTACGACTGTGGCCCCGGGCGCTGAAAGATAAGTAATTTCGAGAGAAGTTATTACCAAAATTGCTGCAAGAGCAGATTGAGGTAGGCTGTGGGGCGTCAACTTTCACCTGAGGATCTTGTGTATGTGTATGTTTGTGTGGATCTCATTGACAGGAGGCGGCTAATTTAAATTTCTCTCATATTTACAAATAATTTGCACAGCTAGATTGAATAAAAAATAGCAAATACTGTGACATTTTACGACACGCATGGTAGGTCTGTCGCTAAGGGGCATTGGCATGGGCGTCCGGAAGGGGGGGGCGGCAAGGGGGGGCCACGGCGCCCCCCTGGAAAATGAATGTGTACCTAAAAATTATATATTTCACACATAATTTCATTTCAATCACAGTAATTTATGTTAATTATTATAAATTCGTTGAAGAAACATGATAATTTCAGACTGAAATAGTGTTTTTTGAGGGGGCATCACTATTTTGGAGGAAAATATGTGTCCCTTGACCCCCTGGAAAAAAATACCTTGCTTGCCCCTCCCTGGAGAAAATCCTGCGGAGCGGACGCCCATGGGCATTGGTGCTTAATTTTGTGAGGAGGGGTTTTGGGGGGGGGCGAAAGATCGAACACTGAGATAATTGAGGACAGGAGAAATATATTTTTTCTGTTGTGTTGGTAAGAGTTTTGGTTTGAGTTGGTGTTTTAAGTCCACTTTATGCACAGTAAGGCTAATCGGGACTGGACCTACAGTTTAAAGTTGGATCCGAACCACTTGTGCCTCCAGCGGGTATCGAACCCGGGACCCCTTGATTACAAGGCAATGACGCTACCACTGCGCCATGGGGGAGGCCCTGTTGTGTTGGTAAGAGAAGTTGTTATTCCGGCACTGAGGGTACAGCACTGATATGATCGAGACGATACTTGTCATTCTCTCGTCTTGTCTGGAAGGAGAGGTTTACCTCATTCTCGGTCTTGTCTCCAGTCGTAAATGTTTATCTTGTACGTAGTGGATCTCGTCTTGAAGTTTAAATACCCGTTTTCACGGGTATTCTTCTTCTAAATTTTAGAGAGTTCTGTCTCATTCTTGGTCTCGTTTCGACAAGTCTTGGAGGCTCTAGTATCGTCTTATCGTAGATGGAAAAGAAGAGATTTGAAATTAGGCTGGCCCCTCATCTCCCACTCCTTTCCCACCAGGGTAAATTGGTTAATTGTTTCACACCGACCTCGCCTGTACGTATACAAAACCTGGTACATTCAATGAAAACCTGGAAACGGAAGCTGCGAATTCCTAAGGGGTAATGCCACGTTACACTTGATTTGTGGAGACGTGGCTGCAACTCTAATCTGCACGTCAATCCTTGTGTCACGTACTTCTTGCTGGTAGCGAAAACGTGAGGCTACGTTGGTCCAACTAGCGCAAAAATATTTTTTTCCATTTTTCTTTTCAAAACCAGAGATAAGTTGGAGAAAGTATAGTCTCATTTTTAGCATGCGATCGGGGAACAAAAATACTATATTGCCCCCCCCCCCTCGATGATGAGTGGGGGACAAGTCGCCCCCTGCCCCTCAGTTCCGACGTCCCTGCAGTTACCATAACACGTTTAACGCGCTACACTCGTGCGACTGTCGGAACGGGCCCTCTGTTGGTCTTGCTTATTTTTTTTATTCAATGTTTGCCCCTCCTTGCCCCACACAATTGATTTCTGTCCGAAGTGGGTGCAATGCCCCCCCTGCTCCCACTGGATGAGACTAAGAAAAGCAGAGATTGCGAGCGAAACGAGCAACAAAATTTTACGAAATGTATTTTTATTTCCATAAAACATTAAATCAAGTGAGCAATTTCCCCTTGGTGCCTCCCATGCAGGTGCTCTTGGCAATCAATGTCACCCCTGCCCCTCTGTGGTTGCGCCACTGTGGGAAGGGCGATCATCCCTGTCACCTTTCCCGTGAATCCGCGCCTAGCCCCTGACCTTAAAGTCAAAATGACTTTTTCATAATCCAGAAGGGAGGAAAATAATAAGAATTTGTACAATTTATAAAGATGCACGTACTGAAGATTATCATATATCATATGGGATACGGAGATGCGGTAGTGCACCCTTACTTGTTTTAGCACTACTGAAGAGAAGAAACAGTACATAATATATTAACTTAATGAACGCTTAGAAAAACTTCTACAAAATTAAGTCTAAAAATTATATCGGAAATGTTTATTATGAAGATTAACAAAAATGTATTTATATCAACAGAAAATGAAACTAGTAACTCTTTTCGAAACATGAATTTGTAATGCGTTGTACACGTTAATTTCCGATTTGTGACGGAAAGAAAGGGTATCGTCCGAATCGTTATGTGTGACTTACATTTTATTTTAACGCGTTATTTTCAACGTGTTCGATATTAGGAGCATTTGTAATTCAGTGGACATGTTACAATCTTATGTTTTTATATTGTAGTAAGACCTTTGCTTACCTGAAATAAATCACTGTAAAAATGTCGTCGACAGGTGCTGAAGGCTCTGCCACCATTGAAGATCTTCAACAAGAAATAGAACGCTTGACTCGTGAATTAGATCAAGCTAGTAGTGAGAAAATACAATCGGCACAATATGGATTGGTTCTTCTAGAAGAAAAGGAAGCCCTGCAACAAAAGTGTGAGGAATTTGAGGTTCTTTTCGAAAATGCAAGGCACGAACTGGATATCACTCAAGAGGTCAGTAGTGGGGAAAAAAAAAATCGGTTGTTTCTGGTAGGTAAAAAAGGTTGTGTATTCATGTAAGTATTTGTCATATATTCATGTAAATATTTATCGAATACTTTATTTCCTTCCAAAAGAGAAAATCCAATGGTTTCTATTGCGAAATGTTAGATTGGTTCCAATCTATCTGACGGACAGAAATATTATTGGAAAATTTTCGAATGATATGTTTGTGTTTATCTTCGCAACAGAAAAAAAAAATTATTTGAGCAAAATCTGATTGATTTTACATGTATAACATCAACTTGATTTCTGGTTTCGGTATTTAACTTAGTGATATTTGTTGAGCAAGTGGTGTAATATGCAACTGTCTTTAGAGCAAGAAATTGGTTGCAATATCAATTTTAAAACCAGGAAACCCGCAAACTAATAAGCTTAAATTACCCATTACATTACCTTGGAAAGTAAAAGGGGTTTTGCTCGAAAAGTGGTCCTATTCCATGGATATAACAAAATGAATTTATCTGAAAATTATTAGTGTTTTTAACTTAATGTTGAAATGTTTGTGAATGCATATAATTTGCACAGTTTACCAACAAAAAATATTGTAACGAGTTTACAATACCGGACCACTCTCCGATTGCTATGAAATTTCACCTACTCACTAATAGAGACCTCCTAATCACGAATCTGCATGTAATAATTGGCTGTCAAGTATGGAAATGTAGAGAGAAACGAAATAAAGTATATTTTCCTAAAGTAACGTAACCCTACCATAAGAACAGCAGGTCAACGGAAAACGCATTAAATGTTCAGTATCCCCGAAATGCCTGAAATTCCTTTATTTTCTTTTTTTTCACATTGGTACTTACGTATTCTGCATTCCTAAGAATTCTTGATGGTGCCATTTTGTTTTTTTTACGGAAATGATCTATATTTTCGACGTATGAGTTTTGTTAGTTTCTTTTTCCCTTTCCCTTCAGTAACATGCTAAATGGCGGTCACAGTTTCACTACCGTAGTCGGCATGCAGTGTTTCCACCCCACTCCACCAAAAAATACCTACGTAGCCCCACAAACCATTGACGCATAGCCCCACGAACAATTTCCGGTAAGGTTAGGTTAGGTAGGGTCACGTATAGGTTACAATAGTTAACAATTGGTTTTGAAAAAAATATGCGTAGCCCCACACACCATTCTCGCATAGCCCCATGAACCATTGACACATAGCCCCACAAACCATTTGCGGAAATGTACCTTCTTCAGTTACAAAAACACGTGTTTGAAAACACTGACCGGGATTGACTGGGATTACATCATCACACACAGGCTACATCCACCTGGAAGTATATGGATGCATGAGCTTTCGTGCATCAGTCATGCATTTATATCACAAAATAGATGATTTACCGGCAAAATTGAATGAACGATGCGAGAAAACACCTCCCCGTACATGCGAGAAAACACCTCCCCGAACTTCCACAATTCTAAAGAAACTGCATTCGGTAAGTAATTACTCCTGTAAATTTGAAGAAATGCATTTCGGGGATACTTAAATTTTACTGAAAATGCCATTTTCCCAACATGCAAAAATCTGCATGCATTACATCTTTGCCAAACGTACCTAATCAAATGAGTCGACATTCCTAAATAATAATTTTTCATTGTATTTATGCTAATGGAACCTAACCTAACAGGCCTAACCTAACCTCGTAGGCATTCCTTGAACACAAGGTAGGAAAACTGTTGTGCGTGTCTCCCGCCATTCTTCCATGCTGAATACAGCGTAACGAATTGGGTCTCACTTATCGCACAACACTTGACCTACCTTGTGTACTGACATCAAGGCAGAAAGCTTTTCAATTTTAGTGTGTTTAGTTCTCTTAGCGTACATAATAATTTTTCGTTGTATTTATGCTAATGGAACCTAATGTAACAGGCCTAACCTAACCTTGTAGGCATTCCTCGTCTGAAGTCAGACCACAAGGTAGGAAAACTGTTGTGTGACAAGAAATGCGAAAGATACATGGTTGTCAATTGCTTTGTATGGAGAATCATTGTGGCATTTAACAAGGTTATTCTACAACTTCTAGACGTTCTTTTACAAGTTCCATGCTTGACCGCCAATTATTAGATGCAGATTCGTGATTAGGATGTCTCAATTAGTGAGTATGCGAAATTTCAATGAAATTTGAGAGTGGTCCGGTATTGTAAACTCATGCCAAAATTTTAGCATCTGTAGCCTATATTCATCACAGACGAACGAAGTCAAACTAATCTATCTAAAACTATGTTTTTCGGAGTGAATCTACTAAAATCAAAATCCTTCGAATGGAAACATCTTGTATGTGTCAAATTATTAGTAGTGTGTACAATTTGGGTATAAGTATTTACGGGGTACCGTATCCTTTCCAAAAAATTTGGGGGCTACAGCACTGAACACTAGTCTTTTTTTTAGTGTATTCACAAGAGAAGAAAATTTATCTGTGGAAGAAAAATATGAATGAGTTTGGAATCTGGAAGAGAGGCTTGATCTGCATGTGTAGATGTTAAAAAAAAAATTGACCTTGTCTGTCTTCACAAGAATTATTTGAAATAAAGTAGTATTAAAGATACAAGAGTTCCAATTTCTATTTTCCACTACATGGTCACATCAAATGACATTTTTTTTTAACTGGAGAGGAAAGGGCTATTGCAACAGACCTTTAACTCTTTCACTGCAGAATTCTCTGGCACACAACATCCCTTGGCTGCGTAATTAAATTGTGGCTCAGTCGGTAACGCGTCTGACTACCATGCTAAAGGTCCCGGGTTCGATCCCCGGCCGGTTCAAATCTGGGAACTTTTCTAACTGTGGAAGTGGCCCCGGTGCCCACCCAGTGTCGAATAACATGGGTAACTGGGGGAAACCCTAGGGGGTAAAGGCGGTCAGGGGCATGATGCTGTACACATCACCCCCACTCACGACCGGATCAAGAAAGTGTGGGGCGTTACCCCCACACCCCCTATACGCCTTCATGGCGTGGTGCTATGCACAGGGGAACACTTTACCTTTTATTTTTTTATAAACAAATAGTGTTCACAATTACATTGCGTTATATATGAGAGAGAACGTACAAAAGTCATTCCTTGCACTGGAAAACCATTCTGTAGTCCCTGGTGGTATGATATTTTGAAAAAAAAACAACATTTTTTTTAGAAACAATAATTTTACAAATATTTTTTTAGAAACAATAATTTTACACAATTACATTGCAAAATATGTTATAGAGAACTTACAAAGGTCATTCCTTGCACTGGAAAACCATTCTGTAGTCTCTGGTGGTATATTTTGAAATTTTGAAAAAAAAACAACACATTTTTTTAGAAAGAATAATTTTAAAAAATTAAATTGCAAAATATGTTATAGGGAAATTACAAAAGTCATTCCTTGCACTGGCAAACCATTCTGTAGTCCCTGATGGTATGGTATTTCTCAAAACACGGGATGACGCAGAGTGCTGGAGCGGCGTGGAGATTCGTAAGTAGTATCAAGATACTGGGTGGCGAAAACTTCAGTTTGTTCTGTTGTGTGTTCAAATACTGAGCGGGGGAAATATTTGCTAAAACAAGAAAATGGTGAGCTAAATACTGTACTGTCACGAAGTAACTTAGCACTTGCCTGTGTCGAACTTCCCGCACCTAGATCAATACTGTTTTGCACTCTGCTCCATGATGTTATGGATGGATGGCGGTACAAATTCTTCATCAGACACTACACAATCACTGTCACCACTTGAAGTCTCATAAAAAATGTCGCTATTATCATCACAACTTAATTCACCTTCTGATTCTGATTCGGCAAATAACAGTTGAGTAACATCATTATCAGACAAGTGTTAACGACTTGACAAAGCCATGTTGTTTACATTCAAACATGCATTTGAAACTGACATGTCAGAGAACTTAACACTCGTATGTCAAAGAATTCTAAACGGAGGCGTAATTAGCGACATCATACGGATAAAAACAAAACTACAAGTTCAAATAGTTCCAAATACTATCAACAGATGTCAGAAGGCTACTAAAAGCGATGTACTGCGGAAATGCGACACCCGCAGCGAGTGGAAGTATGAACTCGCAATAATGTGACTTCCGCGGAGCAAGGCACCTGGTGTGCTGTGCATAAATGTGAGGACCGCAGCGAAAGAGTTAATTGAATAATTGAAAGGCATTCAAAATATATTTTTTTCATTTTGTATTGTACATAACATTATCTCTAAACATGAAAACAATTTCCCTGTACATTCTTTTACAATATTGGTGTTTCTGTTACTGGGACATTCCACCATTACGTGTGTGACATTTCACACATAAAATGTAAGGTACTAGATATGAGATTGGATTAAATTATTCATAATGAATTTATTTAATAGAATTATGAAGTACCTCATGGTGTCTGCTTACAAATGAAAAAAACTGGAGTATGTTCACATAGCCTGAATGCATGGAAAGCAGTATCGAAAATGTGTTACGGGAGAGACGCTATAGAAAACATGGCCGCGACTATTTTCACCAGGTGATGAGAACAGTTTATGGGGCAATTTTCACCAGCAAAAGTAATTGCCTAACAATAGGATTGTATTTGGCGCAAGTTCCTTTTCTTTTATTGCAATTTCATCATGCTACGAATACAATTTTTACATGGCTTGATTTCGATTTACTTTTGTTGACATATACTGTGGAGTTTTAGCGATGACTTAAGATTTTGTTCAATATATGCTTTCGTAGGTAGGTTAGGCTGGCAGGTTTGGTTCTCTTAGCATTAAAATAAAGTCCCTAAATGCATTCTAAGCTTCCAATTGCTTCTACATTAATTCCCACTAGTCTACGATACTTACAGTCGCTTGTCAACAGATAATACGGTACTAATCTGATATTCCCCAGACATATTTCTTCATTTTTACAGAAGAAACTACTTCCTGTAGCATTGTCTAACATCTGGAAGGTGTTTTGTGTGATGTAATGGATTTCTTCAAATTTAAAAGTTTGGGGCCAGGTAACTCCGGCCAATTTCTTACATGCCTTTAACAGGGACAGGTAAAGCCGGGGAGCGAAGCAGTGGCAGGGCCGTGTTAGCGGTTGGAGGCGGTAGGTCAATTACCCCAGGGGCAGAGCCCGTAATCGGTGGGATATTTGGACTCAAAAATTTCAAACAAAAATAATTTTTTACTTTAAATTTCCCACCGATTCCAGGACGTAAAATGTGAATACACCTTAAGGAATGTTCCGCGAAGCAGATAGTTAAGTACAAATGTCAAAAATTGACAAAACGAAGAAGTTATAGGTGTCCAGGGAATATCAGATTTTTACCGATAATACATTGTCCATGGGAAGTATTCACAGAAATGATTTTAATGCTAACAGCCCTAAATCTGACCTGCCTAACCTAACAACGAAAGAATTAAGGAATGCAATACTTCTTTATACTTAGGCCATATAATATATTACCAGCACCAATTCATATTGGAACACCTTGCGATATTTTTCCAACTTCATAGTGTGCAGAAAAATTACTTGTTGTTGTGGCCCATACGAAAATAAATGCATAATGACATAAGTTTGATACACATCAACAACTAAGGAATCCACACATACATGTAGTAGGCCAGGTTGTAGATTATGCACATGCTCGGTTTAAAATCTGCTGAAAATAGCTCTGTACTAATTTACTATAGTTCAAACACATTTCTTCATTTTTACACAAGAAACTACTTACCAGAATAAGTTCCTGTAGCATTGTCTAACATCGGGAAGGTGTTTTGTGTGATGTGGGAATGTATCATAGCGGAAATTCATGTTCTTCGTTGAAAATTCATGCTCCGACGGAGAATAGCCTTTGGGGGGTACACCTTCGTACATCATCACACGTCGTGATTATGTTTTGGTCATGTTCGTTGGGTATCCAGTGTTTCGAACTATCCGTGTTTGCAACAAAAGTTAGAAAAATGACGTGTCGTGGATGCGTGGTGAAATTCGTACCGGGTGTGGAAGATCCAGTGGATTTTTAATTTAATTGAACACGGGATCGTGAAGAAAGGAAAGGAATGTCGAAAATATGGCAGTGAATGTAAGCTACTCGTTAGAAGGAATGGGCTGGGGGTATATGCCTATTGCCTAATATGACGTGTCGTGGTTGCATGGTGAAATTCAGGTAAGTTTTCCGTCTTCCTGGAAACGGATTTCTTGAAATTTAAAAGTTTGGGGCTTATTTGGGGCAGGTGACTTCGGCCAATTTCTAACATGCTTTTAACAAGGACTATAGAGAAAGCTGGGTACCCGGAGCGGAGGTGGGGCCACGGTACCGTATGGGGGTGGTAGGTCAATTACCTCGGGGGCGGAGCCCAGAATCTGTGGGAAATTTGGACTCAAAAATTTCAAACGAAAATAGCCCCAAAAACATTCACGTATAGCGCCACGAAACATTACAATTTCCTTCGTAAAAAAAATGCAAAAAAGTTTTTTTAAAAAAAATTACATCAGATGAGCTTTGTTCACGGGCATTTCTTGGGTTCCGAAAGTTGAAACACTGCATAACGAATGAAAATCGACAAAAGATAAGCACGACGTGCGATTATGTAAGAAAGGTGTATGCGCCATATTGTGTCTGAGGCAAGCAAAAAGATTCCGAGAAAGAAGTACTCGTAATGTGAAAAATTGGAATTACCTTGATCAAAAAAATGTCAATACATCTTAAGGAATGTTCCGCGAAGCAGATAAGTACGAATGTCAAAAATTGAAGAAACAAAGAAATTCTAGGTGTTTGAACTATAGTAAATTTTTACCAATAGCTCTTCCAAAATAATTATTACCACTATGAACCTATTATATAGAGCGACCACAAGGAAGAGGACCTTCGACGAAAAGTCTCCGTGCATCTTTCCCTTCCGTTCAGCTCGGGCCATAAGAAAGCATGCTACACTCTCCCCCTCCCCTCCTCACGGGTGACGGTGCTCAGGAGTCGAGGGTCTGCACAGTTTAGCACTTTGTGCTACGATGCCAGCAGTCCCAAGTTTGAATCCCGGCCCGGCCATGGATGTTTGTGAGTGTCCATTCATCAATTTCATCCTATCATCACTCATCCCCATCTATGCAAATTAGCCAAAAGTGTCACAAAAAGCAAAACAATAAACATTGACTCATACGTATGAATGCATGCATGCATGTATGTGTGTGTGTATAGATAATATGGTAATATGTATGTTCAACTTTGTACTCCTACCCCAAAATCAAAAACTTTCCTGTGACATTCGTAATAAAAACCGCTCCTGAAATAATATCTTAAATATGCCACTGAGGACATTGTACCATGTAGCTTAGAAAATTTTCTGTTTCTGCATTGTGTCAACAGACTGCCATTCTCTTCGAACTCATCACACATCCATTTTTGCCCACGATTTTGCATCTTAAAAAAGGGAAGCATGAGGGAAAAACAAGCCACTCAAGCTTGAAAAGATTGTGGGGGGGGGGGGTGAGGAGGGGGGAGCTTTACAGATGCTGGGCATATCTAGCACAATGGCAAGAGACACAAACCCCCTGCAAAAATGAGTAGTGAAAATTTCATTTGGTTCATTGTTTTTTATGTTCGAAAGTAAAATAAGTTTTACTCAATTTTCAGATAGTTAAGAAAAGAGTATTGCCATAATTTTGATGTACCTAGTATATTTTTTGCCCTCCCTGGAAAATGTTTTGTTGCCCCCACTGGAAAAGGTCTGGGTACACCCATGGGCAAGATATATTTAATATACCTTTAAATTTGATGCATATTGAAGGTACAAATCCACTGAATTTTGATTTTTCTTGCTCACTCAGTGGTACTTGCGCCTCCCTCCCTCTGACACCGCTGACTGCAAACTCTGGTCCACATGCACAGCTTAACCTTATTCTTCTGTAGACAGATAGGAATAAACACTGTATGAGCTATCACTGCATCCTCATGTATCATGTCGAGATGTCGAGAGGTGCTTTTTTTCCCCCCTGAAACACTTGTTAACAACTTAAGCTTCACAAACATGTGCAAATGAAGCACAAATGCATCCAGTGCCAAGGTCAGCGTACAGCTGTGGGTCTAAATGCCTGCAGATGTGTGCTCACTGCCCAGTGTGCTAGCCGCCGCTCCACGGCCAACTCGACCATGAAAAACACTGTATTTCTCCCACTTTCTGTTCTGCTAGCAGTACATAGAATAAATACGGTAGAACTTATGGGATGTTCTGTTCATCTGCAAGTACGAGGGGATTTCAAAAAGTAATTGAGTAATTTTCTTACAGCCAAATCGAAATGTAATCACAAAAACTGAAATATACATTTGGAAGTACATGTATTTTGCCACCTTTCCATGAGTGTGCACCTCGTGCATGCCGAGAGGCAGTTGTTTCAAAATTGCAGCTATGCTTGAGATGTTAGACACAGTTGAGCTGCGGAGTGTGATTTGGTTTCTTTTATTTATTTATTGAAATTTCCAGTACAGCAGAAGCCATTTTAAACCGGAAAGAAACATCAGTAAAACAGTCCACTAGTGTTAAAAAACACGCAAAATAAGATAAAATTAAATAAACAAAATATAAATATAAACAATCCAAGACAGTACCAAGCTAAACGGATTTTTTTTTTAAGTTGGTGATAAAGACTAATATGAATTGAATATATCTATTTGGTTTGAGATGATGATGAATTGTTTCGGTAGCCTATGGAATAATGAACGTTGTATGAGAGAGTATCTGGGAGCTGGGGTGTGGAAAGTTTCCTTGCTCAATGTTTTATGTCTGGGCATTCTGAGGGAGAGTTCGTGGAGTGGGATGCTGCATCTTAGGTTTCCATTAATGATCTTATGTAGTAATTTCATATCTGCAACGTATCTACGTGATTCTGGAGTATTTATGTTTAAGTTTACAAGCAGTAATATAATTAAGTCTTGTTTCCATATTAAAAACACTAAGTTGCTGACCAAGGCAGATTTATTAAGAAATAAAAACACTTAACAAGTAACGTTTCAATCCTGTATCAATTAATTTTTAGTTAAGTTCTTCGTCTGAGGAAGACCCTCATACAGGGTTGAAACGTTACTTGTTAAGTGTTTTTATTTCTTAATAAATCTGCCTTGGTCAGCAACTTAGTGTTTTTACAAACAGGTGTCTCAGGGCCGGCACTCTTCTCTCTATCAAAGGATGGAAAATAAAAAAGCTGAGAACACTGTCGATCTTGGAGGTATGACAAGGGACAGTCATGTTCCAGATGGGTGAACAGTATTCAAGAATGTAAATGTAAAAAGGTAAAGTACTTCCCTGTGCTTAGCTTCACGCCATGAAGGCGTATAGGGGGTGTGGGGGTAACGCCCCACACTTTCTTGATCCGGTCGTGAGGGGGGGTGATGTGATTAGCATCACACCCCTGACTGCATTACCCCCCAGGATTTCCCCCAGGTACCCATATCATTCGACACCTTTTTTGTGATGGTTGATATGTGATTTTTGAAAGTTAGTTTAGAATCTATGAGGGTACCTAGATCTCGTTGTTGTGCTTCTTTTGCTTTTGTAGTTCGACATCCTCGGTCACGGTTCCTTTGGAATGCAGGTTCCAGTTGAAAAGGTCAATGGCTTGACGGATGGTATCCCATGGTGGTCAAAGGGACAGAAACCACCCGAAACCTATCGTGAGTTGTGTGCAGTGTATGGTGACACGTGCGTGACATTCACAAATGTCTGTAACTGATGTGCAAAGTACATTGCAGGGCATGTAAAGGTCTTCGATGAACCCCGTTCTGGACGGTCTCGCACATCCCACACACAAAGCAATGTTGACGCTGTGGAGGCATTGATTCAGGAAGACCGGCAGTCAACAATCCAAACAACTACGGATGCAGTGGGCATTTCATATGGCAGTGCATACACCATCATCCATGAAGAACTTGAGTATTTCAAAGTATTAAGCGAGACGAGTCCCCAGAGAGCTCACACACAGCATATGGAGGACCAAATGGGATATGGTCGTGAACATTTGCTCCTGTGCCATAGGGCTGCAAATGCATTCCTCGGCCACATTGTTACAGGGGACGAATCATAGGTTTTTCATTACACCCCTGAACGAAAGCAACAGAGTATGGTATGGAAACACACAAATGTGCCCCCACCCAAAAAATTCAGGACCACCCCACCCCGTCTGCAGGAAAGATTTCACTTACCATTTTCTGGGACAGGCAGGGTGTCATTCTTGCTGATTTTGGGGTAAAAGAAGCAACTAAATGCTGCTGCATATTGTGCCACACTGGATCGTCTACAACCTGCTCAGCACCCTAAACCCCCATCAAAATCTCTGAAGGAGGTCATCATTCTCCATGACAATGCTCATCCCCGTGTGGCTGCATCATTGATGCAAGAAGTCAATTCCTGGCATTGAGGAATTCTCAAGCATACATTCCAGACCTGGCCCCGTCAGACTTTCACCTGTTCGGCCCACTGTAGTAACACCTTTCTGGCAAACACTTCAGCTGCAATACGGAAGTTGTGACAGTCGTGCATTATTGGTTATGCGTGCAACCGAACGATTCCTACCCCATGGGCATCAAAAAATTGGTCACGGTGGATGTTTGTGGAAAAGTAGAGTAATGTTCAACCTTCAAAATGTAAAATTCAGTTTTTGTGAATACATTTCATTTTGGCTGTAAAAAATTACTCATTTAGTTTTTGATATCCCCTTGTATATGTTTTGTCCTTAGGGCGAGGAGATACAGTTACGCACCATGTATGTATTTATTTGAATATCATCGGAATGGGCAAAGCATTTTTCAAAGTTGATTATTAAGCTAGATACGACCTGTAAAAAATATGACTAATAAGAATTTTCGAAATCCCATGTATTCCTTATGGGGAATGAACTTCAACATCAGGTTACGGCTAATCAAATGGGAGTTTCTTTGACTTTCCTGCTGGGAAATCACTTCTTCAAACTGCCCTATTCCCGTTGGTATCATTTTCTATTCCATCGGAAGTTTGATATTCCCAAGATAACAAATCAATAAATACTCCTCTATGCCCAATGCATTTCTCCTTGCCTCCTGGCAGTTTGCCAAACCTGGTGCACATAAAAGAGCTAAATTTCACCTTAAATGGAGTTAAAACTGACTTTCAAGGAGTTAGATACGAAGTGCTTCCTAGAGTAATGTTAGTTGTCAAAGGGGTGGGGCACTGCTATTACCGTTAACTCTAAATTGATGACAATTTATTCTTAGTTTTCACGATCTAGATACGGCGGCATCACTCATTTCATGGTCATATGAAATCGAAAATAAAAGATTCCCTGATAACAATATTATGCAAATTTCATGTCAACACTGCGCTATAAAAAAAAGTAGCTGGGGATATAAGAGGGGATGGGGCGACGCAGCGAATATAACAATATCACGTCACTTGCAACATGTATAATCATGGCAAAAGTTGGTCTATGTGGGCCGAAAGTAGTGATGGTATCATAGAGAGGCACGGGGGCAGGTGCCCCAGTTCACAGGCAAACTAGTGCATGAAAGATCGAGATCTGGCTCCAAGAGAGCTAAGTTGGCAACACTGACTCGGAGTGAAAAGCCACGCGTAGACTTCGCATGCACTTAACGAGTAAGTTGAAGCATGAACCACAACTCTACCAATGTTAGCTTACAGTACATACGTTTTTAGTGACACTTTACTACATGAGAGCCATTTTTTTCTTCTTTTTTTTTAAATTAAAAAATTACATTTTTCTCAGAAAGTAAATGACAATTTAGCAGTGAATTCTTTTTGTATAGTGAATCATCCTGGACTGTATTTCTGCAGACTACAAGAAATTCTGCCATCTGGATTCACAGCCAGTATAATCCTCTTTGTGGCTTGCACCCATCAGGGTGGCCACAGACCTGGACAACCTGGAAAAGTCAGGGAATTTGAGAGGTCAGAAAAAGTCTGGGAAATGTCAGGGAATTTTGTCTTTATCGACAAATGCTACTTTGAATTGTAGATGCGATGCAGTGAATCTGCCAGGCGTTGTTGGACATTCTGAAGTAACATTGAAACAAAAATTAAGGTTTTTATGCAACCTGATTTTGTTCCCTTCTTTTGGATGTTAAAGTACAAACATACAAACATTATTAGGCTTCATTGATGTATGAGACAAAATTGCGACAAAATGCCTCACTGCAACATCCAACAAAAAATGAATGCGTGGCACCCTTGTGGATCTGTTTTTTTTTATGATTTGCTACGACATTTCATCGGACAAACGTTCAGCCTCCTTTTATGTGTGCGAGTTTTGTCGGATGTATCAGTTGGCATTATAAAAATTTGACATCTTCAGTTTTCTGCTACTCACATTGCAAGTTTTCACCATCCTGTCAACATAAGAGAGGTGAATAATCTACCACTGAGGGAAGTTAATGTCCAAGGTTATGAAATAGAGTAATAATAAATAGGTAAATATTTTAATATACTAATACCTTGCTTTAATCATTAAATTCTAAAAGAACATTACTTTCCTCAGTAAACGATGTTCCTCAGGCTGCTGTACTGAATTTTCACTTTTTGTATATCTTTATTGAATCATTAGGCTGGAACTTTATATGAGGGGTGTCCAGAAATTAAGTTCGGATTAGCCATAAATTAAAACAAGAATATCGGAAGTAATTAACATTTATTGTATTAGTTACAGTGACTGCTAACCTACTTTTCCACTGAATCACCACCATTATTCAGGTATTAGTTGTAGAGTGGCACTAAATTTTGTATGTCCTTTTCTTGTGCCTGCCTCCAAAGAGTGGAACCATCTGTACAACAGCGTCACTGTCAAAACACATGTCTTTCCAGAAATCAGTTCATCTGAAGGAAGAGATAGAAGCTTTTACATGTGAGGTCGGACCTCCCACTTGTAATGAAGCTAAAGAGCATGCGTGTGCTCAGTTGTACTTATGACTTCAAGTTCTTACACCTCACACAGTTGGGTGGAAAGTTCTTACACCTCACACAATTGGGTGGATTTCTCCCAGTGTCTGCTTCTATGCATATTGTTTTACAAATGTTTTAAACATTTTAAAAATTGAATAGTGTATGGATGAAACAGTTTTGTTCCGCACTTAACGTACTGCACATAGTTCTCATATCCATATTTTGTTACATTAATGTATTTAAAAAAACAGAGTAATTATCACATTGACTGAGTGGACTTAGAAACTGTGATCATTCTCGAACAGCCTACTTGCGAGATTTAAGACTAACATAAATTGATATTTTAAGAAGATAGTCAAATTTTACTAATAATTAGAAACACCGTCCTTCCTTGGATGATTAACAGATTCCTTACTCTTGGCATTGTTTTAAACATATTATTTGTTTAAAACAAGAAAGGTTTTATTTGTTTAATTTAAAAATACACGAATTTTGCTAAACGTGGTTTTAAAGCAGGCACGTATTCATGCATTCCTTTGGGGGCGATTTGGTTCCAATACTAGGAAGAAAGGGGGGGGGGGGTTGCAAGGAAAGTTTACTTTCTCTTGGTAGACAAGGCTTAGCGTTAAGAGGCATAGAGCGGAGGCAAAAAAATGGGGAGCAACTATACCCTAAATCATTGCCACTGTTGAAGGCTGTCATTTTAATCAGAACTTTTTTACCACTCGACTCCTCTGTTTCCTTGCATTAACATTGTGTGCCAGAACCATCTGAGTATGTGTTTGTATGTCCATTTCTTCTCATCAGGTATCAAAACATTTATGACAACTTTGAGTATTTTTATGAAGCTGTTACACATGCAAGGGATGGGCAATCCACTTGACAACGCGAAATTCAAACTGTGGGCTCCGAACTGGATGCAGACAGTTCTCAAATATTTCTCTCCGATTTGAGCCTGAACACCTCTAATGTATCTTGTCCTCCCATGCTTTCAGCTCTTATAAAAGTCGAAACCAACCAAATTGTTCATATTCAGGCCTAAGCAGTTGCAAGTGTTCAAAATTATGTCACAGCAGTCTTGTCAGTATGACCTTTGTTCTGCAGCTTCCAAATGCTGACAAGTCTACATAGTGCTCAAGTTTGCTGCAACAGACAATATGTAAGTATTGCATGATAAAATGTAAAATATCCAAGGTTTATAAACATAATAATTGCATCTCATAGAATGAGATATGCACAAATCTGAAAGCTGCAGCAATTTTTGATTTGCAGCAGCTAATTTACAACACTACTGTGTGCAGTCATGAACATTTCTGGGGTTGCAGCAATGCATGTGATCCTTTGAAGCCAGAAATGTCCGTGATTATACATGTTAATTTTGTGTGTGTTTGTATCATATGCTTATATGTTTATAAATAATTGCAATTTTATTTCAGGCATTGGCCAAATTCCAGACCAGTCATAAAGTAACAACCAAGACAGGAATTGAACAAGAAGAATCCTTACTTTCCGAATCAGCAGCTCGAGAAACTTCATTGAACTCGCAAATCTTGAATCTTGAAAATGAGGTTAAACAGGTAAGTGATGAAATATGTGGAATATGTCCTTACTACAAGGTAACCAAAAAAGTTCTTACAGTTTTTGACGGCCCATTAATCATGCGCTCAGAGAGAGGAAACGAAATGACACACGTGCCTGCCAAGCGATCGGGAGTTAGTGTGACCATCGACTGTCAGTAATACAGACACGTTGCGCACACACAGCAGTCATAGCTCGTCCAGTGTCGAAGAGAAATGGAGGTATCGAAGCAGCTTGTTCGCGTGTGTTTGTTGTATGACTTTAAAGTGGGCCTGTCAGCTGGCGCATCAAGTTGCCGCATTTGCCAGGCATTTGGGAGAAAGCCGTGAACGAATGCACTGCCAGGCAGGCATTGGTTCCAGAAATTCCGTTCGGGAGATGTGACCCTTTCGGATGAACCTCACAGTGGACGACCATATGTGTTGGATGACGAGACCCTGAAAGCAGCCATCGAGGAGGACAGTGGTGTAACGTGTGATGAACTTGCAGAAAGGTTCCATGTTTCCGCTGAAACAGTCAGTGCAAGTGCAGACCTGCATGGGATCGGGAAGTCATACAAGTTAAGCAAGTGGGTACCCCACAGATTGTCGGCAGCCAACAACGAACAACGGGTGACATCCTGTTTGTTCTTGCTCACTCGGCACCTGAACATACCCATATTTGATCGCTTGCTCACTGGTGACGAAAAGTGGGTCCTCTATGACACTTCCAAGCGTACCAGACATTGGTTGTCGCCACGTGACCCTGTTCCTCACACCTCAAGACCACCTCCGCACCCACGAAAGGCAAGTGGTGCATTACGAGCTCCTTCCACCTGGTCATGCTGACCTCTACTCTCAGCAGTTGCATAGGGTGCACCGTGGATTGCGGCAGAAGGAGCCGTCATTGGTGAATCGCAAGGGTGTTCTGTTCCTGAACGACAATGCCAAGCCACATGTGGCAAAGACGACCCGGGAGACCATTCAGCAACTTGGCTGGGAGACACTGTGCCATCCACGATATTCACCAGACCATGCATCAACAGATTACCACCTGTTTCATTCCCTCGACAACCACCTCCGTTAGAGATCCTTCGCAAGTGAGGGAGACCTGCAGAATGCACTCACGGACTTCTTTGCATCCAAACTTGTCAAGTTTTATCACCAGGGTATTGTGCAGCTGCAGGAACATTGGCAAAAGGTGTTGGATGCTGATGGAGATTACTTCGAAACGTAAGGGTCCACTGTATTGCTCTTTGTTTATCACTGATCTAGATTGGCAAGAACTTTTTCGGTTACCTTGTAAATATTCACTTCCTTGAAAGTAGACTTTCAAGTTATTATGATTATTTTGTAAAAAGCACTATATTTTCATTGTGAAAATATTTTATAAATTAAATTAACCCCTTAAGTGCGGAGGGCTTATATATATGCCCTCCGCATTGTGCTGCTGTTTATATATATACGCCTTATGCTTGTTTCAACTATATTCGATTTACTGTGGTGTATATATAATCACACAGTAGTTTGGTGAGATAGTTCTAGTTGTAGTAGAAACAAAAAATAGTAGCAAGAGAGGAAAAATACAAAACTAATTTTTCTTTCTTTTTGTCTTTTTTTCCTCTCTTGCTACTATTTTTTGTTTCTACTACAACTAGAACTATCTCACCAAACTACTGTGTGACTATATATATACCACAGTAAATCAAATATAGTTGAAACAAACACAAATCGTATATATACACACCTTCTGCACTACAGCAGCACAATGCGGAGGGTGTATACTGAATTTGACGAAAAACCTACATTTTCCAGCAGCGACTTGTTAAACAAATTCTACACTTATCCCTTAGACGACCGAGCGTGTTTTCCTGGTAAACGCACAAACGACCAAGGCATTTTCAGCGGGAATTTTAAATTTCCGCATGCTTTTATATAAAATTTTATATCTCTGCAACTAAGAATGCTGGAATTAGAAATTATATCTCGTTTTGTTCAGTACAGATGTGGCTATAAGCTTATGACATAAAAACCAGATTTTCCATTATCGGGTAGGAGGAGAAGAAGGAAAACTTTTTTTTTTATGAAATTTGAAAATTGGCATTCCCCCATGCAGCGATGTCACCACATAAATGTGCGGAAAGATTAATTTAGTGCGTTCATTCTTTTGGTAAAAGTAACATTACAAATCCCAGAACTGAGAAAATAACGATAATAAAATGAAAAGAAAAAATGGAATGAGATTTTAGGAGGCTGTCCCTCCCCAAATATAACCCAAATAAAATTAAACCTGTACTGATTGTTTATCACATACCTCAAGACTCATGCAGAATGAAAAACATGTATATCCGAACACAAACAGAGTCAGAGTATGTCCCAAAAGTCGGATACTACACGCAAACAAAACGACAAACGGTCGTTAGTGTAAATACCTGTTGTTCCCTATAGGGGACAAACGGTTGTATAAGGGTTAAGGGGTTAAATAAGGAATTAATGAAATTCAGAATTATTGAGAGTTAATTGAGAAGAACATAATAGTTATTTTTAACTTTTAGCAGACATTTGGTACATATTTGGACTACTAACTGTAACCTTGTTCACATGGCTAGCCCATATATACAGTGGGGACCTCGATTTTATTGATTTTTACCACCAGTAAACCAACTTTTTGCATATATGTATACAGTGTGTCCCAAGATGATTATCGGTGTTTCATAGTCGTTTAATTTCCCTTATATGTGTAGTACAAGGGCAAAGCTTATATGTGTAGTACAAGGGCAAAGCTTATATGTGTGGTACAAGGACAAAGCTTATATGGGACATGGCACACATCCATCTAGCAGTCTAATTCTTCCTAAACACTGGTCAGCATGTCTGGAGTGATAGATTGAACAGCTGCAACAATCCTGTTTTTCAAGTCTGGCAAGGCAGCAGGTAGCGGTGGTACACTTTATCTTTCACATAGCCCAACAAGAAGAACAAAGAACCACACCTTGCAAATTCAATGACACAAAAGGACTTCTACACGGGATTTGCCATCTTGTAATACACCTACGCCACTGTGGCTGATGGGAAAGAAGTGATAAGCACCTAGGGTAGCAAACTTCTACAGCCATTCTTATTGTACATGTACGATATAAACGTTCACCTTCGTCTGTTGCAATATACCAACTCCTTGAAACCCCGATATTCATTTTTGGGACATGCTATGCTATGTGTGTGTGTGTATGTAGAAATTGTCAAACTTCTGTTTTTGTTTTACTGGCATGCCTGCATTGAAGTTTCATTCTAATTTCCTATTATATCTAATTAATATACAATATATATGTATACACAATAAATAAGAATTGTTGCTGTAAAGGAGGTCAAACTTTGAAAATATACCACTGACTATGGTGATCCAAGTTTGTTATACTGAGATTATCTGCATTTTATATTTAATGGGGAAAAAGGATTGCATTTGTGCAAAACTCCTCGCCTATCCTTGGCCCCTTATTTCTTCAGCTTCATTTTCTTCCTTAAAACTGGCTACACCGACTGTAGCAGACTGTAGCAATTACAGTTATCTTAGAATGCCCCCTCCACCCCCCAGAAGTAACGTACCTGAAAAAATATTGCAATTTTTGGAAGATTATTTCTCATTCAAATTGTGTTTTATAATCGTAAGGCTTAAAATACCGGGTGTTTCATAAATAATTGAGTGGTTGCAAAAATTTATTGCAAGTAAAGTATTGAACTTAATGAAATTGGTCCAGAATGAACGGGGAACTCAGTTTTTTGTACACCTACAAATGTTCAATGTGTGCACCACGGGTGACGTGACACACATGGACATGATAGTCTAGTTCTTGCCACACTTGCATCGACATGGCCTGTTTCGATACCACGTGGCATCTTTGATGAAACCCCACAAAAATAATTCACATGGTGTAAGGTCCGGTGATCTTTGGGACCAAACACTGAATGATGTTGGTGATTTGAGTGTCACCTAGTGGCAGGGATATGAACTCCCAGCTTAACAAAACATACACACACAAACTGTTTTCATTCCATGATCATTCTGGAGTGGTTTCATTAACATAAGTTTAGTAGTTTAGTTGCAATAAATTTTTGTAACCCGTCTATTATTTATGAAACACCCAGTATATCCGAATGAGGGAAAGAAAAAGGGAGAGATAGAGAAAGAGAGAGACAGGGGGAAGGGGTGAAAGATTGCTGTTTTTAGAAATGTATGCACTTTATCATAGTAATTTTGAAGGTTTTCTACATTTGTGCCTTTTATTGTTTTTATTACATATTTATATTTTCATGTCAGTTCTTGAAATTTTCTCATGAAGTTGATTTGTCTTTTCAGCTCCGCCAAGAACTGGAACGTGTTGTTAATGAAAGGGATAGGATGAACCAGGAGAATTCAGACATGGGCAAGGATAAAGAAGAGGCTGAATTGGAGAGAAAAAACATGAGATCTGAATTGCGGGAAGTGAAGTTTAGAGAGACACGACTGCTCTCAGATTACTCTGAGTTGGAAGAGGAAAATATTAGCCTTCAGAAGCAAGTGTCTGTTCTCCGATCTTCACAGGTAATTATTTTTTGCATGCTATATGATAACTTACAGCTTGAATATAACAGCACATTCCTTGTTTTTACAAAAAGTGGCATTTCACAAACTTCTTGTTCACGTAATGTTTCATCTAGCGCTGAATCGATAGCGATGCTGATGTATCGGAATCTGCCAATACCAGTGGTATTGGTATATGAAAGTATCGGTTGGAATTCATCTGCCGATATCAGCCGATACTTTTCCGGCATTTTGGTTTTCACTGAATCTGCAAAAATGTTGCGTGACTCTTTCGCAGAGTCTAATTATCCTGGAAATTAGCAAATTCAAACTTTCTTTTTATTTTGTACCAATTTTGCATGAAAAACTATATTTTGCAATTACATAACATCTATTTTCATATTCTGATGCAATTCTTGAATATTCTAAAGCAAATTTCTTGGTAGTTTGATGCATATAATTGCAGAAGAATATTTACACACCAATATTGATCAGTATTTTGAACAAATTTTTAATTATTGCAAAACGGGGAAGAATCTGATACCCCTAGAACAGTGTTTTGACTCCTCATAAGAAATGCATTTAAAAATTCCTAATTATTTTGTAATGGAAACTTTAGATTTTTTTTGTGTTTTTGTATTATAATCAAACAGTTTATGTGGTTTGTAATACATTTTCATTACAATTTATAATAATCAACAACCTAATATTCCATGACTGCTTCTTGACTGGACATGTTCGGAGATGTCCTTCCCAGTCCAAGAACACTGCCTAAATGATGACGTACATGTAAACTGTGACAAGTGGGAACATCCTCAAGACAGGAACCGCAACCTGATGCTGATATTGCAGCAAGTATAAATGAAACTTTACAGGAGTCAAATTGACTCCTCCCACTGTCCTAGGGGTGTAACATGAAATTTCACAGAAAAAATTACATTTTGTAGATTTCAATAGACCATTTTAAAACAGACCAAGAATTATGAAAAGTCACAAAGTTTCGAGTAAAAAATAAGAAAAACTGGATAGTTGGTAAAGAAACAGTGAAGGTAGGGGTTATTTTGACCTCCTCATGCTGTTGTAGTGTTAGACACATGTCTTGTGAAAAGAAGGAATGTTATACATAGAAATTTCAGTGAAAAATGCAGACTCGACTAGGACTCAAACCTGGATCTCTGTCATACCATGCCATTGCTCTACCAACTGAACTACCGAGGCAGTCCTAGTTTTGCTTAATATTTCAGGTGAAACCTGTCATGTGGGAAAATGGTGTGAATGAAATAAAAAAAAGAGGAAATGGTGGTGACTTATTTAAAAGTGATTCAAACCATAGTAAAATTTGTAAATGCATAACTGTAACAACGGATTTTTGTGTAGTGAGATTCGTCTGCTATGTATTCACTACTGTTCATAAATGAAGATGAGAAAAAGCCCAGTCAAGAGACCAAGAAATAGATAGGCTTCTGTAAACATGAGACAAGATCGTGGCTTTGGTATAACATGAAATATTTGTTAACCATTTTTACTTTACTATGCTGTTTCTTCAGCTAAAGCAAATGGATATCTACCCGAGTATTTATATATGTTATATATTTTGCTTATACAAACTACACGGGTGACCTTCGTTGAAGAACCCAAATGTCAACTTCACTTCCACGTTGTACACCCCGGAAACTGCAATATTGCAGGCCAAAGAGCCTTTGGCACCTGGACCTATTCGTGTTTAAATTTATCCGATATGCCATCTGGTGGGATTTTCTGGAACTACTCTATGTAGGATACTATGTTGTGTAGAAGTTGTTCCAAGCATGGGATATGTTAGAAAGAGTAGCGTCTACTGTTCAGTTTTTTGCTCTAAATCATTTTGTGGGTTAGGACAAGTAAAAAGTTTACATGTGTTTCCACCCCAAGGAATCAACAAAATGAAATTTGTAAATAAATCAAGGAAAACAGAATTGATTGACAGAAGATTGGCATGGGGGATATCATTGAAATGCTGAAAGGAAATTACAAAGAATGCAATAGTCTGTTCACTTTATTTCCCGAAAGATGATTCTATTACCATGAAAGCAAAGTTTTAAATTGTTCTTTATCAATAAAACTTCTTTTTTTGTCGAAAACTATAAATAATGTATGAAATTTGGAGCAGGTGCAATTCGATTAAGTGCGAAGATGAAAATAATTTAAGAATTAATCTTGTAATCATAAAGGTAACCAGAGAAAGAAAATCGACATGCTAATGTTGCTGTTTCATTTAGTAAGTCCTTTTTCAGTGAAGATAATTCGATGAAATTGTGAATTCTATTATTATTATCTTGTGTTGTTATTAAACCAGCCTGCCTCTATGAGGGAAGAACTGCAAGGGTATGTTTACATTTTCTCCTGCACAAGCTTTGCAAATACAGGTGAATTGCTTTGTATTCAAATCTTTTCCAAGAGGCCCAGGTACAACTGAGGGGCAGATGAAACAACACTGCTTTGCAGAACAAGTGCGTATACATTAGTTTCATCTCCGTGTTATTTTTGCCTATCATAAATAAATGCTTCGTTCTCAGCATAGCTTCACCTTCGTTATAGTTCCTGGAATTCACATCGCATTCTCAATAAAAATATTGCGTAATTTAAACGTTTCTTCCATACCAGCCACGACAACACGCTGCTATTACGTACTACTACTGAATGTAAACAAAGATATATCCTACGTAGAACGGCCATATTGGAAGCGACACTAGCGCTCAGGTGGTAATTTTAATCGTGAATAGCCACTGCAATCCTCTGTAGAGCCTGTGTTGTGTTGTCCATATGCTTGCATGTCCCTTCATCCATATCACCATTCATCATCTTCGCGGTTAGCCAAAATGGCAGAAAAGTGAAGAAAAACAAATCGGTATACAAATTACAAAGTGAATTCATAGTGACCATTTTAAGCTTATCTGCTTGCATGCACAGTATATTCAGAATAGAGTTTTTGTTTTTTGAGTGCTCATAGTTAGTGGGGTAGCCAGAAATAGGAGTGTGGAGGCAGAAGGAAGGAAGTATTTTCTCTAGTGAAACGTTATTTATAAAGTTCTTGTTGCCTGCCAGAAACTGACGAGTTGACTGAGGGTTTTTTGTTCTTTGCCCTTTTCGGATACTGTCACCGCTTGTATTGTTGAAATAGTATGTCAAACAGAAAAATGCTATTAGGAAAAAGTTTGTGCAGTGATGTGTGTATGTTGTTTGTACTAGGTTATCTGAGACTAGGCAGATACTTGCCTTTGAGACTGAAACATTCATTTACAACTTGAGATGAGATTGAGGGACTGCCAAGTCTCTTAAATGTCAAGGTCCTTTCAACATCCACCAATTATGAAAATAACGATGAAGTTGAAATTATAAACGTAGCGATAAAGATTCGAAACACAACCCTGGGAATAATCGGGATATACAAAGCACCCAATATATCCTACACAAAATTATCACGTTTAGAAACCGCAATCTCTGAAGTTTTCCCGCGTGTTGACAAATTGCTTATTTTAGGAGATACAAACGTAGACTTTCTTTCGCCACACAAACCGGAGACAAAATACTTTCGATCAATTCTTAATTCTGTCGGCCTTACGCAAATCATCAATAAACCGACTAGAATAACGGAAAATAGCGAATCACTCCTGGATGTCGTAATAACAGATGACCCTGCCATTGTACGTTCATCAAATGTAACCGTACCTATCGGAAACTCAGATCACTGCATGGTAAGTGTCACCCTTGCCATTGAAAAACCGAAAAGAGAAAAACATTATGTCACATACCGTAATTTCTCAAATTTCAATAAGGAGAAATTTGATGATGATGCTGCAAAAATTGATTGGGCACAAATTAACAGCTACGACAACATCGAAGATAAGGTACAGTATACATCTACCAATATTATCCACCTTTTTGACAAACATGCACCTCTCCACACTAAACCGGTTAAGCATAAAAGTGTTCCGTGGATATCCGAAAACACGAAATTACTCATGAAACTCCGCGACAGAGCTTTATTAAAATATAAACGCGAAAAGACAAACAACAACTGGGAACATTACAAGGAACTAAGAAACTTTACAACTACGGTGCAACGACAAGAGAAAAAAGCATTCTTTAACCATCACCTACGATCTAATGAAAACAACAAAGACCTGTGGAGCAAACTCAAGGCGTGGGGAGTGTATAGTAAAACTACTAATAATGAAATACCCTCTGATATACGAGACGTAGATAAAATAAACGAACATTTTTCAAACATTTGTCGTGAGGCCGACTGCTCGAAATCAGCCTTAAATAAAACCAGTAATTTTTTTAACTCCAAACAATTTAATGAAAGTGCAAAACAATTTCATCTTAAAGAAATCAGTGAATATGACACAATTAAAGCAGTAAATAATATACGATCCAATGCCTCTGGCAATGATGGAATAACAATAAAAATGCTCAAACTATCACTTCCGTTTATCTTAAGTCACCTGACACATATAATAAATTTCTCCTTTCGGACTGGACAATATCAAATCAGCTGGAAAACAGCGCACGTGATCCCTCTACCTAAGAAAAAAGTAACATCGTCCTTAAATGATCTTCGTCCTATAAGTCTACTACCCACCCTTTCCAAGATCACCGAAAAAATTGTTTACAATCAAGTCAGAAATCATGTGAACAGCCTCAATCTCCTTCCGAAATGCCAATCGGGCTTCCGCCCTGCTCACAGCACGGCGACGGCGTTGCTAAAAGTCACGGATGATATATTTCGCTCAATGGACAAGGGTATGACAGTTGCTCTGGTTTCACTGGATCTGACAAAGGCTTTTGACAAGGTTCATCTCGACCTACTCTTAAGCAAGTTGAAATATTATAATTTTTCACACCCCGCACTCAAATGGTTCAGATCGTACTTGACAAACAGGCAACAGAACGTGTTCCTAAAAACTGCCACGCCCTCTCTCTCGAACACGCTTCCGCTAGAAACTGGCGTTCCGCAAGGATCAATTCTAGCTCCTCTCCTATATACAATCTTCACAGCAGATTTAGAAACCAACATAGAGCATAGTACCGTACACTTTTATGCAGATGACACCCAAATTCAAATCCCATTTCCTCCAAAATCACCAGATTATGCAATAGCATTACTTAACAAAGATTTGGCAGCCATAAATACCTGGTGTAATGCAAATGGTCTGAAAATAAATCCTCAAAAGTCTGTTTTCACCGTCATGGGTTCCAAGAATAGCCTCGCAATGATGAACCCGAATAATCCACGCGTCAAAATAGAGACATCCGAAATTCCACATTCAAAAAGTATAAAGAATTTAGGAGTTATGTTAGACGAACACTTGAACTGGGACCTTCACGTTCAAGAGCAAACTAAGAAAGCCTACGCAGCACTAAGATCCCTCTATAAATTTAATGAATACTTAAATACAAATACTAAAATGAAACTTGTGCAAACACTGATTCTCCCTCTTCTAGACTACTGTGATATAGTATACGGTGCAAACTTGTCTGTTCGAAATAAGGTCAAAATTCAAAAAGTTCAAAATTCGTGTTGACGCTTCGTATATAGCATTAAAAAATTCGATCATATTCTTCCAACCCTGAACGAGAACAAAATGCTAAACATGAACAGACGTCGCAGACTTCATTTCTGTTGCTTTATACAGAATCTTTTGCATAAAAAAAATTCCCGAAAATTTATTCGAGAAACTAAAAACCAGAAGAGAAATACACAACTACAAAACAAGAGGAACAGCGAAACTTTGAACTCTTCAAACACTCACTGGAAATTTTCAAATCGTCTTTTACACTTTCAGCGGCAAAAACATGGAATGAACTTCCGCCCTCCATTACCTCCCTCCCCAGTCCTAACAAATTTAAGAATAACCTAAAGAATTTTCTCTTAGATGAACAATATCTCTGTTCAAGCTCCCACGAGTAACACTACACAATACAGTTTAGATTACATACGAGCCTCGCCAATCCAATCCAATGCTTGACAAATCTACAACTATATTGTAATATTTACGTATGCGTTGTTCTATCGTATCTCACAAAACTACCATAATCATGTACATCAATCTCAACATCCGTGCGTGAATGTCCAGCTCAGAAATGTTTAGTATGTGTGTTTTAATGTGTGTGTGTGTGTGTGTGTGTGCGTGAATGTGTTTTTTTTCTCTCTTTCTTTTCTACGTGTTGTCTTGATTTTTTTTTTAATCTCATCTTTGTTCTTTCCTTGTAACCATTTTTTATTGTATTTTCTTCTCTTTTTTATGATTTTGTTTATGTACACTAGGTAAATGTCAAACGGGGTTAGGTGGGAGAACAGCCACAGGCTGAACCTCGCCCTTTAATAAAGAAAATTTGAATTGAATTGAATTGAATGTCATCTCGTATTGAATCTCGATACCATCCCTACACTTGGGCACTCGCTGGTAACCAGAAAGTTCTATAAAAGATCAATATCACTCTTTTTGGTTTATTCACCTTCCAAATTCACCTCCATGATGGATACTGTACTTTACAGTCATCCCCTTGTAATCAAGGGGTTCTGGAGGCACAGTAGGCCAGTCCAAATTAGCCTTTCTGTGCAACAATAGCTTGCCCTCATAAATGACCTTGTACATAACTTATTGCGGTTAAGAAATAGTGTCCATTGCTTAAAACTTCAATTGAAACATCAAATTGAAAGATTTAGATGACAGTATTGTAGATGTTGTCAATGTTTATTTTAGATATCAATGTGTGAACTCAATATCGATATTCAGTGAAAAATCTGTATCTCTCAGCGCTACTTTCGGGTTAACAAGTGTATTACTTATAACTAACTGTAGCTATCTGGCTACATGTGACTTGATCTTTATATACTGATATAGTAAGAATACCCAAGAGACAATAATTAGGGAATTGAGGCTTACCCTCTAAAACAGGAGCCGCAAGGTGCCCCTCAGTGTCTCAATGAACCAGGACTCAAGAGACCTGTTCCCATTAGTATTTATTCTAGCTTTGACCTTGTCTCTATCTACAATCCAGCTGAGAGAGCTCACAACCTTGTGGCTATTTTTGTGACTGTCCATTCTGGGGGAGAGAGTTGGCCTTGCTGGCCATGGCGAAACCTTATGGTCAGTAGATCTCGATACTTTATTGCCAGGGTTAATTCCAGAATATTCACGGCCAAGGTTCTGGCCTCGTTTACATACTTCCTGTAGGTTACCTTGTCGGAAACCTTGCCCTTGATAGCATAGAGGGAAAGGAAGGGCCTTGACTGAATCACTCATGCCGAGGATGAGATGAGCGTGTGTGACATACTTCCTGAATCTGTTCATATTTCCTTGTTTAGGCAACGTACCATTATGTAATGCACAGAAACGGCTTGTTTCAATGCCCATTGAGATTATTTGTTTTTCAGGTTGAATTTGAAGGTGCCAAACATGAAATCCGTCGATTACAAGAAGATGTTGAGCTATTAAACCAGCAAGTTGAAGAACTGACCAACCTGAAGAAAATAGCTGAGAAACAGATGGAGGAAGCTCTGGAGTCTCTTCAGGTAAGTGTTTCTCTCTCACACTACCAAGGTATTTTCCAACATGATCCACCAAGAGGGTGGTCATTCAGGCTGTCTACCAGTTTGGAAATCCTAGAAAAGTCAAGGAATTTATTTTTCTGGATAAGTCTTGGAAATGTGAGTGTTTACTGTGTTTGTGGAAGAAATCAACATTTCTGTTGTAATGCACTAAAAGCAGGATTTTGAACAGAGAAAAACAGAAGCAAGAAATTTTAAATGTGTTGTGGACAAACTATAGTTCTGTTTGATATACTGAGTATGAATGGTAGTTACAGTAGAAACTGTATATCAAATACCAGGGTAAAACATGTCTGGAAAACTGGGAAATGTCCGAGAATTTGACTTGTCAGGGAAATATCAGAAATTTTGCAGATCGTCTGGAATTTACGTGCATTTTGGAGTCTGCAAGAGAAAAAGTTCTTGTGATTCCACTCCCAAAACAGATTCAGTTTGGAAACTTGTTTCTTTCGTTCTTATGATTCTCAAGTCTTGTGCAAAATTATAGTTCCTTCGAATTTATGTAATAAATTTTCACTATTATAATAATAGATATTAGAAAGAACATGAAAGTAAAACTTGCAGTCCAATATGACAATATGATCATAATTCTCGGAAAGCTTGGTGAAGATGAGGTTATCATCTATTATTTTATAGATCTTAGTCCTGTAGAATTCCTATATGCAACAAAATTTTCTCTAGATGCTGTGTACTTATGAATGTATCCAGAAAAGCAGCATTTTCCATCAGTTTATGAACTTGTACTGTTTTTATATTGTGGAGATATGTTATGGTGAAATAATGTACCTCTGTTACCTTAGCCTGAAGGCTGTAGAGTGACCTCAAGAATAGAACCTTCGGCAAAAAGTCTTGGCGCACCATTCCCTCCTTCCTTTCAACTCAGGCCATAAGGAAGCATATTCCTCTCTACCCCTTCTCTCCATGCGGGAGTAAGGTGCACAGGAGTCGCGGGTCTGCACAGGTTTTTTTTTTTGCTTGTGGTTCCACTATAGATGCATGTGATTACATCCAGTACATTTGGTGCTGATTGTAATTTTACATTTTACTCTTCAAATTTTCCCATGTTCTTGTGTGTAGGATGAAATTTGCTAAAAATAATAAAGTTATGAATTGAATATTCATAATAATTAACAGATTATATATTTAATTGAAAAACGCAAGGTTCAAAAGCAAAAATCATGATGATAAACATGTCTGGAAAAAAATTATTTTTGGACTGGAAAAGCTGGAAATGTCAGGGAATTTCATAATCAAAAAATCGTAGCAACCCTGATTACTCAAGGCAAAGGGGCCATGTTTTGAACTATATCCATGTAGAAATCTGTTAGGCCCTCTTCAGATAAAATCATTTCCTTTAACATTTTTGCTAGCCTAAATGCTACGTAAATGCTTCCAAAAATCGTGTATACTTTTTCCGCGCTTAGAAGGGACTGCACTGTAAACACAAGGGCAAAGGTATTACTCCGCCAGGCTTCAGCGATTGGATGATCGTAAAGCTTCAGCTGCTTCCACCACATGTGAGAGAAAGTTGGCGCAAAAGCAATGTTACAAGCTACGAGAAAACTAAAGTGAGAATCATAGAACTTAAGACCTTCTGTAAACAAAAGCATGTGTACCCTAACAGTGTTGCAAACTTATGGAAAAAATAATCCACATAGCCTACAAGGTGTAAAAACATTCCATTTGTTAACAGATGCGGAATAAGCAGCGTATTACTGAGTGATGACCTGTTGAAAGTTATTGAATGTATGTTTTAAAAAAAAAAGTTAAAAAAATGCACATCTTGCCTGGTGGCCGATTTTCAGACTCATCACCGAAGTTCCCTGGCTCGAATCCCGGCATGTGTGTTATTTGCAAGCGTCCCTTCATCAATTTCATCTAAGGATCACTCATTCTCATCGTCGGGATTAGCCAAAAGTGGAAGAAAAGCAACGCTAAATTAAAAAAATCAAATACAAAATGTACATCTTATCCCCCAGAAGTAAGATGGTTCCGTACCAAAGGATTAATTTTCTCTCATATTTTACTGAAAAAAACCTTGCTAGAAGAATGTGACACATTGAGATAAATTACGTTTTGAAACCGAGGTTTCTTCATTAAATTTATTTGATGTTGGAAAGTGTTATGATTTATTATTATAGATAATGAAAGTAAGCTAATACATATGATTTTATTGACTAAATTAATAATTATGCAGCAAAGACACCAAGGGAAACTAAAAGGGCAACTTAGAGAAGCATAAAAGTGGGGAAAGAAGACTGTAGAATACAGAAATATTTTGAGGCAGTCACATTTTATTGTACGCTACATATAAAATAAAATGCATATTTGGGGGTGAATTTTTAAATATTGTCACATTTTTCTTCTCTCTTGTTGTGAGTTAAATCAACCTCCCTCACCCTACGGCCTGCCCTCCTTCACCCGCAAAAGTATTCCGGGGTGAGAGGATGTCACCATCCGGATGGTGAACACCTCTGGATTATAGATCGACTCCTGCATCCCACCCCATCCCCGGAGGATCGTCACTGACAATGTGAAATCACACTATCATATGCCGACAATCGACATACCACTTCCGTTTCTGTACTTGACTTAGTGAGAAGTATTGTGATTGGCAACAGCCTAATAACGGATTTCTTCCGCATCATGTAGTCCGTTCTATGAAAGTACGCTAATGGAAGAAAAACGTGTAAATTACATTGGATTATACATTTTAAAATATATTTTCATTAAAGGTTTCTGTTTATAATAATAATACGTGATTATTGTATAAATTACAATCGATCACGTGAACAGCAAGAAAATAGCGCCATTTTTAAACATGGCAACTTCCATGCGTGCAAGAAGGTCTCCCGTGTTTTCAGAGTAGTCTTTCGGAAATACAGCCGTTTGAAAAGTGGCAAGAAGCAGGTTGCTCTTAACGTTTATATGACGTTGTGTCGGTGCTATCCTGAGCAAGCAGTGAAGTTGGTGTCCAAGTGTAATTGTGTGTCTGCGTCTTTGTGTTTTCGGTGTGGTGAAAGAAAGGAAAACGACCGGTCAAGTTACGAGTCCCGCGAAGAAAACACGTTGTTGCTCGTATAAACAAGTACACCGATTTTGAGATAAGCGCAATACAATGCGAGGTGCTTTCGTATTCTTTCAATCAAAGAGCCGTCCTGTCCACTGTGGGGAAGATGTTGATAGTGATGATTGATGACGATCTCCACAATTTTAGCAGTCGACGTTAAATCGCCTCTTGTGCCGCGTTGAGTTCCTTTTTGGCAAGCACATTTAACAGACCGTACTCTGACAGGATGATGTCTAGCGCCGAAAATGCCTCAAGTTAAAAAAGGAAGTACTGAATCTAGGTAAGAAAATACATTACTTGCATGAGACGTGCATAAATAATGTGCATATTATCGTCTTATTGTTTTCTAGTGCACGAGAAACCGAGAGAAAGATATACAATCTTTTTTTATTCCCCGGCTTATCTTTGTTTAACTTCTGCTAAAACTGGCGGTATATTTGTTGCACAAAGGATAAAACAATACTCCAAATGTCAACAATGATGGGCAATAATTTGGTGGAAATATAACCAGAAGGCTTGAATTACTGAAACAAATCTCTATCTCTCTCTCTCTCTCTCTCTCTCTCTCTCTCTCTCTCTCTCTCTCTCTCTCTCTCTCTCTCTCTTGTATAACTTTGGCGCTGTCATACTGAGAGAGGAGGGGTGAAGGGGATCTGTGTCAGATAAATTGAACTTTTGGCGTAGAAAAATATGTTCATTCTTGAACAAGAACACGTATTTAATCACTTGTAGAAAATGTATACTTCAATGTGTAGATTATCAGTTAAAATAAGAATACGTTTTTCCATGTTACGTAAAATTAAAGGTTGCGAGTGAGCAGCATATGATGGCCGCACCATTTAGGAACAGCTGGCGCGGAGTGATACGTTACTCAAAGTGAGACGGTTGTTTACAGAAGGTCGGAAGGTTCGTGATTCTTACTTTAGTAACTATTTACAAGATAAGCTGAACTTCTGTACTTAAGAATTTAATTTGAAGATATAAAAGTGTTTTACTTGCCTAAGCAGAGTCAGATAGAAAGTCGATTCCTTCCATAGATTTCTCCCCTTCACTGCTGGTGCTGCCGCTATTGCTATCAGCTGGATTGATAACAAATCAGTCAACAACCGTGTCGCACATGTAATCTGATTCCCAGAAGCGTTCCTCTTCTTTCTCCACATGGCGTATAAACGATTTCCACATTTCAGCAGTTACCAGCCTAATACCATCATGAAGCAAAGTTCTGGCGTCACTCAATTTGAATGTTTTATTGTTCCGAGCAACATGACTCTTTACCTGTCATGGGAAATATTCAGTACCCTGCCTTGTCGTCTGCAGCTCAAAGTTTATAAACGTGGGTTCCTAATGTTTAAATGCCTCGTTGCAGGTTTGTTTACCTCGAAGCAACTGGCTAGTCTCACAGGAACAAGGGTGTCCTTTGAATCTTCCCACTTCCTTAGGTCTGGGGCGAAGAGTGAGAGATTTCTTCCAATAGGTCTTATCATTGTAACTTATGAAAGGTCTGGAATGCTGCAATAAGTCCATCTCCAATATTTGACCATCTGGAGTGTGCAAAATTTATGTTTGCTGCAGCCCCTCTTGAGTCAGAAGAAAGATCGAGAGGTCATAGCGAGACCACACTGGCATTGATTTCGGGGTGCAGATTCAGTAATTCTGGTTTCGTGGGAATGTCGTTGGCAATCTAGAGACACCTGTTTTGTGTCAAGGAGTGGGGACTTGACAAGACCGTAATGGAAAGTCGGTCATAATTATACTAAGGAAAATGCTTTCGTGTAAAGCGGGAGTTACAGCAACTGACTAGGAATTTACCACGTTTTTGGGGGAGGGGGGGTGTGTGTGTGATTATTAGGAGTAATACATATGCTACTAAAATTTACTAATGTTACATATTATTATTGTTATAATTGTATGTTTTTTATTGAAAATAATATTTTATAATCATTAGGTCAATACATAAAAGCTCACCCCTGATAGTTAATTTCTGTTCAGTTTCCCTTCCCATAATTACCTTTAACCTTTTGAGTCCCAAGGCCATTTTTACATGTAACCCCCCTTGGTTCCGAGCAAAATGCAGAGTTTCAATTAAATGAGTATAGCTCGGAGGCTAATTGCACTAGAGAGATGAGTGATATACTGTTGTACGCGGAATGAACCAGAGATTCAGACTATATGAAATTTATGCAAATTCGACATATATGGGGTGGGGGGAGGGGCTAATTCACAAAATTCCAAAATTTCGGGGGGAAAAAATGGGGTTCCCACCTCCTCCCTAAGAAAAAAGTACAAATGTACATGACAGTATCGACATACACATGGAAATGATCGCTGACATGTAAGGAACACAAAAATATTTGCATTATTATCATATGACCAATGTAACGTGAGTTGTACCCCCAAAAGGACTGGTCGGCACGCCACTGATTCAAGCTTCAAAATGCAGCGGTACCTTGAAATGACTTTAGCTCAGAGACTATTTGCCCTGGAGATATGAACAATATACCGTTGTACGCAGAATGAATCACAGATTCAGACGATATATAATTTATGCACATTTGGCATACATATGGAGGGGGAAAGGGGAGAAATCCCCTAAAAATATTTTTTTTTAAAAAGAGGATATGAAAAGTTCAAAATGTACATAGAAATTATCGCTGGCATGTAAGAAACAAGAAAAATATTTGCAACATTGTCATATGACCAATGTAACGCGAGTTAATCCCCTGAAACGAAAGGCTTTTATGCCACTGTCTCAAGCTTCGGAATTGAGCGAGATGCAGAGTTACATTGAAATATTTATAGCTCAGAAACTAAATTCCCTAGAGATATGAAAGATATACCGTTGTACGCAGAATTAATCACAGATTCAGACGATATATAATTTATGCACATTCGGCGTACATATGGAGGCGGAAAGGGGGAGAAATCCCCTGAAAAATACTTTTTTCTTTAAAAAATGGGGTTTCCCCCCGCCCCCCGAAAAAAGGATGTCGAAATGCACAAAATGTAAAATTTAAAATTTGACGTATATATGGACTGGGAAGGGAGGAAACCCCCAAAAAACACGTAGATGACAAAAAAGTCCTTGGAAGTCTGTCACTTCACTCAAAAAATATCCTCGCACTTGGGCACAAAACTACACACCTACGCACAACTTTCATGGACGAAAAGCGCGAACGCAGTGAAAAATGAGAGCCGATTCTTGCAGTTGCTTGACATTTTTAGACAATGCAGGGTAACTTGTGTTGCAACTTGTGGAACACTTGTGCTAAAAAAACAAAGGTTTCCTTCAGCACACTTCGAAATTCTATTCTCACAACGCAGATTCAACAACCAGTCTTCCCCCTTCCCCACCCCCACCCCCTGCTTGCGCCAGCACGAAAAACTTTCATTTTGTCATCGGATACTGATAAACAAGCTTCCTTCGAATGCAGTTACCAGCGGGAGTGAAAAGCATTGCTTTAGAACAACAAAGCCGGTCTTCCTTTGTCGGCAAAAATTTTCCCTTGAAAAGAGACGAAAAAGAGAAGTCCCTTTTCCTGCCTTTTCCCCTCCATTTTCATGAAGAAATAGAAAGATGCAAGAAACATTTCTGTTAAATACATGTGTTAGGAACAATATATAAAAATGAAAAATCGAAATTCTAACCAAAATAGAAAAGTTATAACGTAAAAACTACGACCTTGACACAGAGTCTCGATCGAGATGCTTGTGACCGTGAGGGTTACATTTGTATATCCAGACTGAGATGCTTGGGACCCAAAAGGTTAACATATGAAGTGAATATTAAAAAAAAAAAAAATCACTTTCTTAGGTGAGACTCGTAAGTCTGGTGTTTAGTTGAAACATAATGACTTTCTTACACACATGTTTACATGAATTGTACTACTGAATTGGTGTGGAAAATTCTGGTTCTTGGTCTGCAAAACCTGGAATAGTCGGGGAATTTTGTTTTCACAAAATTGTAGACACCCTGTCACTTTTGCCCACTTTCAATACATGGAGATAATGCTTGGAAAAGAACTGTCCATTCAATAAGCTGGCTTTTTTACGACTGTTACATATGTCTAGCCATGATTTGCATTTGAAAACCTGCATTTTAAATTTAGGATTTTGCACTAGAGATAAATGAAAGGTGTTGGGCAGATTTATTTTAACAATGAAAATTAGCTCTAAACAAGAAGGTACAAAAATACACTTTTCACACTCTGTACATTATTCTTTCTCTCATTTAAACATTTTAGGTGCAGTCGAATTCACAAATGTGATTATTACTTACAGAATGTCAGGAATATGCTGATAGCTCAAGGCATGCATATTTCGTTTTTGACAAACACGAATTGTTAAATAACATATTGTAATGAAACAGGTGATGTGCATTTTCCTACCCTGTTTTGTCACGAAATAATGCCAAGTGGAAAATGTGAAATAGAGTGTTAAACACGAAATTTAGATTTTATTTACGGACTCAACACTTTCTGAAGTCAGAATTATCCTGTGAGTTATGCAATTCACGGAAAATTGATTAATTCTGCTGTAAACATTTGAGAAGAAAAAATTGACCCCTTTATACAAGAATAAACTTAATACTCTGGTAATGACATAAATGTGCTATTAGAAGGGATATGTTTATTTTGTTTCATTATTTTCACATTTTTTAAAACCAAAATGTAATTTTATATTCTGCTTTTTCACTGCTATAACAGCAGAATTTTATTTTATTTACTGCTTTTGAACCTGAAATTGACTTTGTTTTTCTACCGAAATTTTGCTTTATTAAATATGCGCCTCTACTGATAAAAAGTTTTTGCTGATTCTGCTATTACGCAAATTTGATATAAAATTTCAAGTGCTCCTAGAAGATCCTGAATAAGTTATTCCCCTCCTTAATTAATGCATGTAAGAGCCTTACTAAAACGTACTGCTTATTTAACAGTTTTCCTCATAAAACTGATCCATGGTTCGATACCCGGTGGAGATACATAATGGTTCAGATCCCACTTTAAACTGTATGCCCAGTACCGATCTACGCATAGGCTGTGCTGTTGTATTAAAACAAAAACTGAAACTCCCAGAAAACCAAGGTATGTGCCAATCACAAAAAATAACCAAACAGCAGGTTTTTGTAGTAAGTTACAGACTACTTTTGTAGAAATGTTGGATTGTTAAATTATCTGCAATTGCATCTGATACTGATAAAACAACCTTTGGTGCAACAGCCCATTGAGGGCCTAGGCCAATCAACTGACTGCCAGTCTCACTCCCACCTGGGGAGGGTAGGAGGTCATCGAACCAGTTACGGCATGATGTGTGGTCAGCACGACGAACCCCCAGTCATCATTGTAGGTTTCCATTACTGGGTTATGCTACTAATTTGTTGCTCCTCAGTTTCCTCACGATTGTGGGTGGCCACCAGTCCCATACGGAGGCCGAAATCTCAAGAGAAAAGTTGTTAAACTTCCCCGAGGAGACGTGAACCTGCACACATCTTGTAGCCGGAGCCCAAAGCATGACACCCTAGACTGCATGGCCCCGGTGCGTAACACACTGATACCGATAATGAGCCAATTATTCTGTCTCATCCCTATATAATATAGATTAATGAAAACAGAAATAATTGTTGCCAAGTTTCAGATCTCAACCAATTTTTGTATAACATTGAGTATTGTAAAGAAGTTAAACATTGATACCCGTTAATTAAATACATGTATTTTTTTTAAAAATGAAATTATAACTTCACTGGTTTTCACTGCCTCGTGAAGAAGGACCAGCCTGAACATTTGAGCATTAAAGATTAGACACATCACATTATGATGCCAGGATTCTCTGGTTCGAATCCTGGCTTGGGCATGGATGTTTGTTAGTGTCTGAACATCAATTTCATCACATCATCACTCATTCCCATCTTCGCAAATAGCCAAAAGTGGCAGAAAAGCAAAGTAAAATCGGTACTTTAGTATTTTACGGATTACCTAATTTGTCCATGTTACGAGGAATGCCTACGAGCTTAGGTTAGGCCTGTTATGTTAGGTTTCATTACCATAAATACGGCCTAAATAATAATTTTTCATTGTATTTATGCTAATGAGTCCTAACCTAACAGGCCTAACCTAACCTCGTAAGCATTCCTCGTCATGTAGACAAATGAGGTGGTCCGTATAGTACTAAAGTACCATAAAATCAATCAAATCACTCAATCAATATCCCTGCACTTTTATTCAATGTTGTTGGTAACATGCAGCATAAAATTTCTTCAGATTTAATTAACAACTTATGCTTTGGATCAAATAGCAAGTATTCATGATTTTTATGTAATTAGGTGTGTATTGTGTATTAATATTGAGCATATTTTCTTGTAGGCTGAACGTGAAGCAAAGTATGCATTAAAGAAAGACCTTGATGCAAGGATAAACAGTGAATCAATGTTCAATTTAAGCAATTTGGCTTTTAGTATAAGAGGTAAGTGTCCTTTATTTATTTTAACTTTTCATACTCTAATTGTACTGTACTCCAGTTTCACTATTTCATATATGGATTCACTTTATTACAATGCTTGCAATAGAAGAACAATAGTGCTGGAACCTTTCTTCCCATCACTGCACTGGTTAAAACAACAGAAAGACCTGGAAAGGCAGAAAAATATGTTTTGTCAAATTGAGTGGAAAGCATGCTAAGCCAGACTCATGTGTAGTAGTTCAAAGGTACATGTATGTAAATAACCTTTAAGACAACAAATTAAATATGGTGATTTTGACAATTTTGGTACTTGTATCTTCGAACTTGACTGTCCTTATTGCCTGGTATCAAATGTATGAGGTTTTCATACATTAGTTTGTGTCTTTGTGGTCTTATGGAACTAAGTAAATAGGATTTAACGTAATTCCAGTAATTAACTGTGATAAACTTACTTTTCATTTTTCCATGCAAATTTTTCTCTGTCGATTGACTTTGCCACCCATCTGGTGGCTTCGTCAGGCGTGTACTGTCTTGTTGTGGGTGGCGTCGTTCCTTTTTTTCTTTCCCTTGTGCTGGCGTTGGTTGACATGGTACTTTCACTTTGTCGTTCTTGTATGAAGTAGAGCTTCCTTCTTTTACCGTGCATTGGGGTTTTGGTGTTGTACGTGACGGTTCCTGTTCTCATCGTCTGTTTTTGTGGAACAACACGACCTGGATATCCCTGCAGTCTACAGCATCCCAAAAATCCACAAAGCTGGAACCCTCCTCCGTATAATAGTCGCCGGCTTCAAACACCCAGGAAACCGCCTTGCTAAGTGGTTAAAACAAAAGATCAGTGAACACAACCACCGTCTGAAATACTGTGTACAAAACAGCCAGGAAGTAAATGAAATGGTCACTGGATACGTGGGGGCTGACAGAATAAAAATGGCCAGCATAGACGTCCAGGAAATGTACCCATCCATACCAAGAAGCCTTGCCATAAGTGAAACCAGGAAGTGGCTATTAACTAACACAAAAAGCCCGTATGAGAATGAACTAATCATATCCCTCCTGAAGATTTGCATAGAAACCTCTGCCCTACAGTTTGAAGGCCAATACTTCTACCAAGAGGAAGGCCTGGCCATGGGAAACCCCGTATCCGCTATCCTCTCTAACATAGTTATGAACGCAATAGAAACCAATGTCTTGTCCTCACCCCTCCTCTCCAGAATTAGCTACAGGCGGTATGCTGATGACTCCAAGATCAATTACAAGAAGCTGTACGATTATTTAACTTGGCCCACCCAAGCATCCACTTCATACCAGAGGAAGAAAAGGACAGCACACTAAACTACCTGGATCTCGCCATAAGCAGGAAAAATGGCAAATTCAAGACCAATATATATAGAAAACCCGATTCCGGAATGCAATATATCCACAATCTCTCTGGTCACATTGCACGGCAGAAAAATAACATTTGGATCAACTTCTTCCAGAGGACCATCAACCTTACCTCGGAACCTGAAGACCTGCAAACCGAATTCGAACATATCATCTCTCTTGCTATCAGCAATGGGTACAACCGACAGGAACTCCTCCACCTCCTGGACACTACCAAAAGAAAAATGAACCAGCCACGCCACCAGAAAGAAAAGAAGAAAGAGAAATGGGTCTGCCTACCCCGACATCCTGACCTATCCAAGAAAATTAAAAAAAGGTCTAACCAGGCACAGTTTCAAGATTGCAAACCAACTCCCTCCTTCCATAGCCTCCAACCTAACCAATTTCAAAAGGTATTACACCAACCCAAATGCAAGAAGTGGCTTTGTGATCACCTGCACATGTGGAAGCAAGTATGTAGGTATGACAAAGTGCCGATTTGATGATAGGCTCAAAGAGCCTGATGCTGACCACCGACTTGGGAGAAGATAAACAGGTTTTTCCTGCTACCTCATTGACGAAAACCATAACATAGACTCAACCAAAATAGTCATGCAAGCAAAATCCACAAAATCCACTTGAAAAGAAACATATGCAATAGTGACCATGCCCACCGACCTCATCACTAACCCTGGGGCCCTCAATAAAACTTGGCTTCATGCTATCAGGAATATGCACTCCCATCCAACCTGCCCCACTCCCGCGACAAGAAACGAAGCACGGACCTCAAACGTTCGCAAAAAAGCCCGCCTGCGCATGCGAGCAAGCGCTTTTCCACGAAAACGGACGACGAGAACGAGAACCGTCACGTGCAGCGCCAAAACCCCGATGCGCGGTAAAAGAAGGAAGCTCTATGCCCAAACGAGAATGACAGAAATTCCAATAACGACCCCTTCGAAATAACGACCCCTTTCCCGGAAACTGTGAAAGGTCGTATCGAGAGTTGACTGTACTGCAAAAATACAACATTCTTGTGCTTTAGCCTTAAAAAAATAATTGTATCAGATTTACACATGTAACATGCATTCAAGTTCTCAGGTTTTGTTTTTTTCCGCTTCCTTCATATACCACTTACACAACAGAGATGAAACTTCATTCACTTCTCAACATAGTCTCCCTCATGGCCGCCACAAATGCTTCTTTAGGGGTCTGCTTGACCCACTGGAAAATTGCTGATGCAATAGCAACACGAGAGGAAAATGTGCAGCCTCGGAGAAAGTCCTTCAGCGTTGAGAAAAGCCAAGAATCGCTAGGTCCAAGGTCAGGCGAGTAAGGAGCATGAGTAATCACCTCAATGTTGTTGTTACCATTGCATCTCTGAAGCTTTGCTGCCCGATGAGCAGGAGCATTGTCTTGTTGAAAAAGCACAAGTGGACCTCTCTCTCTCGCAGTTTTTCTGCAAAGGTTGGAAGATACTTCGTCGCAAGAACCGTTTCGGGGGAGCAGCAGTCACCATAGGATTATTCCTTTGCTATCCAAAAAGATGGCTACGATCATTTTGTCGGCACTGGCGATAACCCGGAATTTCTTCGGGGGCAGTGAGTGTGTGTGCTTCTATTGCTTTGATTGTCGTTTGGTTACGGGATTGAAAAACGGTATCCATGTTTCATCCATCGTCACAATTTGTGGAATGAAAGCACCATTCATGCCATCATCACGTGCCAAGAGTGACTGACACATTGCCACACGTGATGCTTTGTGCTTGTCTGTTAGCATGCAGGGAACCCATCTGAAGGAAACCTTTCGCATTTTGAAGTCATCATGAAGAATGGTGTGCACAGAGTCTATGGAAATGCCGCATTTGGAGGTAATGTCTTCCATTGTCAATCGGCAGTCATCCATGACCAATTGCTCCACATGGGCAATCATGTTCTCAGACCGGCTGGTGCGTGCCCGAAGCTACTTCGGTTTGGTTGCACATGACATTCTGCCTTGTCTGACTTTCTGCACCCATGAATGCACGTTTTTCACATCCATGACACCATCACCACATGTCTCAGTCAATTGCCGATGAATGTTGATTGGTTCGACCCCATGGAAGTGAAGAAAACAGATGATCACATGTTGCTCTTGTAACGTGAATGTCGCCATTGTTAGTATGGAAAACGCATCTCACTCTAGCTGCTGCCATGAGGTTTCTGTGCACAGTACGGTGCTGCCATCTCTCTCACACATTCACAAACGGTGCTGCATCCAGTGTGCCAAACTGCATGTTGGTATCTGCCACCAGTCCTGAAAAAAAAAAAATATATATATATATAGGAGACCTTAGAACTTGAATGCACCTCATGTAACATGCATGTTCTTCAAAATGTTGGCTTGTCCCCCCAAAAAATAACTTTGATCTTGTTAAACATGGAATAATTCTGACAGCTCAATGAAACCACGTGTAAATGGATGTTTACCAGATTTTCACCTTCTGTAGGAAGAATTAGCAACACCATACAAAGTGTTAAGGGACCGTGTGCACAAAAATCATTACATGGGATCCTTAACATTGGTATTTGTAGAATGAAAAATAATAGAAAATAACTTCATCAAAATCTTCCAGTATATGAAACTGCCAAGAACAGGTGTTAGCCATAATGTGACCTACAAATTAAAATACTAGTTTAAAAGCACAATGAAGGTACAATATTAACTAATCCGTATTTACTCATGTATAATGCACACTTGTTTTCCACAATTTTTGCTCCCAAAAACTGTGGGGAATATTATGCATGTAATAATTCAGACAGCCAATATGGACATTAATACCATGCATGTTTTCACTATGTCACTGCATATAAAATGTATATATCAACAGTTGCAACAACAAATTACCAGATTGGATTTCTTTTAACAATATTTTTTTTAAAAATAACACTGTCAAGTGAAATGGCCATTTCCCATAATTTTTCACTTTGTGACTGAAAGTTTTACGACACCGAGAAAAGCAGCGCTGTGCCATTCTACTGGGATTCAAACATGTATATCAGCAGTATTTGTCGGGCGACAAATAATAGAAAATAACTTCCATAATTTTGATCTCGCTTTCTTCTGCAACAGAATGAACTAGGTAGTTACAGAAATGAAAGCTTTGGGATGCTAAACACAGGAGGAAGAGGTGGCATGGATTGGTGACTCATTTTCACTCTTGATTGACATAGCAACAGCTTTATGACCTACAACTAAGAAAGCCATTTCTTGAACCTGAAATGACCTGCACATTATACGAGGTGGTATCAAAAATTTTCGAGACCAGTTCTGTAACATGCCAACAGATGGCAGCGCAAGGCACAGAGAGCACCAACCTTCATAAGTCAATGTGCCAAGAGACATCGTCCTGGGAACATCGTGAGCTGTGCAGCTGGTGCTCTTCTTACGCCGTGCGTTATCACGTCTGCGATTTCATCATGCACAGCAAGTTAGAACAACGAGCGAACGTGAAATTCTGTGTGAAACTGGGAAAATCCGCTACAGAGACGCTTGACATGATTCGGCAAGTGTACGGCGATGCTGCAATGAGTCGTGCGAGGTGTTTTGAGTGGCACGCGCACTTCAAGAGTTGAAGAACATCACTGAAAGATGATTAGAGAAGGACGACCTTCAACGAGCACAACACCTGAAAATGTCGAAACCGTTCGGCAACTTGTGCATGAAGATCATTGGAGAACAATCCACAACATTGCTGCCATTGTCGGTGGTCATACGGAACAGTGCAGGCAATCCTCACATGTGATTTGAACATGCACCGTGTTGCTGCCAAGTTCGTCCCCAGGCTGCAGACCCAGGAGCAGAAGGAACACCGCATCCAAGTCTGCCAAGAACTCCGGCAGCGTGCCGTCTTCCAGTGGTGATCTTCCAATCTTGAAGCGCGCGTGTCTCTGTGGCGGATTTGCCCAGTTTCACACAGACTTTCACGTTTTCTCTGTTCTAACTTGCTGTCCATGATGAAATCGCGGACGTGGTAACGCACGTGGTCAGAAGAGCACCAGCTGCACAGCTCACGATATACACAGGACGATGTCTCTTGGCACACTGCCTTATGAAGGTTGGTGCTCCCTGTGCCTGTGCATGCAGCCTTGCGCTGCCATCTGTTGGCATGTTACAGAACTAGTCTCGAAACATTTTGATACGTCCTCATATAGCAGATATAATTGTTTCTTGCTTTTCCCCATCCGAAACCAAGGTGTGCATTATACATGCTTAAATGCTTCATTTGGCAGAAAAGTGTGCTAAAACATTAATTGTGGGGGAAAGGAAATCAAGATCCCCATCTATAAACCTGTGGTTTGACTAGTTATTGGCTATGGCTGTCATGTAATCGAGGAATCCAGGTTTTGATTCTCTGGAGTATCAGATGCCACTTTAAACTGTAGATGCAGTTCCAATTACCCCATAAGAGGATAAAGTGAACTTGAACTTTGATGTTAAAGAAATATCCGGATAACAATTAATTGAACTTGCATAAAAATTAAAACTTTCCTATGTTCTCCAGGGAGAATTCAATGTAGATCTAATTTTTCATAATTTAGTCTATCAGCATTTATTGAAATGAGAAACAGTTGTACCTTGTAAATACTTGAGCTGAGAGAGTCCCCTCCATTTTAAGTAACCCTGAATAAGTTGTCTCAGAGGAGGTGCTCAAGATAGATTTGTAAGTTTCTAACTGTGCTTAACACTAGAACAGTGAAGGATGTGATACTTCTAAAATAGTGGAAAGGAGTCATTTTGACCTCTCATAAGAAGTGCATTTAAAAATTTCAAATTATTTTGAAATGGGAACTTTATTTTATTTTATGTTATTGTCTGTGTGTAATGTAACATAAACAAAGTGTTTAGGTGATTTGTGATACATTTTAATTACAAATTATAATCAACAACTGAACGCTACAGAATATACAACATTTCATCATAAGAAACTGCTACTTGACGTAACATGTTCGAATGTGTTAACATGCTCAAGACTGTATGATGCGGAAACCACAACCTAATGCTGATAACTGAAACTTTACAGGGGTCAAATTGACCCTCCCATTGTTCTAGGGGTATATCAATAAATTTCACAAAAATAAATTATATTTTACAGATTTCAATACACCATCTTAAAAAGGACAAAAAAATATGACAAGTAACAAAGTTTCGAGGAAAAAAATAAGAAAAAATGGGATTGTTATTAAAGAAACAGTGAAGAAGGGGTTAATTTGTTCCCTCTGCCATTCTAGTGTTAAAATATACAAAAAAAAAAGGTGTTATGTCACATTCTGAACTTCAAAATTCACATTAGTTAATATTTCCTCCTCCTATGAGTTTAACACATTCGGGTCTGGCCTCATTATACAGCATTTTTACCTCTGGCCTGCGGTTTTTGGTTGTTTTTAAAAAAGTCATAGAAAATATATTTGTAATTTGTTTTTATTTACCACACATTTCTTAAATCTACAAAACTTCCTCTTTTCAATGAACAAAAATTTGAAATTTGTTAAATTTTCTTTTCATTTTCAGACATTTTTGAATATTTTTTCAGCAATATTTTGTGAAAAAAGAAAAAGAACAACATTGTAACAAATGTTAATATAGAGATATTTTAAGTTCGTAATCTGGAAATTTCAATAATTAACAATGCAAAAAGTACATAAAATATCAATACATCTATTGAATCTTGCATAAGAATACTTCTTATGTGCACATAACCAAAAATAATTCCAAATTACAGGTAATTAGCTTTTATATGAAAAAGTTCAAAACATTCAGGAATGCAGAGAGCAACGTCACAGCTGGGGGCAGTAAAATTTTGTGTCTTTTCTTGCCCACTTGCCAGTTTCTTTTTTGTGCCTGTCTCCACAAACAATACATGACCTACAGGGCCTTGACTTTTTCTCTGTAGGGGGGGATTTTCCTTGGAAAATGGCAGCCTGTTAGCCTATCTGCTGTACTTTGACATTGATGTTTGACCTTGAATATCTTCGCCCGCTTTGATGAGTATCGCTTCCCCTACTTTGATGATGAACTCTTCCAGAGACATATTATGATTTTCCCTGTTTATTTTCTTATAAATTACATACGCATTCACCACTGACCTAATGAACAAATGGAATGCAGAATTTCCACTATGCGGTCTGGATCTAACGAGGCTATTCTAAACAATGCAATGTACATCAACCCGACAACAAACAGTCGCAGGTGGGAGATAAAAATAGGACATGAGTCACCTAGCGGTTTGAATTTCAACCAAGAGGCTTGAAGGAACATGCACATGAGACGAACTACGAACATAGCCCGTTGTTCAATTCACAAAGTGATCGCATACCGCAGGATGGCCTATGCCCGTCTTTCGTCCATATTGACTTTAAGTGCACTGCGGGCTATGCCTGTCTTGAGACCCCAATGTGTTAAAGTAGTTCTTCATAGCAGATGTTCATTGTTGCAGTTGCATTGAATTGATAAATATGATTTGATATCCAGTAGTGTTTACAATGATTTTTTAATATCAATTTTCAGTTGTGTAAATTGCAGTTTAATTATGTGATATATCACTGTAGGAATTGCAGATGACCAAGCAATGGGGAGTGATGGAGAGGATGACATGCCTGTTCTGAAAAGATTGGAAGCTGATTTGATGAAAAGTGGAGCTAAAGGAGAAGAGGAATCTCCTGATGGAGGCAAGCAGGTGGATTTGTTCAGTGAAATTCACTTGAACGAGCTCAAGAAATTGGAGAAACAACTTGAACAGGTATAGTCTTTCTTCAGTTTCACGTTTTCCTGTAAGTGAAGTCTTTCCCATGCATTCCACATAGACTTCCTTCATTAGGAATTTCACAACTGGATAGTTTTTTTCTGATTAATTTCGAAGGCTCGCTGCCTTCATTCGCTAAGAGTATGGCATCACTTCTTTGTTAGTTCCTGGATGGTGGTAGTTTCAATTTCTCCCATTTTTTGGCATTGCTGGTGTGCGTTTCCTGGCCTGTGGCACCTGCTTTGCTTTCTGCTTTCTATCGTCAGGTGGCATTGCTATTTGGTGGGTTGGGGTTGGTGGTTTGCTCAGTGTGGTGTAGTTCCTGTTTTTTGGATGGATGGAGGGAGGTCAAGCAGGGCCCTGCATCTTTTCCTTTTTGGTTGGATATTTTTAAAGGACAGGATGCCAAGGTGGGTGTGCCTGTCCAGGTTCAGTGCTGGTTTCTGTTAGATGATGGCATGTATATTGTGTATTTAACCTTATTCTTTCCAGTGTTTTGACATGATACAACAGGTGCTATTTTCCTAGTAGTATTACAACTATACTTTACTTTTAAGCATTTTATGAGGTCTCGAATACTTTTTTTTTTAAATTCATCTTGGTTAACCTACATAAACAAAGTTTTGCAGTCTGATATTTAATATCTCAATCCATAGATCAGTCTGTCTGTAACTGAGAACAAAACAACTGTAAATCAGCAATACCGGGTGTTTCAGAAATAATTGAGTGGTTTCAAAAGTGTATTGCAAGTAAAATATTGAACTTATATTAATGATCCAGTCCAGAACGAACGAGAAACGCAAATAGTTTTTTTTTGACACCTACAAATGTTCAATGTGTGCACCACAAGTGACATGGCACACATGCTTACGGAGAACCCTCCGTGTTGTTGTTTTTGATACGACAAGTTCTCTGCGATTGCGGTTGATTTCTGTAGGCTGCGCACAAAACATGCTTGCATGCCATCCCGGTCTTCCTTGAAGGTTGATTGGCAACCAGGGAGTTTTCCTTTGATTGCAACCAGGGAGTTTTCCTTTGCACAGACAACCTGTTTTTGTAAACTGTTTGCACCACGTGCTGCGAGGTGAAGCTGAACAAAACACTTTTGAGTGATGTGAGTGTCACCTAGTGGCAGGAATGTGAACTCTCAGATTAACAAAACATTCATGCACGAACTGTTTGCATTCCTCATTTGTTCTAGACTGGTTTCATTAATGCAAGTTCAATAGTGTACTTGGAATAAGTTTTTCTAACCCTTCAATGATTTCTGAAACACCTGGTATAATGACCTATCCTTATGTCAAAAACAAGTGCAAATATTGTCACTAACCAATACCATCTACTGTTTGCAAAGTAATTGTCTTCTTCTTTAATAAAATATATGTTTAGTGCACATTAAAATGATTTGGTTAAGATAAATAATTGTATTCTGTGCAATTACAGGCGGAGGGTGAGAAGAGCATTTTGACGCAACACCTGAGAGAGTCCCAAGCCCAGGTGGAGAAGAGTCAAGGAGAGCTCTACTCGTTCCAAGCTCGCATTTCTCAGTTGGCTGCTCACGTGGACAGCTTGTTGCATTTGCGGCAAAAGGTTGAAGACAAGTTTTCCATACAACACCAGGTAAGGGTATCAGGTTGTAAAATCTCAGTTGAATATTCTGTAGCTTCATGGATTTTTATCACTATGGCTCATAGCATAGTTGTTTGTTGTTGTAACCTTATTTCTTGATCTTTATCTGGTTTAAAATATATGTTTACTGCAATATATTCCAGTTAGTGTTGGGTGGGTCTTGGTTTTTGAGTTACAAGTGAATGGATCATATGATGATAAAGAGCTGAGTTTCAACCACAGTGCATTAGATTACAAATATATTAATAGCATTGTTATTTCAATGTACTATATGAGGGTCATTTGGAAAGTAACCCGTAAATAAAAAACCCACACAGATGCAACAAATTTTTACTTGACATCTGAAAGGTACAGCTGTCCCCCGTGTAAATTCAAGCACTTGTCATAGCGTTTCACCAACTTACCAATCCCTTCTGCATAAAACTCAGCCACCTGGGAATCCAACCAAACTGTCACAGCATTTTGAAGATCCTCATCGTCAGCGAAGTGCTGTGTCCCCAAGCCACTTCTTCATGTGAGTGAACAGATGAAAATCAAAAGGAGCCAAGTCCAGGCTGTACGGGGGATGATCCAAAATGTCCCGGTTGAATTGGCGCAAAAAATCTTGTCTTCAATTTTCTTGACGAGATCATTCTCACTACAGAAGGCCTACCACTTCTAGGTTCATCATGAATGTTTGTTCTTCCTGCTTTGAAAAATCTGATCCATTACGAACAACACCTTCACTCATAAAGTTTTGGCCGTATACAGCACACAATTCATGATGAATGTTTGCAGCTGACAGATTTTTTGCCCAAAGAAATCTTATAACTCCGCGTACCTCGCATTTCGCGGGATTTTCGATGGCAGCACACATTTTGTGACGTTATAACCAGCACATGCACGGCACTACGATGCTCTCACTAGCACAGCTGGAAGCTTACTGAATCACAGATTGTGTGATGTAACAACAGTTGCACTCTGCCCACTACTATAGATCCACCAAGCTTTCTGAAACCTCGGAAAATATGCGAACTAACTGGCCTCCCCCACCCCTTTCTTTCACCCCCGGTGTTTCCTCTGGCGCTGGTCAGGCAAGGACCTTCCCACTTCCGCTGACAGTGTGTTGCTAATTTTACTCTCTTCAAGAATTCGAGGAGTGTTGTTGATGTGCGTAGACGTGTTTTTGAGTAAGTGTAAAATGTCAAAAGTTGTGCACAGCAGTGAGCGAAATTTGCTACTACGAATCATCAAGAAGTGTGAAGAAGAGGAAAGAGACGGGTGGAATTATCCTCGTGATCAACCCCTAAAGAGAGCAGTATATCTAACGGGACGGTCGGAGTCATTGCTTAAAAAACTGAAAAGAAAGAAAAAAGATTTACAAACCCCTGACCAGAAATTGTCAACTCCTGGTAAACGGAGACGTGCTCGACAAAATAAGATTGTCATTGACGACATGGATAAGTGTATACTGCGAAGGAAAATCCATGAAATGTACGTAGTGAAAAGAGAAGTTCCTACAATATTGAAACTTTTAGCTATTGCTAAGGAAGAAATCAATTATCAGGGGGGGCAAGAAACATTACGGAAAATTATGAAACAGATAGGCTTTAAATTTAAAAAATGTAGCAACTCTCGCTTAGCTCTGGTTGAACGAAGCAACATTGTGGTTTGGAGAGCAAGATATCTCTGTGCGATCAACAGATTCCGCAACGAAGGGAGGCCTGTTGTTTACATTGATGAAACTTGGATTCATCCTAATTACAAAGTAAAAAAATGTTGGCAGAGTGAAGATGTGTCAGGTGTCTTCACAAACGACAGTCCAGGGCAGAGACTTATCATAAGTCACACCGGGGGTTCCATGGGGTTTGTTCCAAACGCCCTTAATATATTTCAGGCCAAAACGACTTCTGGCGATTACCATAATGAAATGAATTCCGAGAACTTCGAGAAGTGGTTGGAACAGAAACTTATTCCGAATCTCCCACCTAGATCTGTCATTGTTATGGATAATGCCTCCTACCACTCAATTCAAACCAATAAAGCCCCGAACATAAAAAGTAAGAAACTAGAGATTCAAGAATGGCTATTAAAAAATAACATCACTTTCGATATCGAACAAACAAAGTCAGAATTGTTGCTGAAAGTAAAAAATAATATTCCCGATCCGGTATATCGAGCTGACACAATTTTGAAAACCCACGGCCACCACGTCCTTCGACTTCCACCATATCATTGCGACTTGAACCCGATCGAGTACATATGGATCACCATAAAGCGAAGAGTTGCCTCACGAAATGTAAGTTCAAATATGAGAGAAATAAGGGCTCTTACCGAAAGTGCAATTGACAGTGTCACAGTACAGGAATGGGAATGTATGTGTCAACATGCCATCCGTTTGGAAAAAGAATACCAGAAGAATGATGGAATTCTCGAAGATGAAGTTCAAACTTTGATTATAAACTTGGAATTGGGTTCCGAAAGTAGCAATGTAAATAGCGACAGTGACAGCGAAAGTTCGAATTCAAACCTCTCCGGCATAGACACCTTATAATCTGCCTCCAGGCCAACCGGAGGCAAGAACCCAAAAGTAAGTTGCTACATTTTTACATAATTTTTTTTATAGTTTACATAATTTAGAATATTAATGTTATGTGTTTAAATTGTTGATATCCTTCTGTGAGACAGCTGGCGTTTTTAACTTAAGTGTCCCCTTCCCTCCTCTCTCTTATGCTATGTTATTTGAATTACCACATCTAGAAACGAAACTTAATATTCGGCCTGCATATTTGTTTACTTGCAAACCTTTCACGGCACACGCCTACTTCTAGATTTGGCAACACAGGGGGAAAACACGTGTTTCTGCCATCCCTTCCCTTGCCCCAGAGTTCCCAAGCTCCCCTCCTAAACATTCGACACTAGTGCCACTTGTTTCTGGCCAGGGTTTCAAATAAGTTGGTGGATCTATACTAGCACCATGCCACAATGGTGGTTACCTTCCAAATTATCCTCTTACATCACACCCTGGGCTACCTTGCACTTGTTTTTTTTTTCTGTTGCTGCTATGAATAACAATTAGATGAAAATGTCCATGCTCGGACAGAAAAGTTCGTCAGACCACACAACATGCTCAACAAACCAGAGGGTACTTTCCCAAGAATCCTTTTCAAGGAACTCTGCAAATTCCACATGAAACTGAAATGGATAGAAAATAAAGCACTGCTATGTACTTACAATCATGAGAAAAATTGTCACATAGTTTACCATAAAAAATAATCATTAAAATGTATTATGCAATAACAAAAAGTAATATGGCCAACTATTCTCAAGTATGTAGGTTATTGGCCTAGTAACAGGTTACATAACCTAGTTACTTAAATTAACATAGCACAATAGTTCACTCATCAGGAATATATAACTTTTGTGGAAAGAAAATGCAAAAAATAAAAAATAAATTTTCATAATAAATATTTTTTTTTTTCAACAATCCTCTACTAAAACAATTGAAAGTTTATAAGCAAGCAGGGTTATACTAACAGTATATGATTTTGATTTTAAAATTTTGGGTGCGTCAGCACTTAGGCCACTTTGCAACCGGCACACTATAGGGGGCCCAGCCCCTTATCATTACAAATAACAACTCTAGCGTTGCATAAATAAAATCCTAAAATATTCTGACTTCCGTTAAAAACTGAGGCTGTAAACTGGCACTCGGCACACATAAGGACAAAAAACAGGACAACACACACAAAATTATACTGGCCATATTGCCAGTCGCCAGAGCCTCGTTAGACTTCAGTCCAAGGTGCACTACGTGGAAGTGAGGTTGACTTTTGGGCGCCTATGTGGAAGGTACCCCTTACACCCCTAACAGTATATGAAAACCGAAATTCGGGGTGTTGTTGCTTTCCAAAGATACATCACTCCAAACTTACCCATGTTTCAATTTTCATGAAAAATGAATGGTCTGACCTTGAACTTGGACATTTTCTACAGAGAAAGAAAATTTTTTACAAGGTCTCAAAATTGCACAATATTAATTTCTTATGATCTACTTCAACATATTAAAAAATCAAACCAATCAAAAGATACAAATATCTCGCTTTGTTCGAGTTTCAAAACAATGGCTCTTAAAGTGGGATTTGAACCAGCTTGGTAGCAGAGTGTGTTAAGTGCTGAACTGTTGGATCTCCCCACTGAAATCCCCAGGTTCTGGCGTGTTTTTTTTATTAGTTTCATCTGATCATTACTCATTGTTGGGCCTCCCCGATGGTGCAGTGGTTGTGTCGTCGCCTTGTAATCAAGGGGTCCCAGGTTCAATACCCGGTGGAGGCACATAGTGATTCAGATCCCACTTTAAAACTGTAGGTCCAGTCTCAATTAGCCTTACTGTGCATAAAGTGGACTTAAAACATCAATCAATCAATTACTGACTGTTATAGTTTGGATTTGCCAAAAGCTGCAGAACATGAACCATTCTACGTGGAGCTCCATTGTGAATTGAATCCAGGACACTTCTATTACAGTATATAAAGAAGACCTCTCTTCTCCTCCCCCTCTTTTGACATCCAACAATAGGTGATCACCTGTACCTGAGCTTTATAAACTAGCACCGAATCTAGTTAATAGATAAATGGATATCCCACCTATTTGGTTGTCTCATTTAACAGTAAACTTTCATGGAATCTAACAGGCAGCAGCTAAAAGCAGTCATCTTGTGCCTCTACCCAAAAGAGAAGGCCGTTAATCCACCACTGATTTTCACTGTGTTTTCACTGTTTTTTTAAATACATCACATGCTCAAGAAAATTGATTGTGCAGTCATTGATGGATTGTATTTGAATTTAAACCCCTTCCCATTTCATTTCCCACTTTTTCACATTTCCTGCATTTTATGCTTTTCATTTACAGGCCCCTGAAAACTGTAATGTCAGGATTCCAATGTATTTCTTATTATGGTTTTTAAGTTGTTTGGAGTTGAACAGTGAAAATGTTAACTTATCATGATATTTTTTCAGTGTATTGATTTTATTTTTAACTAAGCTGTTTTTGCTTTAACAGAATCCAGCTATAGACAAATTGAATCAAATCGTCTCCCAGTACCAGCAATGGTTCACTCTGGCATCTAAGGAGATCGATCAACTCCGAACTGACCTCAAGGACCTTGAGAAGGGAATCAACTGTTCAGATGCTACATTACAACTTCGGTCGGAAGTAACCAATTTGAAAAACAAGGTTTGTTCTTTTTCTTTTAGTATTTCCTCTTTTGTAAATTGTTGATCATTTTATCAGATTTTCCTCCCATACAGCTGACCCGTCAGTATGCCATTTCTTATGATGTCATGTCATTTTACATCATTAGCTCTTTCGTTGTGCGATTTTGGCATGCTGATTTAGCTTTCGCTTCGTAGTTTTTTTGGGAAATTTTCAGAATTGCATAAATTTGTGAAAGAAAAAAGTATTCTAAAGTGCTAATATGAATTCTACCACTATTCTTTGTAGAAAGGGCATTAGCCGCGAGTCCCCCTTGATGTAGATTTTCATTGTTATTGAAGTGAATACAGCGGCATGCCCAAGAGGTTGGGGGGGGGGGATGCTAGGGATCATAACACCTCTTTTGGTCCAGTATTCCTAAAAAAATTAAGTGAAAAGCAGGAAAAAATAATGAAATGAGGGCTGACTACTAAGATAATACCCCACCCCTTTCAAATTCTTGGGCACGCTACTATGATCCTTCTTGCCATTGTTGTTTACATACACGTGTCAGTACACATTTTTCATTTGTCCAGAAACAAAGCGATTTATTTCTTTGGAACACATTTTTCTTCCTTCTCTTTGTCAGAGTAGAGAGAGAGAAAGAGAGAATTGTTCAAATGCCACACACTAGATGGTAAGATGTTCTGGTAAGGCTTTTCCTTAACAGGGCATCTTCGCTCGACATCAGCTTTGATGAGAATATTTGAAAGCGACTGCAGTTGCTTTCCGTAAGTTACCCACATTGAAAAAAATTGACTGAAGTTGCTTTCAGCAGCGAAAGAGTTAAATCACTCTGTTTTTATCCCTAAGTAAAAATAACTGCACAGGTTTGAGGAGGAAGCACCATTCTTTCTTTGAATAGACTACAAGGACAAAGAATTCAGAGCTATGATGTCACTATTTAGAACCAATTTTTCATTTCACTTGTTTAGGACAAGAATGCTAATTGTCGTGATTACAGTTACATAACAATTATTATAAAATACTTGTGTGTTCATTTTCATAAACTTTGAGAATTTTTGTCCTAATTTATTTTTATCCTAACATAATTCAAATACACAGTAGGAGTAATTGAAACAGAAAAACATATATAATTTTATCCAAATCTCAAACTACTGCTACTTCTAATATGAATACATAAAAATGCAGGTATAATTTCAGCTTAGAATGAAGCTCTGATGTATGAACAAAGCAAGTGGCATTTGGTTTGCTAATGTAATAACATGTTCTCTGGATATACAGGGTGATTCTAAAGGTATAGTACAAACGAAAACCACAGATACCTCCCATGAAATAGAGACGAAAGTTCCCCTTCCACTTCACCGAGAGATGCCTCCGTGAGGAGCTAGACAACGCCGAAAACGTGTGAAAATGAACTTCACACCTCTGTACAGCCAGTACCAGTGAAGATAGAAAGGCGGAACAAACGAAGTCAAAAGGAACACCAATGTCGCCCATCCGAAAAACACTAGGCGGCAGCTGCGCAACGCATGCGCATGGGGTTCCACAAAGGAAATAGGAGTGTCCCGCAAGACAAGTGAAGGGAAAGAGTAGCGATCGACAACGGTAGGGAGAAAAGAAGCTATGAAGCATGAAGTAACAATTGCACAGCGGGAAACAAACACCATGACTGAAGCAGTGCAGTCGAGAAAAGTAGTGCGGGGTTGCAGAACCACGGGAGGACGACGTAGGATGTAAAAACACACCGAGAATGCAAGCTAAGTGGTCCGTGACACTCGACAGGCAACAGACGCGTACATGGTTCGGGGCAGAAATGGCGGCGCTGGCGGTGCAGCGCAAGGGGAGTCCCCAAAACACAGTGGGGAGACACCGCAGCAAGAACAAAGCACGGTGCAACAAAAGAGAAAGAGGACCGGACGGGGAATGGTACCTGCCAAGGAGACAACAAATGAGGGACGAGGGATTCCCCGTAGCAGCACCGAGGGGATGTCACACAGAGGTCGTGCGCCAGCAGGACAAACACAGCAAGTACGGGCACAGGAGGTTATTGCTAATGAAAGGTGCACGTACAGATAGGACCACGTACCCCCTACTGACGTTGTAACAAACGTCCTGATGGGGCCCAATCAGCCTCTCAGAAATGAAGCCGGAGGCACATCGCTGGGTGGGAGCGGGCGAAAGGCTGCTGGAGTGTCGTACGGACCCCACCACTCCGTACGGTGGGCGACACTAATGGACGAGGTCGGAATGTTTCCATCCCGATCACCAGGTCCACCGTTCCCAGACCTGACGCGGCTGCTTGGTTCCGAGCGCAACCCCAGCCGAACAACTCGAGTCCCTCCTCGGCCGCAGCCTTCCGCTCCGAAACCAAGCGTGGCCTCACACCACCGCAGCCGCACACTGCCGCGTGGGTGTGAGACCGGGCCGAGCAAGGCTGGACAGATAAACTGCGTGGGACAATCGTGTAATGAAGCTACGTGGGGCTATGCACGTCTGTTCAACTGCTGGGTTACCCCACATTGGTGTACACAAACAGCACACGATCGTACGTAGTGCTCCCCGTCGGCTCGAGCAAGACGGACGAAGTACGTGTTGTGGGTGAATGGGGCAAGAATGAAGGACGCTACATGTGTTCCACGATGACAAGGCCCCAGAGTACATGGCCCCACCTGACGGCAGTGGTCAGGTAGTGAAGAGCACAGGCACGGGTGGCTCAGGAACGTCAGCTGATTGTACCACTACGCCGTGCAGACGTGTGGGCTGATTGGAAGTGCAGCGTCAGGGAGCGTGTCAGTGACGTACGACAATTGAGTACGTTGTTTCGAAGCCGTTGTGACCAGTGTGTGCGTGTGTGTGTGCCACCTGTGCACTGCAGTACAGTATTCCATAATTGGCACTAACCTCACCGTACCATGGAACGCTACACATTTGTAGAACTGAGGGACAGGCATTTTGTCTACGGCCTTGCAGATGGCAATGGCCAAGCAGCTTCACGCCTTTATCGCGGACGGTATCCGGAGAGGCGACAACCCGACAGCAGGTTGTTTTCGAACGTGCACCGTACCCTTGGTGAATCGGGTGTGTTACGTGCAGGCCATCATGTCGGTCACCCAAGACATGTCCACACCACGGCGGTCGAGGGGGACGTACTTGCTCGCGTGGACGACACACCGTCCACTAGCACCTGTAGCATTGCACGTGCAGTGGGAGTATCACAGTCGACAGTGTGGCGTGTCCTTCATGATGATCTGCTGTATCCCTATCATCCACAGCGAGTCCACGCGTTGCAGGCTGGGGATTACCCACGACGTGTGGAATTCTGTCAAGGACTGTTGCAGTTTTGTACCGACGATCCCCGTTTTTTGCGCCATGTGCTTTTCACGGACGAGGCAACATTCACCCGTGAGGGCATCTTCAATTGCCGAAACAGCGATGTGTGGGATTATGAAAATCCACATGCAGCAGTCGAGGTGCACCATCAGACCCAGTTTGCAGTAAATATCTGGGCAGGTATCATCGATGAACAGATTATCGGTCCATACCTGCTGCCACCACGTTTAAATGGCCGCCTCTATCGCACCTTTCTTGCATCAGTCCTTCCAGAGCTGCTAGAAGATGTGCCCCTCAACGTGCGACATCGTATGTGGTTTCAATTGGATGGAGCGCCTGCACATTTTGATGGCACAGTGCGAACCCTTTTGCACCGTACCTACCCACAGCGCTGAATCGGCAAAGAGGGCCCCGTCCCCTGGCCCGCCAGTTCTCCTGACCTCACACCAATGGATTTCTTCTTGTGGGGCCATGTGAAAACACTCGTCTACGAGACCACGGTGCCTGACAAGGAAACATTGGTAGCGCGGATACTTGCAGCATCGGCCGAGGTGTGTACCATGCCAGGGATTTTTGATAGGGTTCGCCAGAATTTCCTGCGACGCTGCTATGCCTGCATTGAATGTGGTGGTCGTCAATTTGAGCAACTTTTATAACAACGTCAGTCCGGGGTACGACTACGTACTACGTACTATTCCTATCTGTAAGTGCACCTTTGCGTGGCAATAAACCTCCTGTGCCCGTAGTTGCTGTGTTTGTCCTGCTGGCGCACAACCTCTGTGTGACATCCCCTCGGTGCTGCTACGGGGAATCCCTCGTCCCGCATTTGTTGTCTCCTTGGCAGGTACCATTCCCCGTCCGGTCCTCTTTCTCTTTTGTTGAACCGTGCTTTGTTCTTGCTGCGGTGTCTCCCCACTGTGTTTGGGGACTCTCCACGTGCTGCATGTGTTTGTTTCCCGTTGTGCAATTGTTACTTCATGCTTCATTCCTTCTTTTGTCCCTACCGTTGTCTATCGCTACTCTTTCCCTTCACTTGTCTTGCGGGACACTCCTATTTCCTTTGTGGAACCCCATGCGCATGCGTTGCGCAGCTGCCGCCTAGTGTTTTTCGGATGGGCGACATTGGTGTTCCTTTTGACTTCGTTTGTTCCGCCTTTCTATCTTCACTGGTACTGGCTGTACAGAGGTGTGAAGTTCATTTTCACACGTTTTCGGCGTTGTCTAGCTCCTCACGGAGGCATCTCTCGGCGAAGTGGAAGGGAACTTTCGTCTCTATTTCATGGGAGGTATCTGTGGTTTTCGTTTGTACTATACCTTTAGAATCACCCTGTATATGAATGTAGCCATGTGTTTTATGCAAATTTATTTCAAAAGTCTCCAGTAATTAATCGAAACACAAGTTTGACATCCACGTCACCAGTAAAGAAATGTTAAAAGAACAGGGTGATCACAAACTTATTAAATGCATTTCAGTTTAGTAAGAACATTAAAAGTAAAGTAAAGTGTCCCGATGTGCTTTCCAACATGCAATGAAGCCATATGGGGGAGGGGGGGGGTGTGGAGTTAGGGCCCCACACTTTTCTTGATCACAGCTGAAGGTGTGGGTGATGTGATCAGCACCATGCCCCTGGCTGCCTTTACTCCCCAGAGCTTCCTCCAGGTACCACTTTATACGATACTGGGTGGGCACCAGAGCTGCTTCAACAGGTGGAAAGAATTCCGGTTCTCTCCCACCAGGGATCGAACCCAAGTCTCTCACATGGTATTCAGACACCCTAATGACTTAGCTACCGTGGCTGCCAAGAAAGAACATTCAGACTGCAATATACAGGGTGAGTCAAAAGTCAGGTTACATAGGAATTCATAGTATATTTTCAACGTGTACACCTTGAACATCAATTCGTTTGTGCATGCAAAGTTTCCAGTTCACCAGAACCCTTTACAGAATGTGCGACATAGTCATGTTTGCACATTACAGAATATGTTCTTACAGATGCTGGATGTTCTGAATCTTAACTGAGCAGAAGAGAACCTTTAAATGACTCCAAAGGAAAAATTCCACTGGCGTCATATCTGGAGACACAGGTGGCTACTTAACGGAACCACGGTGACCGATCCATGCGCCAGCATGCATCCTTCACTCACTTACAGTGATCGGAAACGAAACAAGGAAAACTTCCTATGTAACCTGACTTTTGACTCACCCTGTACATCAAATCGTAGCATTTATGACGTTTTTGTTTTACCAAAATTTTAAATAAGTCTAAAACGATTCAGAATTTGAAGCAATTCAACATATGCTTCATTTGTGACATGTGCAATTTCTAGTTGATCTGCATTGATAAACTGTGTTCAACAAACAAAATGCACCATGAAGACAAATACGTGATGGTCATAGCTTAATCATTTAAAGTACTCTCATCCTAAACAGGATGTGAAATTCAGATTTATTAGAACTTATTGACCTTACAGTATGTATGCATTGTGTGTATACATAATTACATTTACTATATTTACTTATACACTGCTCAAAAAAATTAGGGGATCAGACAAAAATAAGTTGGGGATAAGACCAGATATGTTGTCAACGCCTGTATGAGCTACAATCAGCTGCTAAAGCCCCGTAAATGAAAGTTCAAGTGCCTTAAACATGACGTAACCTTTGCACTGGTGATATCGAAGGGTAGAGGGGAGGAGTTGTGCGTGCTAGAGTAGTATGCTAGTCGTCTCTGGTTAGCGATACAGTTCAGTCGGGGAAGGCAAAGGTTCAGGTGAGAAAGGCAAAGCCGCACCAACATGATTTACCGGAAGCTATGGTTTGGAGAGCCATAGGAAGGATTGAAGCTGGGCAGTCACAACGGCAGGTAGCACACGCCATTGGAGTGTCGCAAAGTGTGATTTCCAGACTATGGAATCGTTTTGAAACAACAGGAAGTGTTCGCAGAAGACAAGGCCAAGGTCGTCCATGAGCAACAACATCGAGAAAAGACCGTTATCTCTTAATCACAGCCCGTCGGAACAGGGGGCAGAATGCAACGCTACTGCAACGTACCTGGCAAACAGCAACGGGATACAGAGTGTCATCGCAAACTGTCCGGAATCGTCTTCATGAAGGTGGCCTCTATGCACGTAGACCCATGGTGTGTGTTTCATTAACGTTACAACACCTAGAGCCCGTAGAAACTGGGCGGAGGAACATCGTGGTTGGGGACATGCCGAATGGAGGTCCGTTCTGTTCTCTGATGACTCGCGATTCAGTGTGGAACCTGACAGTCGACGTGTTCTCATCTGGAGGGAACGCACAACACGAAACAACCCAGCTTTTGTGCACGAACGCTCCCGATATGGTGGCGGTGGACTGACGGTGTGGGCAGGAATCAGTATTGGTGGACATTCGGACCTGTACATCATCCACGATGGCACCTTGACAACTCGAAGGTATAGAGACGAGATCCTCCGACCTTATGTCGTGCCTTATGCTGGTGCCATTGGTGATTCTTTCCGTTTCATGGATGATAATGCTCGTCCACACCGAGCTGGGTTGGTGGACGACATGCTAGACCAGGAGGGTATCGAGCGTCTGCCCTGGCCAGCTTGCTCTCCAGACTTAAATCTAATGGAGCACATCTGGGATGCACTAGGCCGACAAGTTGCAGTTCGATCAGCACCTCCCACAACTCGTGCAGAGCTGGAAAATGCCCTTCTGGCAGAGTGGTGACGTAACCCCCAACAGCTCATTGACCAGCTCATTGATTCCATGCCATGCAGGTGTGCAGCAGTGTTGGCCGTTAGGGGAGACCATACACTGTACTAGAGGAGACTTGCTGTATTGTTTGTGTCTGTTTTTGTGCTTTTTTTGTGCTGTCCTACTATTGTCATATCGCGTCACATGTCATTAATGTCATTAACATCAGGTATCATGACAGCATATCTTGCTGTAACTAATCTCAGAATGGAATAAAGGATCTGGTATTAGTATGCTTACATACGTTTTGATATCTGGTCTGATCCCCTACTTATTTTTGCCTGATCCCCTAATTATTTTGAGCAGTGTATATGTAATGCATGTGTAATGCACACCCTTGTTTCTGATGGGGAAAGCAACAAACAATTATCTCATATATGTGGGCCAGTCCAAAAATTAGTTGCACACCCCTGTCAAAAATTTTGGTACAGGGATATTTTCTTGCAACAGGTTTCCAACACTGCAGACATGTATATGTGGCGCGTGACGTAGCGGCATTGACGTGGAAGTTGGAGGTTGCTTGCTAACCAGTCGTGAACACGTTTCGGCAGCTGCAGGTGGCGTCCAAAGTGGAAGTGCGTGCAGTGATTCTGGTTTTGTGTGCAAGAGGGTGTAACTGCACAGAAATTTATCGGCAGGTGCACGAAGTGTATGGTGAAAATGCAATATTGCATCAAGCTATCGCAAAGTGGTGCACCATGTTTGAGAACGGACGTACAGATATCGACGATGCTTACCGTGAGAGAAGACCATCAACTTCGACAAATGCGGAGATCCGCTCTCGCTTGAATGAACTCATTCTTGCAGACGCGTAACAATAGACGAAATCGCAAATGAACTCTGTATTTCACATGAAACTGTGCATACAATCATTGCCGAGCATCTCGAATTCCGTAAAGTTTGCGCACGATGGGTGCCTCGGCTATTGACAGACGAACAGAGAGGGAAGCATTTTGACAGTGCTTATGCATTTTTGAAACGTTATCAACATGAAGGACAGGAGTTTTGGACAAAATTGTGACCGGAGACTAGTCACGGGTTCATCATTTCTCACCTGAAATGAAACTCCACTCCATCGAGTGGAAACATCCCACGTCCCCGACTTGAAGAAAGTTCCGAACAATGTGACAGAAGGTGTGGTGTATACCACATTCATGCCGAAGGGGGCCACAATTAATGAATCGTCTTATTGTGAAACCTTAAAACGATTGCAAAAAGCACTTAAAGATCGATGGCCAGGTAAACTTTCGAAAGGCATTGTGCTCGTGCATGACAATGTGAGACCGCATGCGGCAAAACTAACGTCGGATCTTGTGCGCAAGTTTCGGTGGGAAGTGTGGGATCACCCCCCTTATCGCCCAGATCTTGCACCTTGTGATTTCCATGTTTTCGGACCCATGAAAGAAGGACTTGCAAAGCGACGATTTCACTTGGATGACTAGGTGCAAGCTGCAACCCGTCAATGGTTATCGAACGTTGGATGCAACTTCTTTGCATCAAACTTGTAACACGCCTCGACAAATATTTAAATAAAGGTGGTGATTACGTCGAAAAGTAGCTTCTGTATGGAACTTTTATGTGCAAATAAAAGTTTCGTGAAAGTTCGCTTCTGGTTTGTTTTCTCATGCTATGCAACTAACTTTTTGACTGACCCACGTATAATGTGCAGTAAAATTCAGGTTCAAGAATTGTTTTTTTTAGTTGCAGGTTGTAAATCTGTTGCTACGCTGATCAAGAGCAAATTACAACATACTTTTTCAATTAGTTACATGTTGTTATGTGGACCAAGAGGAGAATATCATCTTGTGTATGCAATAACTCACCAACTCACACCACCTCTCTCCTCCACGTGTTTAACATCCCAAAGCTTTCACTTCTGTTACCATCTTGTTTGTTGTGTAGTAGAAGAAAGTAATATCAAAATTATGTTTTGGATTTGCAGCACTCCGGAAGTTATTTTCAGTTATTTCTCATTTCGTGTGACAGGAGGTGAATGCTCAAATTCTGCCGGAACGGCACTTTGTTTTCTCGGTGTTGCAAAGTGAAAAATTGTTGAAAATTACCATTTCACTTTTACAGTGTTTGATACGTATGTGTTATACACAGTGATATATATACTCAGTGACATAGTGAATACATATGTGGTTTCATTTTGGCTGTCTGAATTATTCTGTGTATAATACACACAACAGTTTTTTTTCGGGTGGGGATTTGGAAAAAGTGTGCATTGTACATGAGTAAATATGGTAATTGAATGTGTGTTTATGTGCATTCCCATGTTAATGCAACCAATTCTTTTGCAGCTGCTGGATACAGACCAGCGAGTACTGGAGTTGCAGACCGATGTGAGGTTGTTGGGTCATTTGGCTGGAGAAGCTGGTTCTTCTCTTGACACAGCCCAGAATGATCTCTTGACAATTTCTGATGAACTTGCCCAGCTGTATCATCACGTGTGCACAGTGAATGGAGAAACTCCAAGCAGAGTTCTCCTGGACCATGAAAAATTAGGTGGAATTGTTCATGGTGAGTTACATTTTAGGACCAAGTAAACTTTCTACCTTCATTTTAATGTTACTTGATGTTGATTGACAGTAGGCAGAGTTTTTTGCATATCTTTAGCTATGTGATGAATAACTCTTGACTTAAATATGAGAGTAATGTTCCATCTAAGGTTCCATTGTATCTAATAATACAGTGGAACCCCCATTTTATATTACTTGGCTTTAAATTTTTCCACATTATACATTCAGTTTGGTTAAGTTCTTTCAATTTGGTTCCCTGATAAACATAAAATTGAGGTTTCACTATTGATTGATTGAGTTGATGTTTTAAGTCCACTTTATGTGCAGTAAGGCTAATCGGGACTGGACCTACAATTTAAAGTGGGATCCGAACCACTATGTGCCTCCACCGGGTATCGAAACTGGGACTCCTTGATCGCAAGGGGACAACACTACCACTGTGCCATCCGGGAGACCAAAGAGGTTTCATTATTTATTTCGTGGTTACTTAGAAAGAGCACTCTAATAAACTATGGCTTATTTTTCTTTTTCTTCTTTTGCATAAGTTTCTTTGCAAAACATTGTGTGGTGTGCAGGATTAACTTTATTAACCCTTAAATGTTGTATATGGCGATGTTAAAATTTAATGAAAAAATATTCTTTATTGTTTTTTTAATTTTGTGTTAACTGAAATGCTTTCGGGGCAGCATGCCTATGCTACTAGGTCTCAATATGTGCACTAGAGTACTGCATCGGACCTCTTTCGCTCGATCATACTTGTTTGAGTCTTCCATGCTCGAGTGTATAGAATCAAATACCATTTCAATGTGACAATAATCATGCATATATGTGTATAAAAATCCACCCTGGTAAGCCCATAATCTTCTATTCATTTTCATATATTGCTATATCTTGTACTTAACTATATTTTAACATGGAGATGATGACTTTGTTCATATAAGTTTCAATTTCACTGCATCTTTCACTTCTCAATCCATATTTGAGGGCTCACTGCCAGAGACAAGTTACAGTTATACATGAACTTCAAGTGCATACTTGTTCAAGTGTTACCTACTCGGGTGAAGAAGCTGCCAATTTCGTATGGTATGTAGAGTCCTGAGGGAAAAACACTCACTGCAGCACACTATTTTGAGATTTTATTCACTGTAAACCATAGTCCACAAGAAGTCTAATGGGATAATGTGTTTTCTTGCAGACCACAGCGTGGTCACTTCTTCCCATCCACTGGTCTGGAAAGCTAACATGTAACGCAAGTTGCACAAGTTAACATGGAATGTTGCATCATCTGATAAGAGGATACGAGATAAAAATTCTGGCTCGTAATCCAATTTTTGTATTATGTTCCCAGCAAATTCAATCTTTCTTGGCTTGTCTTGTGGCTTAATTTCATACAACAATTTAATTTCGTAGGCATGCAACTTAATCTCTTCCATATGACATTATACAGTTGATTGAGAAAGGCCCAATTGTTGACTATGGAGTGGGAGTCATTTTTGTAAACTTCAAATGCAGAACTGCTAGATTCTTTGCACTCTTATCATCTGATTTCTTCGGTCTGCCTGATTTTTCTTCACACTACTGTCTGGGGTATCTGGCTGAACCATCAATGGATATTGTTTTTGTGCATTGGATCTTTTGTTAGTCATCTAAATTCCCTTTGTATCAGGATCACAAATTTGTGTTCCACCAGCCATAGGACACAAGCAACTTTTCTTTTCTCTTGCATGTGTACATCGAACAACAACACACAAATTCACACTGCAACTTCCTACCTAGTAGCACACAATGCAACTGCAGTTGTTTGTATGTTTTCCTCAATCACCACCCCATGACACTGCCTGTGGACTATTTGAGTTGCTGAACTAAAGCAATTTGAAGGTTTACCATGTAATGTATCCTTCACAATGATGCTACCATTCATTCTGGAAAACCTTGTAAAGGGTGTCCCAACGAGAAAGCTGGATTTAATAACGTGCATTTTTTCATGGCATATGGCATATATTTCTACATCATTACAAAGGGTGCATGTTGTCTGTTAAGTATGGAAAGTATGGGAGTTATGCAATTCACGGAAAATTGATTAATTCTGCTGTAAATATTTGAAAAACCAAAATGGACCCTTTCCACAGGAATAAACTTAGTACTCTGGTAACTACATAAATGTGCTATTAGAAGGAATAAGTTTATTTTGTGTATTAAGTGCAGTTTTTAAATCAAATTTAGGATTATATTCACAACCAAAATGTCATTTTATATAACACTTTTGATGTGATTATTCACTGCTATAACATCAAAATTTTATTTTATTTACCACTTTTGAACCCGAAATCTACTGTTTTTGTACCTTGAGTTCTGGAAGGGTTCGGGGATTGTTTTCGTAAACCTGTGATTTCATGTTCCCCCAAAGAAGTCTCAGGGTGTCACATGACATGACCTCGTTGGCCAGTTCTGGCCATTTGCACGAAAGCACTTGACCCGGAAATTTGTGCAGCAAGGCAATTGTCTCATGGGAAGTGTGGCAACCCAACAACAACAAGACAATGGCACAATTGAAATCTGCCCTTCCTCTTGGCACACCCTTTATTTGAATAAATGATATTGGTTTCACTGCATATCTTTTGGCAAAATCGGGTGTAAAAGCGTAATCTGGCTTTAGTGCAATAAAAAGACTAATATGATATACATACCTGTGTATTGTAAAAGTAGTTTAAAGGTATGAAGCATAAACAGCCTCTTTGCATAATCTTGCTTTTTTTCCCTTGAAGTTTTATTTTTGAAGTAAAAATTAGCCATTCAATATGAATGTGGACAAATCAATTATACCAATTATGAATATATGTGAAATTAAAGGGAAAACTATGAAGAATTTTGAATTATTAATACAAACGTTAGCTTCACATGTTGTTTCAAGCCTATTACTTTTTATAGCAGAAGTGGGATTTTATGTGTGGTTTCCACTTAATTTAATTTCATTATGATACAGTATTATATCATAAGAAAACTGAATTAGCTAATTCTAATTTCATTCTAATTGTCTGATTTATTGTTTCTATATCTTAAGGTCTGAAGTATCCTACTTTATTTCTGAAAGAAACCTTAGTTTGAAGAGTCTATTTATGATAATTTTCATAGCCTTTTTCATTGTTCCATAATCCTACAAAGTAAAGTATGTGCATGGTGGCACACCCGTCACAAAAGGTGTCACACCTGTCATGGGCAAAAAATGTTTATAAAGAAAGTGTGTAGTAATATTTTTACAAACTAAAAGCATCTAAATGTCGAGTAAAGTTTTGCTTTGAAAATAAAATAAAATTGTTTGAGAAAACCCATATATTTCAGTGTTTTTTGAAAGACTGCTGAAGGTTCTAAAGTCAAGTCTCAGAAGTGTCACACCCGTCACAATTACAAAAAATGTACAGAGCAACCCTGATTTTATGTGCCCGGGTTTTATATTTTCCACACGTTATTCATTCAATCTTGACAGTCCCAACATAGCAAAATGTTATAAAATTTTCCTCAATTTTACATTCTCCTGCATTTTATTTTGTTTTTCAGTTTGGTCCCCTGAGAAACATAAAATCAAGGTTCTATTGTATTTTCTGTAGCTGAAAATTAAAATGGGGGAGAAATATTTTGAAATTAAATAACTTGCATCAAGGAAAGTGAAATTACATGAATTGATAGTGTTACATATTTCAAGATGCTAAGAAAATAATTAGAAAATGAATGTAAATTTGTCTGAATGTCACATCCATTTCAATGGAATTGCCCATATGTAATATGTTTTATTCCAGGAGAAGAAAATGGTCCGGAGATCAAGACAGATGGCTTTACTCCTTCGAAGATAGAAATCCTCAGGAGCCACCTGAAGACTGATATACCTCTGAAGGATCTGGAGAGCTTAAGCGATGCAGCTGCGATGGCTAAGAACGTGGAAACGATTCTGGACCAAATAAAACACCTACGGACTGCAGTAGAAAACACCATTGAATTATCAAAGATGAAATCTATTAGAGCTAGCATATCAGAAGGTCAGTCCCACGTTACAATATTTATCACATGTTGCATTATATTAGATAAGACTCCAGAACATTTGACATCATGTAAAATAAAGATTTCTTACAGTTAGACTACAACTTCCACTTTCGCATAAACTATATACACATTGGAGCATAAATTGTTCCCAAGTGTTCCCATTATTATAATGTAGCTACTGACCAGGAATTTCTTTTGAATTCACAAAATTACTCCTTGATTACAAGGTGTCAATAAATAGTTTGCATTTCTGTTTTTCACATTACTCCTGTCCCTGTAATAGAGTCCCGTAAAAATTTTAGTTATGATTTGTCTATCCAATGGAACCTAGTAGAATACATGTAGGAGAGTCAGAAAAACTTGGGTAGACATCACCATATTCGGGACCGGGTGTTTTAGATGCCATTTTCCAAAATGACCGACAGCGACAATATTTTGCTTTTATTTCCGCTCCTGAAACCGTTAAAGTCATAATTTTGGTGTCTAAATATATGTTTTGAAGGGTGAGGAATCGAATAAAGTGGTTCCTGAAGTTGTCTGATTGTTATTTATTTCAGAAAATCTGTTTTTTTGCATTTATAAAGGATAATATGAACAAATACTGACTACAATTATCTGTAAAGTTACATTTACACAACATAGAGGATTTTTAAATAAAATAAAGCACACATTAAAAAGTTATATTCTAATAAAGCACACATGGTAATTATGAAAACTCTGAACTTAAATGTTTTTTACAAGTTATTGCAACAATCTGCATAATAATATGATAATTTCTTATTTTTCTCCCACACTATCTTTTACATTCTTCGCCGCATTTGCAATACTCAGAGCATGGTAAATATATCATACGACATTTACATCTACTAGTAGCACATGCTTTACAAGTACACTGTATTAGTAACTCAGAAGGCACTCCATGAAGGCAGATATCAGGCTTTAGTACGCCATTTGCATCTTTTCACCATCCATAATCGGTTGGTTGCAGGGTTCCATCAGGAAAGTAGCTTCGTGAAAGTTTTAAGCATTTCTGCAGAACAAAAAAAAAAACATCTTCTCAAATGTACATTTCTTTTCGAGAAAGATGAGGGTGGTAGCAAAGATATGTGTTTGTGTAATGAATAATGAGGCTCATCAAATGTCTTATACTTTGAGGACGGATGGATGTAAAACTTGAACAAGATATTCCTCTGCTTTATCAAGTGCTTCTTCAGACATAGTATTTTTTTCTGCAAATCCAATTAGTAATGTTTCTAGTGATGCTTTCAGTGAAGATGGCTTTGTTCCTATCTTGCTTGTAACATCACTACCTGTATTGATGTGTGCCTTAATTAAAGTTCTGCAAAGCGTAGCTCCCAGTTTTCTCCCCAGCGTGTGTAGAGGCACATAACGCACTTTGTCACCCACACCCACTTTAATCCACATTTCTTCCAATCCTTTCGTGAATAGTTAAAATAGATATCGAAGGACGAGAACAACTACATCAGTGTCATTAGATAATACTATGAAGTATGTTATGCCTGACTGAACAGCATGGAATATATGGAGTATCATTCTGGAATCTGCTTCTTCTACAAAGGTCTGAAGGTCAGAGCAAGTTCGAAGTTCCTTGTTCATAACCATGAAGGCATCTCTGGTATCATTGTCTCCTGTGATGGTTCCACTCATCACTGTAGTGAAGTTAGTCGTTTTTGCATGTTCAATAAAACCGGTAGCAGCGGACAATTGAAACAGCTGTTTGTTTTTACTTGCAGACCAGAATCTGTCCGTCTGTATAGGAATAAGGGTGTCCCATTCGATTGTCATCATTTCAATTGGATCAGCAGGTCTCCATCTTTCTCTTTCACCTTCGTTTAGTGACTGCTCAATGTAGCTGTCAAATACAAAATCCACTCTTTTAGTTCCGTGGTATTGAGTTGCATTAGAGTTACTTTTAAAAGTTCCCATACACTTAGTTCTGAGTTGGCGAACTTGTGACATAAAATCAACTACGACAGCAGTATTCATGACTTCACGTTCTTGAAAACAGTAATCAGTTGGATCTAGTTTTTTTCTCCAGTTCAGACAACAGTAGATAATTTACAGGTTTCGTTGTGTAGCCAATATCATCTAATAACATATTAGTTGGCAGCAGATCATATTTCAAAATATCTTTATTGTTTCTCCTCGTGCTTTAGCTATGTGTATACTTCTATCAGCTGCAGCAATATTATTCTTTTGGGAAGCGAGTGTTGTCTTCGATTTCGGAGCAGGCACTACGGTTTCACCCATCATTGTTGGGAGTCTTACCTTCGTGATGACACCAGAAAGTTTTGTAGTTTTCTTAACGAAACGTTCACTTCTGAATAGATCATAACTCTCTTCTCCATGCTCTCTCACTTTCATCAGGTGAGTAGCATCCTCTCTAGGTACACATTGTTTACTGATAAAATTATGAAGTTGGGTCTGGCTGGATGTTTCATATGGATTGCCTCTACTGTTCATAAATTCAAATACTGCATTCACAAACATTAACATCTTGGAACTCAAGTTTCCTGATAATTCATGATGAAGAGTTACCTCACTGTAACTGGTATCATCAGCACCAAGTATTTCTCAGAAACAGTTGCTTATTGCTAGTACCTCGTGATATACCAACTCCCATTCAGTGACACACATTTGTTGCTTTGTTTGTCCAATTATTCCTTTAGAGCTCTTTCGAGATCGTTGGATAGTTTGCTCATGTTAGTTTCATGTCCGGCGACACTGCACTAAATGATCGATTGGTTTGCCTCACTACAAAATGGCCTGTTTGAAATTTCTGATACACTTCAGGATGCTGTTCCTCTAACAATCACATTTTTTCCATATACCATGATGCATTTCTTAAATAGTTAATACTGTCAAATTCACAGAATATAGGTACAAGGTTCTTAATAGCTTGAAGGTGGCTCTTCCAATCGCCATTTCTCTCAGACGCTATGAGAAATTTCAACAAGTTTACAAAGTAAAGGAATGTATCCTAGTATCGCCACATTTGGAACTTAGTGGCACAATCATTGGAAAATTTCTGAAAGTCATTCTACAAAACTGCTAAGGTTGCTAAAAGTTCATTAAACTCTGTTGGGCTTGTTTTCACATTCTTAGTTGAAATACTTATTTTTAATTTCTGGGCTTGTTGAATGGTAATAGCATAATTTTCTTTGGGTTACATTTCCAAAATGCTGACCATTTCATCTTCAATATAGCTTCTTCAAGAATCAGTTAGCCCTTGAGCGATCTGACATAATGACTTCCATTCATTACTGATTATGCAGTTTTAACACCAAACACTTTGCACTCAATAAGTGCATCCTTTGCACCACTGCCACACAGATATTTTCCAATAATGTGCAGGACAACCTTTGCGCAATGGAAGTTTCCGATCATTCGGCCACTATTTTATCAAGAGATGTTTTGAAAGTATACGTTTTATAGCACTGGTTTGTCACATGATACACAATCACTTCTTCAGCCGCAACAATTTCAGTCTTTTCGCCACTATGTCATCTCTTATGTCGGCTGCTTCATGAATTATTTTTCTACCATTAACTGTGGTAACTGTCTTGTTACTGTCCACAGTCTGACAAATAATGAACTTCTGCACATCAAACAATATATTTTGTTCTTCCTGTTGAACATCTGCCAGTTTAGTTCCTACTGGTATCCGTCTTTGCTCATCCATTTTTAATAAATGGTAGTTAACGTGTAAATAACAGAAACTATTATTAGAATTTTGAATTATATAATTCAGTTCTGACAGCTTTATCACCCTAAACATACAGTTAAGTAGTTCTCTTGTTTAATTGTGTAATTAATGAAACCAAAATTATAGTACTCTTGTTCCTGTAATAGAGTCCAGTAGACATTTTTCCAAAAAAACAAAAAAAACAGATTTTCTGAAATAAATAACAATCAGACAACTTCAGGAACCACTTTATTCGATTCCTCACCCTTCAAAACATATATTTAGACACCAAAATTATGACTTTAACGGTTTCAGGAGCAGAAATAAAAGCAAAATATTGTCGCTGTCGGCCATTTTGGGAAATGGCATCTAAAACACCCGGTCCAGAATATGGTGATGTCTACCCAAGTTTTTCTGACTCTCCTACATGTACTCTACTAGGTTCCATTGGTTAGACAAATCATAACTAAAATTTTTACAGGAGACTATTACAGGGACTGGATTACATCCTTTCCAACCTCTGCAGCTTATTTGTAACGAGGGTTACGAATCTGTGCTTAACCCAGCATTCAAATCAAGAACCCATAGCCCTATTGAAAGATCATCAGTAGAGACCGGATTTTAAAGGGAATTCCTTTTTTTTTATTTCTCAACACGGATCATGGGTTTTGACTTCTTGTTTTTCCCCTTTTTCAGCCTGCATTCCCTTTTTTTCTTCTTTTTAAAAAAAACATCTTCCTTGGTCCCTTTATTGACAAAATAGCAAATGTTTTGTATGACTGTATTTTCCCCTAAACAAAATATTCAACAATCGTCCATTTGGTGCCGCTTAGAGGAAAGAAAGAACAAGCTTCTTCTACCTGACCTCGCCTCCATGAGTACATTGCAGCGATTGTTGAAACAATGAGATCTGGGCTTGAGCAGTAACAAATGCATTACATTTCTTGCACTTTTGCTTTACTTCATATGAAATTTAATGTATCCCTTTTTATATATGAATGTGCATTCATTTAAAATAATATTTTTAGTGGAGTGCAAATAAAGTATAGTCTTTTCCTTTTTTTCGGTCCTTTTTAGAGTAAAATTTTCCCTTTAAAATGCAGTCCCTAATCACCACTTAACATAAGAGTAAGTGATTATCTGCCCTGGATGTCAAAAATTAAGCACTCAAGCCCAGATGACGAACTCAACATTCTTTCCGAAAAAGAAAGAAAAAAGAGAGAGGTTACCTCTCACTCCATGGGAGAAAGTCCTTAATCTGCCACCACACTTATGTGCCCTAGTGCATAGGAATGTGGGTGTTTCAATGCTGACAAGATTCCTTGCTGTAAACACAGTCTTTTCAGCATCAGAGTAGTTAGCACAGCATGCTACTATGCCAGGCATCTCAGGTTCGAATCTCAGCTTGGGCATGGATGTTCTTCATCAGTGTTTCTTTGTTAGTTTCAACGCTCATCCTCGTATTTACGATTAGCCAAAACTTTCAGAGAAGTAAACTAAATCAGTCAGTCAGCAGCAGAATGGGACAAATTGTATTTTGTTAAGGGGGAGAGGAATATAGAAAGCTTTATTGCCTACTTGCCTCAGTTTTAGTAAAGGTTTTGTTGCATCTCCTTTCACATTAATCTTGTAACAGACAATTCTCAGATGTTCAAAATGTGACAAAATTAATATGAATTATTTCTTTCTCCATTCTACACTCAAAATTGTATCAGTGCCGTTCTCACCTCTGAGATACGTAGCTGAAGGCTGCAGGTGGAAAGAAAACTGTTCTTGTTCTTCTGGTGCCCTCTCTGATGTAACAAGAAACTGATTATCCATCACAATGTAACCTTAAATTCTTCAATCCTAAGTAGTTTTGCCAGCACAAGCGCCTAATTTTGCCTCTGCAGAAAATGCAACACACCAGATGTTTACTGGTGCCAGTGTAACTGCTGTCATGACCTTCACGTTTCTCCAGAATTAGAATGGTAAGAATTCCATTGAAGACATTGGAGGGAGGTCATTAAGAAACAACAATAGGGATGGGTTGATATGAAATTTTGGCCAATACCAATAATGTACCGACATAAAATTTACCGATACCAATAACCGATATTCTACCGATCCAGTATAGAATTCCAAATGATCCTTGAAGAACCTGAATGTTTCATTAACCTCCTTAATAAATGTGTTTCCATGTGACTGTAATGTATACGATGTTTCATATTTAGAAATTCACTTTTTTATAGGGATGGGACAGATTAATCGGTACTCAATCGGTATCTGCCGATATAGGCATATCAGTATATCGGTTTATCGGTAAAATTATCGATCCGATATATCGATAAATATCTTATAATTTAGTGCAAAATTCTGCCATTTTGTTGTAATTTTTATGGATAATTTCCATGCTCTTCTTTCTAAAAAGTAAATGTCTAAATATTTAGCTTCTCTTGCACTGCAGTCACCTCAAAACACACATTTATTAAGGAGATCAATGAACATTTCAGGTTCTTCAAGGATCATTTCTAATTTTATATCGGATCGGTTATCGGTATCGGTAAATTTTATATTGGTACTTTATCGGTATCGGCCAAAATTTCATATCGGTCCATCCCTACTTTTTTAAAAAAAGGTCTTGGAGATTTTCCATAAAAATTACAACAATTTTGCACTAAATTATAAGATATTTATAGATATTTCGGAATCTGTAAAATAATCTGTAATTTTACTGATAAACTGATACACCGATATGCCTATATCGACTGATACTGATTGAGTACCAATTAACCTGTCCCATCCATAGTTTCTTGTGATTTTGTCCATGGACAAACTTGGCACAGACACATCTCAACCTCAAATTTTCAGATAGAAATGCGTGAATGAATCCGTGAAGGATACCGATCTTTTGTTCCAACTCCACAATCATTATTCTTGGATCTGAGTGAATCAGTTGTCGCACTTATTAAATATTTTTTTCAGTTCTAGATGTGCAAGGCCTCCCACTGTGCTGCTCATACTCCAATATGTCCTTTCCATTCTTAAATTGAGAAAACTAGTCATAAGCTGTAGACTTATTTGGTGCTGTATCACCATAAACTTGCTGCAGAGCCATATCATTTCTGGAATTTATATTTACAAATGAACTTGATGATTGCACGATATTCAAAGTGTGTAATTTATGTTCTTGAAGGTTCGCATAACCACTTTTTGTACATGCAAAATAATCTAACAGTTATTTTTAGTGGTTTTTATTGATTTTATCTGTGATGTTTTTCGTTCTGGTTTCCCAGAACTTTCTCAAGCTACACTAAGATATACATACAACAACACAACCTCACATGGCTAGTCACTCTACACTTCTAAGGACCTGTAGTGCAAATTTTCAACCTAACCTTTGCTCATGAAATATCAGAATTATATCACACTGGAAAGGTGTAAAAAAAACTTTTAAAATTGTTAACATTTTGAAACAGCCAGGAGAGTCTGCTATACTGTCATAGCTCCACCACTGGAACATCTTAGATGTCTCTCCTTTTTCTCTTCTAAGCTTGCAATTAATTATACAGTGAAATTGCAAGTATACGTTTTGCAATAGTATGTTGTTTTTTCTGGCAGTCCCTGCTAATTCCCCTAAGGCTGCATGGTATTATATTTCAGATATACGATTTTTCCAGTTATATGCTCAACAAGTTCAGTCCCAACAAGGAAAAACTTCAGTTATACGTTTTTAACTGTACTTGCTGGAAAGAATGCTGCTCTTGGAGTTCAAGATTTCCATGATAACATCTGCCACCCGTTCTCATATAGGTTTTCTTATCAGCTGCAAACATGGCACCAGACTCTCAACTTGGAATTCTATTTATGTCACTTGCATCGGAGGACATGGAATGGGCAGATTGCCCTGTGCTAAATAATCCTACTTTTGTTCTTTTGCATTGTGATGGGCAAGTCGTATCTGCCTAAAGCAGATCAGAAACTGATATCTTTCAAGCTGTCAGACAAGCTACTGGCACCACAAGTCAAGTAGGGCCTGCAAGGGAAGGGGGGGTTGGGAGTACTGCTGTGTCTTATTACCATCATATTTAAAGATAATATGGTTGTTGAAGACAGAGAAGTTGGAGAACATTTTGTTGTGTAAAACGAAATCGCAGCTAAACAAATTATTGAACACTGCGACTTATTTTTACCGTGTGAATGGTTCTGAAGAAAGCAGTGATTGTACTAAATACTGTGTGCATTTTCTTTCTGCAAGCGCCATTTGAAAAAAGCACTTCATTTCCCTTTCTTTACTGTGGGAAAAATTGAAGATAGAAGGCTATAACTGCTCAACCACTGCATCTTTTTGAACAATTTAAATTCTACATGTAAGAAGAAGAAAAAAGCTACATTTTAAGAAACATCCGAGAATTAAGGGTCCAGTTGGGGAAGGGGGGGGGGGAGGCAAAAGCCCAAATCCGTAATTAAGCAAAATTTCTGAACGCATTAATTTCCATTCTTTTCAAAGTTGTGGTATGAGCATTGTGGTCTTTTGTCGTGCTTCCCTCAAAATTTGGTCCATCCAACTTCCATAGGGCCGACACTAGAAGCGAAATTCCTTAATTATGCCAAATTTACGAATGCCGTAATTTCATATTTTTCTTCCTAAATTGCGGCACAAGCATTACATATCCTCAGAGAGTGGTCTTTAGTTTCGCTTCCCTCCAAATGTGGTTAACCCTAATTATTTGGGAGGCACAATGCATGTATAAATTTTACCTTCGCTAAAAGCCCTGTCTTTAAAAGAACGAAAAACAAATCCAATTTATTTCTCTATGACAATTAGTTCTCAAGTTACGATGTTTTTGTACTTGTGGCAAGTTTGAAAAATGCACACTTGAAAAGGTGCCTTCAATGGGAATACAGGTTTTAAGTTCACTTTATGCACAGAAGGCTAATCGGTACTGGGCCTACAGTTTAAAGTGGGATCCGAACCACAATGTGCCTCCACTGGTACTGGAACAACTTGATTGCAAGGCGACGATGTTACTATGATGCCATCGGAGAGGCAAAAAAAAATGTATACTTAGCCCCCCCCCCCCTTAAAAATCCTGGCCACGCCACTTGCTCTAGTGTTCAAAAGGATTAATCTTGTGTTATCCACAAGAGAAGAGTTATGGTTTTGTTTGTCAGAACTCAGAACAAGAACAAAAAGATGCATCCTTTATGTTGGATGAGTCATTGCTGCCAAAAGCGATATCGACAAGGGACTGCTTTGGAAGAGCTAGACATAACACTGGCCTGGTAGCAGCTTCCCTCCAGACAGACTGGCACCAACGCACAGGTGTGGCGGAATAGAAGGTCCTGCACATTTTAAAGATAAAGCACTTGTTGAAGGCAAGAAAAGCTGTACTACAGCATTCATTTTTTTTAGTCAGCAGCGTGCTTATTCCCGAGCCAAGTTGCAGATAGAAAGGGGGGAAGGATTATTGTATTGTATTGTATGTCCCGTACGAGCAATATTACCTATGCAGATAGCTGCATTAAAAAGAAGACTGCTTCATGAAATTATTGGATAGCCCTGGAAAGTAGTTGCAGATTAATTATCTCTTGTGAGATAATTAACTTATATTAACTAATTAGTTCTTAAACTAATATTGGATAACTGGGGTTGGCAAATCCTCCTTACTTCTTTCCTGGCAAATAAGAAAAAAGGAAAGTTTTCCAAGCAAGTTCCCCCCCCCCCCCCCCTCCGTCTCCCGTATACTAGGAAGGGTTATGTAAAAGCATCTGTAAAGATGTGTGAATATAATTGAGCCATGTTCTCACAGGGTTGATACGCGACTGGAAAACAGGGAAAAGTCAGGGAATTTGGTTGGTCAGGGAATAGTCAGGGAATTTTGCATATTTTCTGGAATTTATGAGCATTTTGGAGTTGCAGAAGAACCAGTTACAAAATGAACGAACGGTTCATTTGCAGTTACGAATTCGGTTGTTGTGATTCCAGTCCCCCCAAAAGATTCAGTTCAGAAACTTGTTCCTCTCGTCATTATAACTTCTAGTCTGTTACGTACAAAATTATGGTTCCTTCGCATTTTGATTCTATATTTATTCACTCTCGGATCTTGGATCCGTTCATTTTGCGACTCGTTCTTCTGAACCTGTTCAAGACCTTAATTTGGAGAGGCGTGAGATTTTTCCTTATAGAACAAGCTACTCAAGACGAAACCTACGCACCAGCCATCCTCAGAATTTCTTAAGGAAAAATGTTGCTTTAGCTTTGTGTGTGGTGAGGAAATTTTCTTTCTTCAAGAACACACCCGTTCAGAACCCGTTCTCTTTTGATACGTGAAGCGGAGCAGGTTGGTGTTCGTACAGTTCATTGGTTTTGGATCTGCAATAAAGCTTGAAGAGCAGAATTTCACGTAACTGGCTGTGGTTGACATCACACTGGATGGGTATGGACGCCGAGTAAAAACAAAGGGACTCAGTACTTTGTTCCCCCCATTTTGAGTCCTTCATTTGCGACCCGTTCAGAAGCAACCTGATCAACTGGTTCATTTGCTCGTTGTCGTAGTTTTTACATTGCAGAGATGTGTTACACCCGATAAATTAGTGATTTTATGCAATATCAGTGACGTCATTATTCGAATATGCACGTGTTTTGTGCATGTAGAATGAATTTATATTTAAAAAACTGGTGCGAAATAGAGGAATTAAACGTACGCTGGTCACACATCGTTGTTAGGTTAGGAATGTTGGTTTGATGCCGATAGTAATTTTACGTATTTTTTGCGTGTAGAATGAAATTTTGCTGAAAAGTGGTGAAAATGGGCCCAAGTTCCTTTTGTTTTATTACGATTTCATCATGCTACAAATGAAACTTTTACGTGGTTTGATTTCAATTTATGTCTGTTAACGCATACTGCAGAGTTTTAGCGATTACTTAAGATTTTGTCAAATACGCTTTTGTGGTTAGGTTAGGAAGGTCAGGTTTGGTTGTCTTACAATTAAAATAAAGACCCTGTACTAAGGTTCCGAATTATTTCTACATTCAATCCCACTAGTTTACGATACTTACTGTCGCTTGTCAACCGGAGAATACCTTTTCCGTGGGAAGCGTGTATGATTGCGTAAGGTCATTTTGAAGTTGTTTTTTTCAACATAAATAACTTTTTTCGAATCCAAATAGTGCTCATTATTTTAAGGAAGGTTCAAATTTCGTGTCACAATGAATGCCAAAATTCTATGATAATTAGTCTTCCTGCTAGGAAACTTTGAAAAAAAAAAACCAACATAAAACATTCGGAACTGTTACCTTTTGGTAGACAGATTTCGATATTTTCCCGTAATATAAAATTGGTTCCAGCATGTGGAAAACACAAATAATGGAGATATTTGATTCCAAAGTATGGCCTGCATTAGGGATGGCCAAACGGATCCGGATCCGAAAAATCCGGATCCAATCGGATCCGGATCCGAAAGTTTCGGATCTGGATCCGGATCCGAAAGTTACGGATTTGGATCCGGATCCGAAAGTTACGGATGTGGATCCGGATCCGAAAGTTACGGATCTGGATCCGGATCCGAGAGTTCCGGATCTGGATCCGGATCCGGATCCGAGAGTTTTGTATCTCAATCCCATTATAATATTACCACATCATAAAAGGTATTATGATCTTCGATTACAAATAAATTTTTCATTAGTTAGTCCTACAAGAATTTTTTCAAGTGTTGTTCCTAAAATACTTTGCTACGCATCGGCTCACACACTCGTGCACAAAAATAATCTTACTTGTTTAACATAAAATGTCAGAGATTATTTTGTAAATGCCATTGAAACGAATATGTATTCATTCGAATGCATTGGAAATGAAAACACACATAAATGTGAGACATTCCATTCCAGGATGAAACCTTTAACACATATAACAAGATACGAGGGGCGTATCATAAAGAATTACACTTTATTGTTTTAATGCAAAATGAAATGGCGTAATTCCACGCACTGCGCAGGTTTGGCGCATAGGTACCTTGTCTACCGCCAGGTGGCAGCACCGTGTGACAGTGCGTAGTCGGTGGCCTGTGCAGCCGTCGAAGCACAACGTCACGAGTGCTGTTGCGGACAACATGGAACAAGATGAACGTGGTCAACGATGGACGAGTTGGTATTTGTGGAAGGAAGGGGAAACAACGGAACGTATCCATAGACGGTTAGTGGCTGTGTGTGGCGAGTATACAGTGTCACGGAAAACGGTGTATAATTGGGTAACTGGCTGGAAAAATGGTCAAATGACGACGGAGAAGGGAAAGAGTCCAGGGCGACATGTGAGTGTGAAAACAGACGGAAACATCGCGCGTGTGGAAAATGTCATACTGGAGAACAGGCGTGTGACGTTTACGGAACTGGAGAGGATTACGGGATTAAGCAGACGAACCCTGCAACGCATTGTGCACAGTGACTTGACAATGGGTAAAGTGTCAGCTCTGTGGGTACCGAAATGTCTTAACGCATTCCACAAACAACAACACGCAGACATTTCCAGGGAGCTTTTGGAACTTTACGACCAGAGTCCAGCTGATTTCATGGGGAAGCTTGTGACAGGTGATGAAGTGTGGCTGCATTACCACGAACCGGAAACCAAATCCCAATCCATGCAGTGGAAACATAAGGGTAGCCCCCACCCAAGAAATTCAAAACAGCGCCCACGGCTGGGAAACAAATGGCCACTGTGTTTTGGGATAGTGATGGCATCATCCTCATTGATTGGCTACCGAGGGGAACCACCGTTAACAGTGCAGTCTACGTGGCAACACTGGCGCGGTTGCGTCGTGCAATTCGAAAGAAGAGGCAAGGCAAATGGGGCAAAGGTGTGCTTCTCCAACATGACAATGCCCGACCGCACACCAGTCATGAAACAACAGCTGCTATTGACCGACTGGGTTTCAAGGTGTTACCACATCCAGCATACTCTCCCGATTTGGCACCGTCCGATTTTCACTTGTTTGGCGCCATGAAGAAGGCCCTGCGTGGTCACCATTTCAACAATTGTGAGGAACTCCATGAGGCTGTCCAGCGATGGGTGCACACAACTCCAAAGAACTGGTTTCAAAATGGTCTCGAACGACTTCCACACCGCTGGCGTAAGTGTCTACAGCTCCAGGGGGACTATGTTGAGAAAGTGCATATAGCCGATTAAATGTATCTATGTCTGTATGTATCGAATACAATAAAGTGTAATTCTTTATGATACGCCCCTCGTAGAAATGTTATACAACAATTATACAATTGTTCTACAGTTACAGTTTTACAAATTAAAATAAAACATTATAATATATGCCGTGTTATATAATTACAAAGTGTAAGACTAACAAGGGAGGTTATCTCAGTGTCCCCCTCCGATTTCCATGAAACTTGGAAGGCGTATAGTGGGTCCCAATGGAAGAAATACGTGTTTTTTTGATTCAGCTAAATAACGGTTTTAGGGGGCAAAACCCCCTCAAATATCAAGATGAGGACAAATTGAAATTAGGATCTGACCCCTGTGTCCCCCTCCGATTTCCATGATACTTGGCAGGTGTGTGTATAAACGGGCCCAATGGAAGAAATACGTGTTTTTTTGTTTCAGCTAAAAAACGGTTTTAGGGGGCAAAACCCCCTCAAATGTCAAGATGAGGACAAACTGAAGTGAGGATCTGACCCCTGTGTCCCCATCAGATTTCCATGATACTTGGCAGGTGTGTGTGTAAACGGGCCCAAATAAAGAAATACGTGTTTTTTTTTTGTTTCGGCTAAAAAACTGTTTTAAGGGGCAACCCCCCTCAAATGTCAACATGAGGACAAATTTAAGTGGGTATTTGACCTATGTGTCCCCCTCCGATTTTCATGAAACTTGGCAGGAGTATAGTTGGGCCCAAAGGAAGAAATACGTGTTTTTTTTTTTTGGTTCAGCTAAAAAACCGTTTTACAGGGCCAAACCCACTGAATTGTCAAGGTGAGGACTAATTGAAGTGGGGATCTGACCCCTTGTGTCCCTCTCCGATTTCCATGAAACTTGGGAGGTGTGTGTATAAACAGGCCCAAATGAAGAAATACGTGTTTTTTTGTTTCGGTTAAAAAACTGTTTTAAGGGGCAACCCCCCTCAAATGTCAAGATGAGGACAAATTGACGTGGGGATCATCTGACCCCTGTGTCCCCCTCCGATTCCCATGAAATTTGACAGGTGTATAGAGACCCTATGCTCCCTGTTTCTTCCTATGCCATATTTACGAGGTTTCGGGGTCAGATCCCCACTTCAATTTCTCCTCATCTTGACATTTGAGGGGGGCTCTATACACCTGCCAAGTTTCATGGAAATTCGGAGGGAGAAACTTAGACCTCCCTTGTAAGTGTATTAATTAATTACAAATT